>NW_026991713.1:81336305-81781305 GCF_029215605.1 Mirounga angustirostris
AGATCCAACATTTGGAGTCTATTTGATACTGACAAAATATAAAATTTTATTCCCTAGTCATCTGTAAAATAAAAAAAATAGAAATCAACTCAGGATTACTGGGAAGATTAAATAAGAAATACATATACAGTGATTAGTACAGAATAATTATTTAATAAACAATGTTTTGTTTTATTTTAAGATTTAGGTCCATTCCAACTCTGGTGGTTGGGAATCATTTGTAACAAAATTTGTTTGACTTGGACAATCTTTGCATCGTGTCCTATTTCAATATTCTCTACTGCTACTATGCTTGGTTATCTATCTATCTATCTATCTATCTACCTATCTATCATCTAACATCTACCTGTTATCTATTTATCCCACTTAACATGATTCAGAAGCTATGAAGAAGCCCAAGGACTCATTCATACTCCGCTGGCTGACATTATATTATAGTTATAACCTATTAAGTATTTAAAAAGTTTTTATTTCTTGTGAGTATCAATGTTACCTTGGGAAAATGCAGGAGCAAAGTAACAAATTTATAGGTCTTGATATCAACCTTATGACAAACTCCTCACATATAATTTCACACCATTAATTAACATAGAGTGTTTTTTTAATCATTGCTTCTGATGTGGCCTATTAAAACATAAAGAGAACTACATGGAGGAGCTAGAACTCTCAAAAGGTGATTACAGGCAGTAGGAAGATGTTTCCTCATAAGAAGACAGAGAGATGATGCACTCAGGCTAGTGGGCAAGGAAGGAGTACAGAGAGATTGGATCACAGGGCATCCTGGCACTCAAGAATGGGACCACACGTTTGTAGCATGCATCATCTTCTCTAAAGATATAATCCTTGCATTCAAGAAAAAATACATATGTATATATATGTATTTGTGTATATGTATGTAGATGTAGATGGTGTATGTGCGTGTGTGTGTGTGTGTGTGTTTGTATACAGGAACAGCTTCATGAATATGTAACCTGCACAGTTGTATGGGGCTCCATGCTTAGAAGAGTTTTGCACTTGGTTTAATGATCAACTGTTGGAGTATTAAAATTCTTTTTTTTTTTTTTAAGATTTTATTTATTTATTTGAGACAGAGAGAATGAGAGACAGAGAGCATGAGAGGGAGGAGGGTCAGAGGGAGAAGCAGACTCCCTGCCGAGCAGGGAGCCTGATGTGGGACTCGATCCCGGGACTCCAGGATCATGACCTGAGCCGAAGGCAGTCGCTTAACCAACTGAGCCACCCAGGCGCCCAAGGAGTATTAAAATTCTTAATAATTTTTGAGCATGGAGCACATATTTTCATTTTGTACGGGGGCCCACCAATTAGTTACGTGTGTGTGTTTTTGTGTAATCTTAGAAGCAAAGGGATCTTACCATTTGTCTAATTGAACATTTCTTCCCACCTCCATTTTTTACACTTCGTATTTTCTATAATATGGATATATCGTTATTTATTGGTTTTGCTTTCATTTTTCATTTTAAAAATAACACCAGTAGCGAATAATTGATGTATATCTTTTAATTTTGTAATTAATATAGATGAATATATATGTTACTTTTATATATATATGAGATCATGCAATAAATATTCACTCTTGTTTCACTTGATGACTTGCATTAGAGATCTTTATATGTATGTACATATCGGCTCTCATTGTTTCTGAAGATTACTACTAGTAGTTTAGCAAGCCATCCTTTAGTTCTTGCAGTACCCTAAGCTGTGATTTATCTGGACCAGAAGAGCTGGATTATTTTAATGCAATAGGTACTCTCCTGTTATTTCTGCATATTTTGGACTTCAGCTGTCTTGTCTATGTTTATACTATTCCTTCTAGTTTCTGAAGATTATTCTTTTTAATAGAAAGATGGAAACAATATAGAAATGATGTCATTCTCCCTCCACATTCTCATCTGTCAGAATTATATTAATTATCTTGCAAGAGACCTAATTCTTCCTTTTAATTTTTCTGCTCAGTAGCTAAAAATATTTGGTTGCTTCACAGTTTTTTTCTTTCCCAATAATCTCAGTTTAGTTTGGGCTTTCAATTTTTCTGACATTATTTTTAAAAATTCATATTGTTCTTTCATATTATTCTTTTTTAAAAAGTTTTATTTAAATTCCAGATACTTAACATATAATGTAATACTAGTTTCAGGTGTACAATATAGTGATTTCAACACTTTCGTACAACACTGGGTGCTCATCACAAGTGCATTGCTTAATCCCCATCACCACCCATCTCCCCACCCACCTCTCCTCTGGTAACCATCAGTCTTTTGTATTATTCTTATCTCACTTCCTTTGTGATATATGCTTATCTTCTTCACATCTGAGCTCAAATAGTTCCCTGGGTTATGTTATATGTCTCCCCTGCTTTATCCTCATTGAAATAATTAAGGTAATACTAATTAAGGCAGCACTGTAGAGAATTCTTCTACCCAACCCAAACCCAAATAGCTATTTGTTAGAATCTCTGATAATTAATCATAAATATATGTTATTTCATCTTTAAAAAATCATGTTTTAATTCTTATTCATATACCCAAAATAAGCATAAATTAGGTTTTGAGGAGATATTTGTAGTCTAGGCATGTATAAAAGAACTACATGTGTCTAACTCAGAGCAGGTCCTAAGTAGTCTAGTATTAGTACTAGTGTTAGCAGAATTAATGAATACGTATATACATGAATTTAAGACCAGAACCATATAATATTTGGTCCTTTAGATAGATATATAATTAGCTAAACTTTTTAGTTGTTACTGTAGACTTGCTTTCTTATATGACTCCTTTCTTACATTTCAACTTTGATCAACCTATGGAGTAAAATACTAAATTAAATATGAAATTCTCACACTTTTGAAAGGATATAATTCTTTCTATACATTGTTAGATTCAATTTCCTGATAATTTATTGAGGATTTTTGTGTCTATGTTCATGAGAGATATTGGTCTGGTTACTTGCAATATCTTTATCTGGTTTTAGAATTAGGGTAATGCTGGCCTCATAGAATGAGTTGGGAAGTGTTTACTCTGCTTCTCTTTTCTGGAGATTGTAGAGATTTGGTCTTATTTCTTCCTTCAGTGTTTGGTAGAAGTCGCTAATTAAACCATTTGGGCCTTGTGCTTTCTTTTTTGGAAGGTGAATCATTGATCAATTTCTTTAGTAGATCAGGTATTCTATGTTTCCTTGTGGGTGTTTTTGCAGTTTGTTGTCTTTCATGGAATTGGTCCATTTCATTTATCTGATTTATAGGTATATATATATATATTTTTTTTTAAACTTTTTTTTTTAAAGATTTTATTTATTTACTCATGACAGACAGAGAGAGAGAGAGAGAGAGGCAGAGGGAGAAGCAGGCTCCCCGCAGAGCAGGGAGCCCGATGTGGGACTCGATCCCGGGACCCTGGGATCATGACCTGAGCCGAAGGCAGACGCTTAACCATCTGAGCCACCCAGGCGCCCTATAGGTATATATTTTTTAATGGTATTTCTTTATTATCCTTTTATTGTTCATGAGATCAGTAGTGATGATCCTTCTTTCTTTTCTCATATTGATAATTTGTATCCCTTCTTCACTATTGTTAGCCAGGAGAGATGTTTATCAATATTATTAGTCTTGTCAAAGAATCAGCCTTTGGTTTTCTTGCTTTTCTCTATTGTTTTCTGTTTTCAATTTCATTGGTTTCTGCTCTAATCTTTATTATTTCTTTTTTTCCCCTGCTTGCCTTAGACTTAATTTTCTCTTTTCTTTCTAACTTCCTAAGGTAAGCTAAAGTATTAATTTTTAGATTTTTTTCTTTTATAATATATGCATCAAATACTGTCAATTTCCCTCTAAGTAGTTGTTTTGCAATATCCCACAAATTTTAGCAAGTTTAAAATTTTTTTTAAATTATTTTTTTAATTGAAGTATAGCTGACACATAATGTTACATTAGTTTAAGGTACACAGCATAGTGATTCAACAACTCTTAATTATGCTTTGCTCACCACAAGGGTAGCTACCATCTGTCACCATACAATGCTATTATAGTACCTTGACTATATTCCATGTTGTACCTTCCATCCCCATGACTTATTCATTTCATAACTGGAAGCCTGTATCTCCCAATCCCTTCACTCACTTTGCTCATCTACCCATTCTCATCCCGTCTGGCAGCTATCAGTTTGTTCTCTGTATTTATGGGTCTGCTTCTGCCTTTTTGTTTTTTGCTTGTTTATTCATTTGTTCTGTTTTTTAGATTTCATATATAAGTGAAATCTCATGGTATTTGTCTTTCTCTGTCTGACTTATTTCACTGAGCATGATATCCACTAGGTCCATCCATGTTGTAAATGGCAAGATTGCATGCTTTTTCATGAATGAGTAATACTTTTTGTATATATCTACTATGTCTTCTTTATTCATCTGTCAGTAGACACTTGGGTTGCTTCTGTGTCTTGGCTACTGTAAATAATACTGCAATAAATAATTTTAGTAAATTTTTGTTTTAGTTTAATTTAGTTTGAAATATTTTTAAATTTTTTTTGAAACTTCTTTGACCTATTCGTTATCTACAAGTGTCCTATTTAGCATATGTATTTCCAAATATTTGGGGATTTTACAGCTATCTTTCCTCTTTCTGATTTCTACTTTAATTAAACTGTGGTCTGAGAACATACTTTATATAAATTTTATACTTTTAAATTTGTTGAGGTGTGTTTTATAGTCAAAATGTGGTCTATCTCAGTGAATGCTGTATATGAGCTTGAGAAGAATGTATATTCTGCTGGATTGTTGGATGGAATATTTTATAAATGTCAGTTAGATTAATCTGATTGATAATGCTGTTCAGGTCATCTATATCCTTGCTGATTTTCTGCCTGCTGGAATAATCAATTAATGACAGAGGGAAGGGGAAGTTTGCAACTATAATAGTGGATTTGTCTAGTTCTTCTTTAAGTTCTATCAGTTTTTGCCTCGTGTATTTTCATACTGTGTTATTAAGTGCTTACATGTTAGGGATGATTATGTTTTCTTAGAAAATTGACCCCTTTATCACTATATGGTACCCTTCTTTATTCCTGAAAATTTTGCTTGTTCTGGAGTTGGTTTTGTCTGAAATTAATGTAACTACTCCAGTTTTCTTTTCTTTCTTTCTTTTTTAAGATTTATTTACTTATTTTAGAGAGAGAGCATGAGTAGGGGGAGGGGCAGAGGGAGAGAGAGAGAGAGATGGAGAGAGGGAGAGAAGCAGAGTCCCCACTGAGTGCAGAGCCCAGCATGGGGCTTGATCCCATGACCCCCAGATCATGACCTGAGCCAAAATCAGGAGCTGGATGCCTAACCAACTGAGCCACCCAGGCACACCCCCAGTTTTCTTTTGACTAATTTTAGCATGGTATGCCTTTCTCCATTCCTTTACTCTTAACCTGACTCTTTATATTTAAATTGGTTTTCTTGTAGATAACACGCAGTTTTGTATCATCTATCTATCTATCATCTATCATCTATCTATATCTTTAATTGATGTATTTAGACCATTCCCATTTAAGAAATTATTGATAAGATTGGATTAATAACTATATCTGTAACTTTTTTCTTTGTTGTATTTGTTCTTTGTTTCCTTCCCCCCGCCCTTTTTTTCCCTGAATTCTCTGGTTTAATTGAGCATTATATGTGATTCCATTTTATCTTCTCTATCAATTACATTGTTTTTAATTTTTTTTAATAGTTTTCTCTAGGTCTTAAGATATATGTTTTAAACTAATCTAAATTCACCTTCAAATAACACAATACCACTTCACATGTGGTACAGGTCCCTTAGAACAGTCTTTCTAATTCTTCCCTCTGTCCCTTGTGACATTGCTCATTTCATTTATCCATTTGCTCTCATCACCCAATAGATTGTTATTATTATTAATTTATACAAACAATTCTTTTTAAAATCAAGAGTAAAGAAATAAAAGACTTTATTTTACTTATATTTATTCTTTCTTTCTCTTCCTTTCTTTATGTAGATCCAAGTTTCTTACATACATCACTTTCCTTTTGCTTGAAGAATTTCTGGTAACATTTCTTTTAGGTCATGTCTGCTGGCAATAAATTCCTTAGTTTTTATTTGTCTCAGAAAGTCTTTATGTCTCTTTCACTTTTGAAAGATAAATCTGTTGAAAGTTAAATTTGGCTGGATATAGAATTCTAGAATGGTAAACTTTTTTTCTTTCACTGCTTTTAAATTTTCACTGCATTTTCTTCTGGCCTGTTGGTTTCTGTTAAGTTCACTGTATTCTTATCCTTGTGCTTCTCTAGGTAAGGATTATTTTTTCCCCTCTGGCGTCTTTCAAGATTTTCTCTTTGCCTTTGGTTTCCGGAGATTTGAGTACGGCTTGCCTAGGTGTCGATTTTTGTTTGTTTGTTTGTTTAATATTTATTCAGCTTGGTGCTATCTATGCTTCCTGGATTTATGGTTGATGTCTACTAAATTTCTGAAGTTGCCATAACAAATTACCACAAACTAGATTGCTGATAACAACAGAAATTTATTCTCTCACAGTTCTGGAAGCTAGAAGTCTGAAATCAAGGTGTCAACAGTGCCACACTCCCTCTGAAGGCTGTAGGAAAGAATACTTTATTGCTTCTTTCTAGCTTCTGGTAATTGCTGGCAGTCTTTGGCATCCTTTGGTGTGGGACTACATCTCTTCAGTTTCTGCCTCTGTCTTTACAAGGTCATTTTCCCTCTGAGTATGTCTGTGTCTTCATATGAACTTCTTATAAGGACAGCATTCAGTGGATTTAGGGCCCACTCAAATTCAGTATTATCTCCGCTTTTTTTTTTTTTCATGTATCATTTTTTTAATTCTTATGTTAATCCCCATACATTACATCATTAGTTTTAGATGAAGTGTTCCATGATTCATTGTTTGTGCATAACACCCAGTGCTCCATGCAGAATGTGCCCTCCTCAATACCCACCACCAGGCTAACCCATCCTCCCACCCCCCTCCCCTCTAGAACCCTCGGTTTGTTTTTCAGAGTCCATCGTCTCTCATGGTTCGTCTACCCCTCCGATTTCCCCCGCTTCATTCTTCCCCTCCCGCTACCTTCTTCTTCTTCTTCTTCTTCTTCTTCTTCTTCTTCTTCTTCTTCTTCTTTTTTTTCTTAACATATATTGCATTATTTGTTTCAGAGGTACAGATCTGAGATTCAACAGTCTTGCACAATTCACAGCGCTTACCAGAGCACATACCCTCTCCAGTGTCTATCACCCAGTGACCCCATCCCTCCCACCCCACCCCCCACTCCAGCAACCCTCAGTTTGTTTCCTGCAATTAAGAATTCCTCATATCAGTGAGATCATATGATACATGTCTTTCTCTGTTTGACTTATTTCACTCAACATAATACCCTCCAGTTCCATCCACGTCATTGCAAATGGCAAGATCTCATTCCTTTTGATGGCTGCATAATACTCCATTGTGTATATATACCACACCTTCTTTATCCATTCATCTGTCGATGGACATCTTGGCTCTTTCCACAGTTTGGCTATTGTGGACATTGCTGCTATAAACATCGGGGTGCACGTGCCCTTTCGGATCCCTACTTTTGTATCTTTGGGGTAAATACCCAGTGGTGCAATTGCTGGATCATATGCTAGCTCTATTTTCAACTTTTTGAGGAACCTCCATACTGTTTTCCAGAGTGGCTGCACCAGCTTGCATTCCCACCAACACTGTATGAGGGTTCCCCTTTCTCCGCATCTCCGCCAACATCTGTTGTTTCCTGACTTGTTAATTTTAGCTATTCTGACTGGTGTGAGGTGGTATCTCTTTGAGGTTTTGATTTGGATTTCCCTGATGCCGAGCGATGTTAAGCACTTTTTCATGTGTCTGTTGGCCATTTGGATGTCTTCTTTGGAAAAATGTCTGTTCATGTCTTCTGCCCATTTCTTGATTGGATTCTTTGTTCTTTGGGTGTTGAGTTTGATGAGTTCTTTATAGATTTTGGATGCTAGCCCTTTATCTGATATGTCATTTGCAAATATCTTCTCCCATTCTGTCGGTTGTCTTTTGGTTTTGTTGACTGTTTCCTTTGCTCTGCAAAAGCTTTTTATCTTGATGAAGTCCCAATAGTTCATTTTTGCCCTTGCTTCCCTTGCCTTTGGCGATGTTTCTAGGAAGAAGTTGCTTCGGCTGAGGTCAAAGAGGTTGCTGTCTGTGTTCTTCTTTAGGATTTTGATGGACTCCTGTCTCACATTGAGGTCTTTCAACCATTTGGAGTCTATTTTTGTGTGTGGTGTAAGGAAATGGTCCAGTTTCATTCTTCTGCATGTCGCTGTCCAATTTTCCCAACACCATTTGTTGAAGAGACTGTCTTTTTTCCATTGGACATTTTTTCCTGCTTTGTCAAAGATGAGTTGACCATAGAGTTGAGGGTCCATTTCTGGGCTCTCTATTCTGTTCCATTGATCTATGTGTCTGTTTTTGTGCCAGTACCATGCTGTCTTGATGATGACAGCTTTGTAATAGAGCTGGAAGTCCGGAATTGTGATGCCACCGGCTTTGCTTTTCTTTTTCAACATTCCTCTGGCTATGCGGGGTCTTTTCTGGTTCCATACAAATTTTAGGATTATTTGTTCCATTTCTTTGAAAAAAGTGGATGGTATTTTGATGGGGATTGCATTGAATGTGTAGATTGCTCTAGGTAGCTTTGACATCTTCACAGTATTTGTTGTTCCAATCCATGAGCATGGAACATTTTTCCATTTCTTTGTGTCTTCCTCAATTTCTTTCATGAGTATTTTATAGTTTTCTGAGTACAGATCCTTTGTCTCTTTGGTTAGATTTATTCCTAGGTATCTTATGGTTTTGGGTGCAATTATAAATGGGATTGACTCCTCAATTTCTCTTTCTTCTGTCTTCTTTTTGTATAGGAATTCCACTGATTTCTGTGCATTAATTTTATATCCTGCCACTTTACTGAATTCCTGTATGAGTTCTAGCAGTTTTGGGGTGGAGTCTTTGGGGTTTTCCACATAAAGTATCCTATCATCTGCAAAGAGTGAGAGTTTGACTTCTTCTTTGCCGATTCAGATGCCTTTGATTTATTTTTGTTGTCTGATTGCTGTGGCTAGGACTTCTAATACTATGTTGAATAGCAGTGGTGATAGTGGACATCCCTGTCGTGTTCCTGACCTTAGGGGGAAAGCTCTCAGTTTTTCCCCATTGAGAATGATATTCGCTGTAGGTTTTTCATAGATGGCTTTTATGATATGGAGGTATGTACCCTCGATCCCTATACTCTGAAGAGTTTTGATCAAGAAAGGATGCTGTACTTTGTCAAAAGCTTTTTCTGCATCTATGGAGAGGATCATATGATTCTTGTTCTTTCTTTTGTTAATGTATTGTATCACGTTGATTGATTTGCGGATATTGAACCAACCTTGCAGCCCAGGGATAAATCCCACTTGGTCATGGTGAATAATCCTTTTAATGTACCGTTGGATCCTATTGGCTAGTATTTTGGTGAGAATTTTTGCATCCATGTTCATCAGGGATATTGGTCTATAACTCTCCTTTTTGATAGGGTCTTTGTCTGGTTTTGGGATCAAGGTAATGCTGGCATCATAAAATGAGTTTGGAAGTTTTCCTTCCATTTCTATTTTTTGGAACAGTTTCAGAAGAATAGGTATTAATTCTTCTTGAAATGTTTGGTAGAATTCCCCTGGGAAACCATCTGGCCCTGGGCTTTTGTTTTTTGGGAGATTTTTGATGACTGCTTCAATTTCCTTATTGTTTATATGTCTGTTCAGGTTTTCTATTTCTTCCTGGTTCAATTTTGGTAGTTGATACATCTCTAGGAATGCATCCATTTCTTCCAGGTTATCTAATTTGCTGGCATAGAGTTGCTCATAATATGTTCTTATAATTGTTTGTATTTCTTTGGTGTTGGTTGTGATCTCTCCTCTTTCATTCATGATTTTGTTGATTTGGGTCCTTTCTCTTTTCTTTTGGGTAAGTCTGGCCAGGGGTTTATCAATCTTGTTAATTCTTTCAAAGAACCAGCTCCTAGTTTCGTTGATCTGTTCTACTGTTCTTTTGGTTTCTATTTCATTGATTTCTGCTCTGATCTTTATTATTTCTCTTTTCCTGCTGGGTTTAGGCATTATTTGCTGTTCTTTCTCTAGCTCCCTTAGGTGTAGGGTTAGGTTGTGTACTTGAGACCTTTCTTGTTTCTTGAGAAAGGCTTGTATTGCTATATACTTTCCTCTTAGGACTGCCTTTGCTGCATCCCAAAGATTTTGAACAGTTGTGTTTTCATTTTCATTGGTTTCCATGTATTTTTTTAATTCTTCTTTAATTTCCTGGTTGACCCATTCATTCTTCAGTAGGATGCTCTTTAGCCTCCATGTATTTGAGTTCTTTCCGACTTTCCTCTTGTGATTGAGTTCTAGTTTCAAAGCATTGTGGTCTGAAAATAGGCAGGGAATGATCCCAATCTTTTGGTACCAGTTGAGACCTGATTTATGACCCAGGATGTGATCTATTCTGGAGAATGTTCCATGGGCACTAGAGAAGAATGTGTATTCCGTTGCTTTGGGATGGAATGTTCTGAATATATCTGTGAAGTCCATTTGGTCCACTGTGTCATTTAAAGTCTTTATTTCCTTGTTGATCTTTTGCTTAGACGATCTGTCCATTTCAGTGAGGGGGGTGTTAAAGTCCCCCACTATTATTGTATTGTTGTTGATGTGTTTCTTTGCTTTTGTTATTAATTGCCTTATATAATTGGCTGCTCCCATGTTAGGGGCATAGATATTTACAATTGTTAGATCTTCTTGTTGGATAGATCCTTTAAGTAGGATATAATGTCCTTCCTCATCTCTTATTACAGTCTTTGGTTTAAAATCTAATTTGTCTGATATAAGGATTGCCACCCCAGCTTTCTTTTGGTGTCCATTAGCATGGTAAATGGTTTTCCACCCCCTCACTTTCAATCTGGGGATGTCTTTGGTTCTAAAATAAGTCTCTTGCAGACAGCATATCAATGGGTCTTGTTTTTTAATGCAGTCTGATAGCCTGTGTCTTTTGATTGGGGCATTTAGCCCATTTACATTCAGGGTAACTATTGAAAGATAGGAATTTAGTGCCATTGTATTGCCTGTAAGGTGACTGTTACCGTATATTGTCTGTGTTCCTTTCTGGTCTATGTTGCTTTTAGGCTCTCTCTTTGCTTAGAAGGACCCCTTTCAAGATTTCCTGTAGGGCTGGTTTTGTGTTTGCAAATTCCTTTAGTTTTTGTTTGTCCTGGAAGCTTTTTATCTCTCCTTCAATTTTCAATGACAGCCTAGCTGGATATAGTATTCTTGGCTGCATATTTTTCTCATTTAGTGCTCTGAATATATCATGCCAGTCCTTTCTGGCCTGCCAGGTCTCTGTGGATAGGTCTGTTGCCAATCTAATGTTTCTACCATTGTAGGTTACATATCTCTTCCCCCGAGCTGCTTTCAGGATTTTCTCTTTGTCTATGAGACTCGTAAGTTTTACTATTAGATGTCGGGGTGTTGACCTATTTTTATTGATTTTGAGAGGGGTTCTCTGTGCTTCCTGGATTTTCATGCCTGTTTCCTTCCCCAAATTAGGGAAGTTCTCTGCTATAATTTGCTCCATTATACCTTCTGCCCCTCTCTCTCTCTTTCTTCTTCTTCTGGGATCCCAATTATTCTAATGTTGTTTCGTCTTATGGTATCGCTTATCTCTCGAATTCTGCCCTCGTGATCCAGTAGTTGTTTATCTCTCTTTTTCTCAGCTTCTTTATTTTCCATCATTTAGTCTTCTATATTACTGATTCTCTCTTCTGCCTCATTTATCCTAGCAGTTAGCGCCCCCATTTTTGATTGCACCTCATTAATAGCCTTTTGATTTCTACTTGGTTAGATTTTAGTTCTTTTACTTCTCCAGAAAGGGTTTCTCTAATAACTTCTATATTTTTTTCAAGCCCAGCTAGTATCTTTAAAGTGATGATTCTGAACTCTAGATCTGACATCGTACTAATGTCCGTATTGAGTAGGTCCCTGGCAGTCGGTACTACCTCTTGTTCTTTTTGTTGAGGTGATTTTTTTCCGTCTTGTCATTTTGTGCATAGGAGAATAGATTAATGAGAGAACAAAATGCTAGCAGAGTAACAATGTCCCCAGAAAATATACTCTAAACAAATCAGAAAAGACCTGAAGAAGTGGGAAAAGAAATGGAAAGAGAGAAAAAAGAAAAAGAAAAAGAAAGAAAAAGATAAAGATAAAAACAAACAAAAACAAACAAAACAAAACAACAACAACAACAAAAAAACAGAATGTGATCAAATATGATCAGGCTAGTATATAGATCTGTGCCACACACTAGATTTGGGGTGTGTTTTGGTCTTTTAGAAGAAAGTGCCTCCCAAAATTTTTAAAAAAGAAAAACTTATATATGTACAAAAATAAGGGTTGATATGATGAAGGGATGGAATATGAGTGTAAAAATGGAAATTATAAAAAAATTTATAAAAGGAATTGATAAGAAGTTGTTTGAAAAAAGAAAGAAGAGGATTTAAAAAAAGAAAAAAAAGGGAGAGAATGTGATCAGGCAGGGGAATAGAAAACACCATATACTAGAGATTTAGGGTATATTTTAATCTGTTAGAAGAAACGATCTCAAAATTTTAAAGAGAGAACAACTTATATATATATGCCAAAAATACGGGTAACTACTATGAAGGGATAGAATATGACTAAAAATGAAAAATAAAAATGTTTTTTTAAAAAAGGGATTGATAAGATGTTGGTTGAAAAAGGGAAAAAGAAAAATTAAAAAAAAAAAAAGACAGTTAAAAAAAATTAACTTTAAAAGACTAAAGAATCATGGTAAAAAAGCCATGAATTCTATGTGCAGTATTCCCCTAGCGCTGGAGTTCTGCCGTTCTCATTGATCGGTAAACTTGGTCTTGGCTGGCTGTTCTCGCTGATCTTCTGGGGAGGGGCCTGTTGCCGTGGTTCCCAAATGTCTCTGCCGGAGGCGGAATTGCCCCGCCCTTGCCCCCTCCCGGCTGAGTAATCTGCTCGGGTTTGCTCTCTGGGCTTTTGTTCCCTGCGAGCTTTCCGTACAGCTTTGGAGGCTGAGCGTGAAAATGGCGGCCTCCCAATTTCTGCCCCCGAGGAGCCGAGAACTCGGGGCCCCACTCCTCAGTGAGCCCCCAGAGAAAAGCCGACAGTCACTCCCGTCTCCCCGGTCTCCGGCCGCACCCTGTGCTCGCCCGGCCTGTGACCGCGCGTTTCTATCTCTGGCACCCGACTTGGTGTGGAGTCTCCAAACCCAGCAGATCCCTGCGGTGCACCCCCGCTCCGCTCCCCCCGGGGGAGGAAGGTGAGTCTCCCCGATCTGCCGCTTGTTGGGTCCCTGCTGGAGGAGCAGGGGCCCGACGGTGCCGCGGATCACGGTCTATGGCGACCCCGAGCTGAGAGCCCGCGCCTGGGCTCCGCCTCTGCAGCCGGCTTCCCTGCTCCGATACCTGGGAGCTCTGCCGCACTCAGGCACCCCCAGTCTTTCTGTGACCCCGAGGGTCCCGAGACCACACTGTCCCAGAGGGCTCCACCCCCCGCTTAGCCACCAGAGTGACGTCCCTCAGCGGAGCAGACTTTTAAAAGTTCCGATTTTGTGCTCCGCGGCTCTATCACTTGCCAGAAGTGACCGACGGAGGCCCCTCCCCCGCCGTCTATCCTCCCGAATATCGCCTCGGATTCACTTCTCCGCACGTCCTACCTTCCAGAAAGTGGTCGCTTTTCTGATGAGAGAGTTGTTGCTCTTCTTTTCTTCGATCTCCTGTTGAGTTTGTAGGTGTTCAGATTGGTTTGATCCCTATCCAGCTGAATTCCTGAGAGGAGACGAAATCCAGGTTTCCTACTCCTCCGCCATCTTCAGTATTATCTCCTCTTGAGGAATTCCATCCACCAAGACTCTATTTCCAAATAAGGTCACATTCTGGGGTTCTGGATGGAGATGAATTTTGAGGGGACACTATTCAAACCAGTACAGTGTCCATAATTAATTTTGGAAAGTTATTGGCCAATATTCCTTCAAATATTTCTTTTGCCTCTTCTTTCTTTTCCTTCTGGTGTTTTAATTATGCATATATAACACCTTTTGAAAAGATCCCATGGTTCTTGGATATTCTGTGTTTTTCATTCTTTTTTCTCTTTGCATTTCAGTTTGGCAAGTTGCTATTGACCTATGGTAAAACTCACTGATTTTTTCCCTAAGCTGTTGCAATTACCTATGAGCCCATCAAAGGCGTTCTTCATTTCTTTTACAGTGTATTTGATTTCTAACATACCCTTTTGATTCTTTCTTATATTTCCCACCTTTCTGCTTACATTACCCATCTGTTCTTGTGTGTTGTCTTCTTTTTTCTGTTAAAGACCTTAAGATGTTAGTCGTACTTATATTAATTAATATCTGGTAATTCCAACATTTCTAATATCTGAGTCTGATGATGACTTTTTCTCTTCAGATTATTTTTTCTTGCCTTTGGCACAGCTTGTAATGTTGTTGTTCTTGAAAGCAGGATACGTTGTTTCAGATATTAGAGACTGGGGTAAATAGGGCTTTACTGTGAGGACTTCTATTAATATGGCTAGGAGTCAGGCTGTAGCTATAGCTGTGTTAGCTGAATTACTGGAGGCTTCGAATTCCTCTAGTGTCCTTGCTTTTATCTCCCCTCCTGACTTTGGGCTTCCCTAAATATTCCTTCTCAGAGAGAGTCTGTGTCTTGTAGTTCTTTCAGGCTCTATTCACTGTTATTATACTGAAGCCCTGCTGTGGTGATGGTAAGTATAGTGGAGGGGGGGGCATTCTATAATCTGATTAAATCTCAGTCTTTTAGTGGGCCTGTGTCTTGGGGCTGGGTGTGACCTTCACAAATATTTCTCCTGTGGTATAGATTTTCCTCCCAGTTTCCTAGTTCCTTCCTTGGCTGCCAGGACTCTAATCTGTTTTCTTTAAACCTTATTGACTATGTTTTCCCCCCTCTTAGGTGAAACGGGTGAGACAAGAAGGCTGGAGTGGCTGGCTGGGAAGAATGTCCTTCTTCTCGCTGGGATAAAGCTCTGGTAAAATCTTTTCAGTAGACCTTTGTTAAGGAGAAGGCTCTGAGTGTATTATTTCACAATGACTACTTATCTTGTCCCCCCCCATCCCCAGGAGCTATGAGACAATGGATCTTCATAATGACACCTTGATGGGGTTCCTGGAGTTAAGTCCACCAAAGTAAGGTGGGGGCTATTTAAGATAGGAGTTTCTCATTCTCCTACTAGTTCACCAACAGCGTCCAGGAATTCATCAAAATTACCATTTCAGTGTTCCTACAAGTCAATGGCTCCAGCATCTTCTGATCCTGGTAAACAAATCTTGACTGTGACTTTCAGGATGTGCTTGTCTCTTAAGTGATGTACCCTGTGATCTCAGTTCTCTGATGGGTCCAAGAAAAGTCGCTGAACTTTTGTTTGCATAGCCTTTTCTTATCTTAAGGATGTTTGGAATGATGACTTCTAAGTTTCTTACATGTCAGAGTGGAAACCAGAAATCCATTTGGAATAAATTTAATAATTTTTTCCTAGTCTAAATTTCTTTTTTGCTTATTTATAAGAGAAAATTTTGAAATCTTTAAAAATATAAAATAAGAATTTAAAATTTCCTTCACATATTCGGTCTTTTTTTTTTTTTTTTTTGGATACTAATGCACACCACCAAGGTTTGTTGCTGTTTTTCCCAGCATTTCTATGAGGCAGATATTAGTTGTGTGACCTTGGAAAAGTTAATTATCCTGTCTGTGCTCCAGTTTTCTCATTGGTAATATAGACTATAAATAGTACTTTCTTTTAGGATTATTATGGAGATTAAATGAGATGATGTATATATGAATACTTAGCACAGTAAATACTTGACATAAAAATGTTCTCAATAAATGTGAATTTATTAACACTTTTGTTGTCAGTCTTATTCTCCAGACAGAGCAAATAAAGTAAATGTTTTTTGTTTTTTTTTAACTGATTCTCACTTCTAGATTCTTTATTTTAGAATTTTCTGCACTTTGAGCTGCAGCTGGCCGTATAGATGTGGGAGCTGCAGGCTTGACCACACTGGAACTTGGCTAGATGAAGTGCCATCATCCTAATTGTGTGCAAGGGCCACAGTTAACTGCATTAGCTCCTCTGAGCTCTCCTGTCCTCTCCCACATGTTGGCAGCATAAGTCAGTATACACAATAGCTTTAGATCAATCCAACCTGAAAGTGGCCCCTGAAGAAAGGCACTAAGTATTCTTTGCTGGTCTCCTGCAAAATTTTAAAATCTAAAAAAAAGAGAAGTTCTTTAGTCCTCAATTATGATAGAAATGTTGTATTTTAAAAAGATTTCAACTGGTTTATTTTAATTATCTTTTCCTACGAAGTCATCCTCTTTTTCTCCAATTTTGCTCATATTGTATTATACTGAGGTATTGGTGGTTGAAGGAAGATGGGGTGAATAATTTCAAAAAAGGTCTTGCATGATTCAGAACCGCATAACCATATGCTCATTTCTAAAACTCCATTTACAGCAGGGGCCAAGGCTGGAAGTTCTGACAATGCCATAGGGGAGCATTCTCCCTGGAAAACTGTGGCATTGAATGATGATGAACACAAGAGCAAACCAGGGCACATTTAAAGAAATTCAGCTTTAAAAAGATGTCTGAATCTTAAGTCTCTGCATGAACTTTCAATAGTCAGGTTTTCTATATTTATATGTAGAAGAGGGAAGAAATCTAGCCCCTATGTCATAATTTCTTACCATTTGTGTTACATTTAATTTTTTGAGTCTATTTTACTTGGTTTATAATGCTATCATTTTCTTCCTCCTGAAATTATGGTAAATTTTTATACACATATAAATGTTTTAGTATTTAATGCTTTTATACTATTAGTGGGACACTTGATGGGACAGTAAAGGTCTAGTCCTGTTCCTAGTAATTTCCAATCTAATAGGATATCAAAGACTGTTTTCTAATCTTTCTTTTAATATAGACAAGAGTGGAATTCTGTAACCTCTTTATTGTTTCAATAAGTCCATAGCATCTTTAATTTTGACAAATTATTTTTAAAGTCCAATAGCACTTGATATAATCATCTTTGAAGGTTACCATGTTTGTAACCATCATCTCAGTGGACCCTTATAACAACACATGAACAAGGAAGTGCAAGCAGCTGTTGCTAGAATTCTGATATAACCAAATCTACATGCTCATCTAGAACTGTGGTATATCAAGGCAATCCTCTAGGATTGGTTTTTACGTAAGGTTCTGATATTTCCTGGTGAGTTGCAAAAGGATTTTGTACCCTTTGTCTCTAGGATTCTCATTCCCAAAGGGGAAAAGACAAAGTTTGCCCCTAATCTCTAATACTGGGCATGTGTAAGGATGGCTGGATGCAGGGTACTCCAGAAAGCAGGGATCTGACCCTGAAGTAGGAGAGAAAAATGACATTAGTCACCATTTTAGGAAAGTCTTTCCTAATTAAAACTATTCCTAGTCCAAAGTAATTCCTTCAATCAATCTCTATTATTCTACATCCTTTTTTTTTTTTCTTAAAGCACTTACCACTCTCTGATACTTTTGGTCATTTCCTTCCTTAGCATATATCTTGCTCCTGTAGAACTCATGATTTTGTAGAGAGAGGACCTGGTCTTTTTTGGCTATCACTGAATCCACAGTACCTAGAATAATACCTGACAAACAGTAGGAGCTCCATAAATATTTCTCTCTGTGACATTAGTTCCAGGTCTCATATGAATAAGCTTAAGAGTAGTGTCCCTAAATGAGCTCTACCTGGTCACATAAGAGTGCCTTAGTACATTCAGGCTGCTATAACAAAAATACCATAGGATGAGTGCCTTAAACAACAAATGTTTATTTCTCACAGTTCTGGAGGCTAGGAAGACCAAGATCAAGGCATCAGCAGGTTTGATACCTGGTGAGGACCTGCTTCATGGTTCATGGATAATAGTCTTGATGTAGTCTCACATGGTAGAGGGAGTAAGAGAGCTCTCTGAGGTCTCTTGATGTAATACATGACATAACACAAGGAAGCTAGGGCACCAGGAGAAGCATATGAATTTGTGTCAGTCAGAATGAAACAAGGTTTTGTCAATTGTGTGTTTGTATATATTTGAGAGGAGTCACATTTGAAGCTGCTCTTGAAAGCATCAGGTACAGCAGAATAGTTTGGGGCCAATCAGTCCACATGAGTTTTTCTGTTTTCATAGCACATAGATGGGGATGAGCCAGGAGTGGGTCAGATTGCCAGCAGACTGTGGTACTGGATCCAGGAGACATAGAGAGCATTAACTGTTTTCCACTTCACCTTTAGTGCCTCCTCAGGTATGAGGTGTGCCCTCTCCAAGTGCCGAAATTGTTGTTCTTTTCCCATAGTTATGAAATTGATGTATCCATCCCAGTATAACATCATCTTTCTTTAATGAGCTCTGACTTGGACCAGACCTTTTGCCTAGAAGGGTGAGGTGCATGTGAGACAAGGCATTTTTACAAAACTTACAAAGACCCATAATGTCCTCCATTTTGACCCACATGGGCCATGTAGGAGAGCTCATATATGAAACCAAGTGGTCATCATCCTTATGATCTAGAACCTTGTCAATCCTAAGAGATATTCTGGGTAATTGAACCAGAATTAAGTTTGTTTCCCTACAGCCACTTTTGTCAGGGCTGTGATCCAAAAAGTGAGCCAAACAGAATGGTCCAGGGTTGATTTTCGGGAAAGAAAGACTGGACATGCGTAAGAATGGTCAATGTTGGATGCTATGCATGCAGTGGGTTTGGATGGTGGATGAGGAACCTTGAGTTTGGAGACTTCACTGCTTTTATAACAAGCGGTAAGTAAACTTACTCTTTGTTTTGGAGGGAGATATTATTTCATCTTTTACAGTTTGCTTGTTGTAAACATAACCTTGAGAAATGGCCTGGGTAAAGAGTGGGCATTGCATTTTTGGCCTGTTTTGCATGACATAGAAGAGCAAGAGGGACCATGGAGGAGTGTCTCTTCCAATAGACTATAAGAAACAATCCTCTGAAACTCATTTCTGTCTTGACCAATGGGAAGTATGTTTTAACATTACTCAGTGCCCTTGAGAAGGGGACCCCCCAAATTTTCTATTTGGTCTTGATATGAGGAATAATAATTGGGCTTCACCCTAACAGTTGGAAATGTGGAAATGGATCCTTTTTCTTCCTTCTTGGCTGCTGGAGAGACTAAAATCAAATATGTACAATCTCTGGCACAAGGAGGTCTTTGATAAATCATGTGAATGAAGGATACAGAACTGTAAAGTGGGATGTGCATTTTATGGTGGACTCACCCGTGGTTCCATTTTATTCCCTGCCTTTTTATCCCTTTATCTCATTTTTTCTGTCATTTAAATCTGAATCAAAGATCCATACCTTTTATTTTTTATAAACTGGAATTCACATCTAGGTCTACTAATTCCAGTGCCCTATGTTGTATCTAGTTCTATTCTTTTTGAAGTTGGAAAACAACTGGTTAATATTTTTATCTTAAACAATTTGTAAAGAAAGTTATTCAGTCTATCTCCTCTCTCACTACCATGTTGGTTCTGTTTCTAGTGGTTTAGTCAGTTTTGTTATTTCTCTCTGTACTCTAGACTCTCATGTTTTGTACATGTAGACCCAGACCCTCTGCTGTTAATTTGAAGACTTGTCTCATCTTTCTTCAAGCTGACATGCTCAGGCCTTTTAGCTATGTATATTACTGATAACCATATTAAAGCTATTTTTTTCCACACAGTACCATACTTAGTTATGTCCATTATCCTTCATCCTGTTATTTCTATTACTTCTTTTTGGACTGAAAAATTTATGAGGATTTATATGTTATAATTTCCTGCTATAGGCAGACAGAAAAATACATTGTGGGTTGTAGCTATGCCCAGGTAAACACTCAGAATTCAGAAGCTGCCTATAGGAATCAAATGTTTTTATTGTATAAATGCTTGATCATTTGTTTATGCAACAAAAATTAAAAGTAGCTGAAAAATGAATGGACATACTGCACAAAGAGTTGTTTAAAATAACTGAAAGTGGTATGACCACATTTGACTACTGGGGTAGTGATCCAATTGACTACTCTGTCCTGGAACAAAGTTACCTGGAAAGCAGACATTTTGAGCATACAAAACAATGTGCAATAATTTAACATTTTCTTTTTAAAATCAACCTATGAATTAAATTCTAAGTTTAAGTGTATCACCATCAATGAGAAGATGGGGGTAGAAGTCCCAGATACCTATATATTGAATTTTTATTTACTCTCTTCAAATAATTTACTGGGATTTCAATAACAAGGACATTTTTTAGTGATTGTTTAAACCATCCTCTTCATTTGATGTGCTTTTGTTGACCTTTCATTTTGTCCATTCTTTCACTCTCTACTATATTTCACATAATATATGATGCAATTGGTAATACAGTACCATACGTTTGAAAAGAAGTTACAGAAATAATAGTCATGAATTCAGAGACCCAAATATCTAAACCTTACTGAGACTCAAGCTTGATATTTTATTGCCTTGCTTGACAATGAGTTCTGTTACTGATTCTAAGTTAGCAAAACATATCAGTCATTATCCTTTTCCTTATAAATAAAACCATGTATCTCATTGCAGGTAGACCTCTATTTATGACCCAAATTTTGTAGCAGTAGAGAACATAGAATATGCTATGAAAGCTGAGCCTGAACGAAATCCACATATTAAAAAAAACCCACTACTTTTACATGTGTAAGTCCCCCCACATTGTATACTCATTTTTTAAAATTAAAGGACAGAAGTCAAATTAAGAAACAGTAAATTAAGAGACAAGATGTGGGGATTACAAGTGTTTCACTTGAATAGAACCAATCTCGTTCACTTTCTTTTTCTCGCAGGAAAGGAAAATTTAACAATCAGAGTAATGAACACGCTTCAATAATGGGAGCAATGCAATTGTGGTTTTGGCTGTGTAAAGTATCTGAATTTTATACATTATTTCCCCTTTTCAAAACTGTGGCTGAAATTTTTAAAAAGTTCATTCTAAATACTTAACCAAAACGAGAAAGCTTAAAAAATGAGGATTCTCTTTTAAATGTAAATGCTATGTCACATTTCAGTCAACTTCCGGCAGCAAAACCAGTGTTGGCAGTTTTACCAACTGTTTGTAACCAGTTCAGTTGGGTCTGGCTCTCAGTTGTTAATATAGTACTACTGATCTTAATTCGTAGGACCACAAGGGAATGTTTAAATAAAAGAACACTCGATTTCATAGTAGTTTTTAAATGAAAACATATGTATCTGTAATAGGCCTTTAAAAGTTTTTTTTCGGTAAGTACTTAATGTGTGGCATTTGCTAGGTATAGTGTGTCTCTGTTTTTCTGAAGAGACACATCAAACTCAGTAAAATTAATATTTTAGATGTTGGTATCTTGGGATTTATCGGGGTTAAGAATGCCCAGGGAAGGAAGATTATTGTCATTATTTCTCCTTCCATACATAATCCCTTGTATTGTATTTAGGGCGAGAAGAAGAGGAAGGGAAGAAGACCTCAAAATACCTTCTCAAAGATGGTTGATTTGAAGAAGTTCACTTCTAAAATTTGATATGCCCAGTGTGTTTGGTGAGACATGTAAAAAATAGACATGGGATAAACTGTTTGTGTACTTGGGATTTTTTTCCAATATTTTAAGTTCCTTTGAGTGGTGTCAATGTTTCAGTCCATAATCACTAAACTTAAATTACCATTTTATAATACACTCTTGTTAATGGAATGAGGGTTGATAAATGACATTAATTTTTAAAAAATGGATAATTAATAACCATTAAAATGGTATTACATATTGCGTCTCTTGTATCATCTAAATTTCCCTCTACTTCTCAGGCCACAGATTTTCATGTTTATTAGTATCCTCTTTAGGATTCTCTATCCTCCTTAGGATTCCCAAGTACCCTGTCTCTATCCTCTTTAGGATTCCCAAGTACCCTGTCTCTGCTATTTTTAACATAGATGACCAAATAAATCCAAGATGAGCTTTGGGCAAATCAGCTAGGGTCAAATATTCTATATTCCTAATATGTACTAGCATCCCCTCAATATCTCCAAATATGTTGGGGGGATTAAGAATGCCTCAAACAGACGAACCATGAGAGACGATGGACTCTGAGAAACAAACTGAGGATTCTAGAGGGGAGGGGGGTGGGGGTACGGGTTAGCCTGGTGATGGGTATCAAGGAGGGCACGTACTGAATGGAGCACTGGGTGTTATACGCAAACAATGAATCATGGATCACTGCATCAAAGACTAATGATGTAATGTATGGTGATTAACATAACATAAAAAAAAAAGATTGACTCAAACAATTTTAAAGATTTTGAATACTTTGGACAAAAATAAAGTCCTCGGGCGGCTGGGTGGCTCAGTTGGTTGAGCGACTGCCTTCGGCTCAGGTCATGATCCTGGAGTCCCGGGATCGAGTCCCACATCGGGCTCCCTGCTCAGCAGGGAGTCTGCTTCTCCCTCTGACCCTCCTCTCTCTCATGCTCTCTGTCTCTCATTCTCTCTCTCTCAAATAAATAAAATCTTAAAAAAAAAAATAAAGTCCTCTCCCATCAATAATATTTCTTGAATATGGGAATGCAGATTGATACAAATCCCAGTTGATTTGCCTTAATTTTTCCCTATATTTTAGCTATAGATGTATCTGTACTTGATGTGTGTGCGTGTATGTGTGTATATATATATATATATATATATATATATATATATATATATATATATAGAAAGCATCCAGAGTGGTTAAGAGTCTTGAAGCTAGATTACTTTGGTTTGAGTCCAGGCTCCATCACCTGCTATTTGTATAAGCTTCAACATGTTATATAACATCTCTGTACCTCAGTTTCCTTATTTGTAAAATAATATAATAAAATTATGTACCTCATGAGGTGGTTGTGAGGATTAAATGAGTTCATGCACAAAAACCACTTTAGAACAGACCTGTAAAGTTACAGGGATTCGCTTTGAACACTACATCAAAAACTAATGATGTACTATATGTTGGCTAACTGAACATAATAAAAAAATTTAAAAAAAGTTACAGGGATCCAAAACTTTAGTAATTGTGATGATATGCATCATATGAATATATACATAGGTGCATATAATATATAATTGCTTAGTCTACAAAATAAGATGATTTTATGTTTTTATATACATTGCTAAATGCATTTTATGTGTAATACATTGTATATATGTATACTCCATATATGACACATTTTGATTTTCTTGAAAATTTCAGTTATCTAATGCCCAATATGAGAATACCAATGCAGCTCATGTCTGGACTGTACATAGTATAAATTTGGCATTTTAAATCTACCCATTTAATGAATTAATATTTCTCACTGAATACTGGCTCTAATTCCCAGTGTAAGTGGCATCAATGTGAAGCAGAAGAGCACAGGTTTAAGGCAGGAGTGCTCTGGATTCTCATTCTGACACAACCATGCAGAAGCTATATGGCTTTGGGCAAGTCATTTAGCCTCTTTGAGCTTTAATTTTTTCATCTGCAAAACAGGGATGCAACATTTCTTGCAAGTTTGTGGTGAGAAGTAGAAGTACATAAAAGAAGCACTTGGCCAAGAGCCTGGCACATAGTAAATGCTTGATAAATGGAAACACTGATCTTTAATGTGTCAGTCCCACTTCAAACGTGGCTATTATTTTAAAGACCAACACAAACAAACATCGCACTGGAAATGTTTGATCAGCTATAGCTGTTGCTATATAACGATCATGAGTTAGTCTTAAGGGCATGTGCTTTCAATAACCATAATGGTTGGAAGTTCTGCTGCTTGTAGGAGCAAAAGGGAAGAGGTTGGTGTAACTCAAGTTTCATCAGTATCTTACCAGGCAGCTTGCAGCTTTGCCCTTTATCCCGCTCTGCCCAGCCTCACCTCTCCTGCCAGTAAGAAGCCCCAGAAGCAGTTACACTGAAAACGCTGTAGAAGCTGAAACCCTGTGGGCTGGCAGCACTCTGCTTGGTGGGGTTAGGGCAAGCAGGCATGTTTGTCACCCATTGGCCAGAGACCCAGGGGAAAAAGACTCACTCTGTCCCTTTATTTTTACTGAGTCTGAGAGAAATGGATTAAAACCTCAGGCAGCTCACTGTAAATGGCAATTTCTTTTCAAATGTTACATATTTGTATATAATTGGTAGTAAGGGGCCATTGTTTTTGTGTAGTTGGGCCTAATTCATCTCTTGCACATTATATAAGGATTTGGGTTTGACATAGTAATAGCTAATTGTGAAAAGCAACTACATATGTACTCTGAAAGTAAATCATTTAATGTATGCCAAGAACTCCTTAGAATAAAAATAATACTTAATATTTCAAGGGATAGTGCAATTATTGATAAATTCTTATGAATTCTTATATTCTTATTACACAAGTGGGTCTGACATGAAGCTTGCATGATATAAGAAACCTGAGGAAAGGTAGCATATAGGAAAGGTGTTTCATGCACACGTGCAGAGAATTTTTCACACGGTTGGTGAAGCCAGATTGATCCAGCAATTTGAATGTTATTATTATCCCTGGTCCCTCTCATTAAATACTTAAGAAAACATAGTAAAATTGTTTAAGGATACACATTTAGAATGCCATATCCAGAGCTATATCCAAGTAGCAAATGATTACACTGCTTATAAATTCTAGGCAGATGATAATTTAGAGTCCCCATGAAAGCCCTGAGTTTATTTGATTGTTCTCCTAATTACTGGGCTCTATGCTATCAAATATTTGTGGAAGAGGAAGCTTTTCTTTGTGGGAGTGGATAATAACTGTGCTTACACTTTGAAAATTTTGCCTTGAGTTATTAAGATTTGCATTTCTCACTTTTGTTCCAAGGAAAGGTGTTTTGCCATTTTTAGAAATCAGGTACCAAATAATCAATCATCAAACACCCCAGAAAGTTTCCACTCTAGACAAGTGCAAAATCTCAGGTATTAGCAGTCCACCTCCAGAAACAAATCTAGGAAGAGTGGAAAGGGGGAGAAAGGATGTATCACTTTTCTAGGTGAATATATTGTGTTGCGTGCATTAAGAAACTATATTCGCTTACTAGCTGCCATTTAGAAACCAGCCAGAAAAAAGTCTGAGAGAGACCGCACAGACAGGCAAGCCTTAAGCCTCGCTCCCATGCTGCTTCAGTGCCCTGCTCTTCCAGGCGCGTGAAGAATAAACAGACTGTGGTCATTGATCTGCTGGTGGTGGTGGTGCACTCTGGGAAATGCTGGGGGGTGCCCAGGGTCGCGGCTTAGTCAATGGATGCGCATCTGAAGAAAATCACCGAGATGAGGAAAGAGAACATGCAAATCGGCTAGAGAAGAGGAAGGGAAGAGCGAGAAAAAGAAACGTGTTGCTCGTATTGTGTCTTAGTCCCTTACCCGCTGCCTCCCTCGTGACATCTCCCTTCTTGCCCCTTTCTGGACACCAGTTCTAGGAAGATCACTCGGGAACCCCGACTCCCCCGGCCCCCCCCCCCCCCCGTCCACCCTAGTTTGAGATTTAATAGGGTTTCTTTTCTTTCTTTTTCCCTTTCCCTTTCCCTTTTTTTTTTTTTTTTTTTTTTCACCCCTGGCAAACCGGCAGCTGTTACAAGTCAATGAAAGTAAGATTGGAAGAGATAAGCGCCAGAGCAGCCTGGGAGCTGTCAGAGCGCACACTTAAATCAGCCCCACAGCTTCTGCTCCGAGCATTACCCACGGAGTTTCTTCCCATGGTGATGTAACTCTGAGGGTCTCTCTCTGTCGCCTTCACGCGCTGACTCCAGTGTCGCTGGAGTCGAAAGCCCAGCGCTGAGCCTGTCCCCACTAAATATCATTCCTTGGTTCTTGGGCACTGGGTCATTTGGGTTCACCCCCACAGAACAAAACCATTTCAACTACCCCGGAGGCAGGGGTGAGAGCGGCTCGAAACTTTTCTCCCCCCGCACCCCAAGGAGTAGGTGGGTTCAAAGTGCCGGCGGCGGGGACCCGCGGGCGCACAGCCGGGCTCGGGGAGATAGTGGTCGCTTTAAAAACGAACCTCTCGCTGCTCCAGCCTTCGCGCCGGGCAAACGGCGGCTCGCCTCCCGGAAGGTTCCGGGGACACCCGCAGACCCCCACACGCGCCCCTCGTGCGAGCTTTACTGTGTGCAAACGGGGGTGAGGGGCAAGCAGGGGCCCAGGTAATGGTTCCAGGGCAGCGGGTGAGGTTCCAGCGCAGGGAAGAAGTTGACAAAGGGGACCTGACTGAACATGAATGCGTATTTATAGATGCGAGCTCCATCGAGATCCGAGATCCGGAGATAGCCCACTCTCCCTGCCTTCTTCCACTCCTGCCATTTCATTTTATCGCTCCTTTAAGTGGAGGGCAGATTTTTTTTTTTTTTTTTTTTTTAAACATTCCTGCACGGTGTGGGTAATCACCGCGTTATTTACAATCTAGTTACTCTGCAGCAGACGGGGAAGCAAACTCTGGGGCTCCTTCCCTTCGGATGGACAGTGAGGGCGGCCAGGCGGCGAGCTGCAGGAAGGAGGTCAGGGTGGGTTTGCGGGAGCTCGGGGGCGACCTGGAGGGAGTCGGAGCCCCCGGCGCCGCCCCCGCGCCCGCCCCCGCCGCACCCCCCGGGGCGGGCGCCCGGCCGCGGTGACCGCCGGCTGGTGCGCTGCCCTCGCCTCCCCCATTGTTCCTACTGTCTTTTTGCCTTTTGTTATTTGCACTCGCATTGTGTTGTTTGCCTCTGAAGCCGCCTCATGACCAGCAAAGGGATTTCACCTCGTCCTTGAGAGCCACACGGGGAGCGAGAGCGAGCGAGCGAGCGAGAGCCGGGGGGGAGAGGGACACGCGCGCGCGCACACACACACAGACACACACAGACACACACACACAGAGTGAAAAAGGCGAGCCACCAAAACCCATCTCCAGTCTCCTCCCGGGGGCCCCCAGCCCGCCACTGTGCCACTTTGCATCCCACGCCAGAGGAGACGTTAAGGAGACCCGGTAAGGTGCGTGAATCGCAGCGTTTTAACTTTGTTGTTCGTCCCGATGTTGTTGTGGGCAGACCTCCAAGGCGCAGAGCTCCCCTCAGCCGCTCGCCGTGCCCGCCACTCAGCACTCGCTCCCGGCTCCAGCTGGAGAGCCGGCTGAGGAGGGAGGGGGCCGCCACCGGAGTTTCCTCAAGTACCGAGGGAGGGGGACTGGGCTGGCGGGGGAGGGGGAGGCGGGAGGCGGCTCGAGACTTGAGGTGGCCCTGTCATCCTCGGGGGGCGGCTGGCCGTGGGGGACCTCGGAGCGTGGGCTTGGCCCCCGTTCAGGAAATGGGATAACTTTAGATATTTGTGGGGGAGCCTGCGCGCTGTTGCCGGCATTGTTTTGTAAGTGGTGGCGGTGGAGGTGGTGATTCGAGATGAGGGCAGGAGTGCAGCGAAAAGCCCAAGCTAGTCTGTGCATTTCGGCTAACGCCAAACCGCAGACCCTAAAAGTTGGACAAAGCTCTTTACCCTGCCTAGAATATAAACGCGGCCGCCAGCCCACCCCACAATCTTAATATTCCCCCTTTTCGTCTTTTTGTTTCGCTTTCTGCAATCCCTCTCCCTACCAGCCCTCCTCTCTCCCGCCCGGAATTTCGGAGACAAGTCTCATCCTTCAGGATTCTAGGGATTCCAGCGACCGGAAGCTTTAATTTTAATTGCAACTACTTTCCCCAGACCCCCTCAGTGTACCAAGTGAAACCACTCACGTGTTGTGTCACTTTAAGCGCGGGTTTGGGAAATCTCGCTTGCACTTTGGGGCTACGGTAATCAGCAAGGAAAAGAGGTTATACGACTTGAAATCAAATGGGATTTGGAAATGTTTGCATCTGATAGCAGCAGTTTCTTGAGTAGTGATCTGCTGGCATCGGATGCACATGAAGCACTGTTTACATATTTTAATAGTCATTTTCCGTACACTTTGCAAAGCGAATATATTAATACATAGATTGACCCTGGTGACTATCTGAAGACACTGGCCTCTCTGACTAAATTCAGAGTGTGGTGAATGTGAATTCATTTTGATGTCTTCCCTTCTCAACTGAAGCAGGTCAAAATGAGGAATTCTGTGAATATGTAGAGCCCATAGTCTCACTGTCAGCCAACCCAGGCACTCTGGGTGGCAGTCAACTGTACTTCAGAAAAGTTTAGGGATTTGTTCTATCCCATTTGAGAGCCTCACAATATCCAGATATCCAAAGTAGTTTGTCAAGAAAGGCATGAGCCGATTTCCCCAGAGACTGCCTTCAGGCTCAGCACAATTCTTCAGTCAAGGGCAAGACCAAGGGAGATCTGTGGGATTTTGGGTAATAAGTGTGGGAATCTGCAAAGGGACTAGACAGAGGATTTCTTTCCTTGCTGCTCATGAATAATGGCCCCTAGTATCCTTAAAAAAAAAAAAAAAAAAAAAAAGCCCACGCAAACAAAACAGGCCAATGAAGTAGGCGCGTGGGAGATTTGTAGGCAATGGACATTTCAATCAGAAAAAATACAGCAGAGTTTTTGATCAGGATTACAGGAGTGAGGCTCGATTGCCAAGAGTGATTAGGTTAAGGGCCAGATGGTTTTAAAGTATACAGAAATGTTTTTTAAGTTTGACTTTTATAGGACTAAAAGGCAGACGATTTCTTAGAGTCTTTACAGAACTGCAAAATTTTGATCTGTCTAATTTTGAAGGAATTCAGCTGTATGTGAACTGTTGTTAGCTCTGATAGGGAAAGAATCTGGTTTCAAATGTAGATACATGGGACAAAGTTTCGGGGGGTCCTTCTTCCTGATTTAAATATAGCTCCCAGGCTGAAGCCTAGATAAATTCAGTCACAGCGACTTAAAATCAAAAGTACTTACACTGAAAGTTCTCTTAGGCATTGTGCAAAGTTCTCCTGCAAATTATGTCATCAACTGTTTATTCCTCAGAACTGTATAAGATAAAAATCATAAGCATCACTTAAAACTGATGCAATACAGCTTTAAATCCTCAGACTGGTAGGGATTGCTTTTGTTTGCCTAAAAGGTAGATCTTTCATCACATGAGTTGTTTAAAAACATTTAATTGTGGGGGTGGGAAGGGATGTGTATAATTATTTAGTTATTTGTGTTAATTATATAGTAGCATACTCGCTTGAAATTCCTTTTTTTTTTTCTTTCCAGTGGTCTTCTAACAATCTTGTACATGAAGAATTAATAGAGTTTTTTGTTTGCTTGTGGGTTTTTAAAAAATCTTTTTGTAGCCTTTTTGAATGGGCAATATTAAATCAATCTGAGATGGACTTGAAAGAGTAAACTTAGTACAGGAAAAAAGAGCTTCAACTCTTAATAGACAAACTCTGTATTAGTTTTGTTGTTGAGCTTAAACAGTTCTGGTTGAATGGCATGTTATATACAGGATTCAGAACTCTCAAACTTATTTGGTAAATAACCAGGCATTTGAGATTCAGTGGTTATTTCAAGTTAACTTAGTTCTATACATGTAAATGCACATCCTGTTTAGACTGACACATGACTTTGTAAAAGAAAAAAAAATGAATATACGCTTATAAAGATGTTATCTGTGGAGTGTATGGGGTAAATAGTAAATAACAAAAGGGTGAAGTTTATACTCAGGTATGATGGCTTTTTTTTGTTTTGTTTTTGGTCCTTTTTGGGGGTAAGACATGAGCTATAGGGAAAGTTTAAAATTTCATTTTCTAGGTAAAAGAATGAATTTGAATGCTTGAATAATTTTTCTTGCTTTAAGCAAATGAAAGCTATGTAATTAAAAGAGCATACTGTCTTCTTGAAAAAGCTCTATTCATTTACTAAGTGATAAGCAATCATTGTTTTGAAGTCATGTTCAGATTATATAAAAAAGCAATATATAGGGCAGGATAAAACTTGTTTTTAGTGATCTTCTAAAATATACTGGGTTTCAAATAACTCAGAGTTCTGAGGTTGAATGCTATTTACATTTCCATCAGGTAAAATTGTGGGATATGATTGATTGGCATAACCGGGACCTTCCACTCAATACCCAATCACCTGCAGTGGTAGAAAATGCTATAATTAGAGTTTTGAGAGTAACCTAGAAAATTTATTTGTCTAGGCCTAAAGTCAGTGCATTCCCTCACACACTCGTCACAATTTTTTAGCCTGAGAAATGTAGGCCTATTTTAAAGGCGAAGAAAGTCCTTGGCTGTTTCAAATAAACTATATCCTGAACCTAGATTTGTAGATAGTTAATAAAATAAAAGTCCAATTTTGTTCCAAACAATGTTTAAAACACCAATTTGTAAATTGTCTACATTTGGTTTTCATATGTTAATGATTTGGGATCTGAAACTTCTTTCAGAAAGGCATTTTGGTTTATCTTAAAAAACACCATACAAAACTGTCTAAACAACTCTGTAAATAAACTGTTCCAAATGCCTCAATTTGATGAATGAATTAAAGAATTATAGTTCTTAATCCAATTATGATCAGTCTTGTTATTCCATTTCCCATTTGGGGGAGCTTGGGAATGGTAAATGATTCTCAAATGTGAGTGGGGTCTTTTGTTTATTTTCTGTGTGTGATGTAACATAAATAATTACTCATACCTAACAGGAGAAGGATCTTAGATGTAGAAAAGTTATTTAATGATTTTCAATTAAACCAAGAATTCATTTGCATGAAAAGTTGCTCTTAATGGAAGAGTAAAACAAAATTTTTAAGAATACAAAGCAAGGGTCTAAGCTTTTGCTTAAAACTAGTGATTTTTTTATATTTAAAGGGGGAGAAATGGAGCACTTACAGCTCAGTAGTAGGGCAGATATTCGGGCACTTTTATTTGCTTTTAGCTGGGCCATGTTGGGACATTTCTGGGGTGCTATTTAATAAACTTTACTACATTCAATTTCCTTGTCTTTAAAATTAAGGGTAATATGTTTTTTGGGTTGTTTCCTCCAAACCCCTACCCCTTTAGCTGCCTACATGGGTACTTTTGAATGCTCTCCTGATCAGGGGCCTGAACTGTAGGATGGGCCCTTGATAACATCCCAGTTTGCTTTGAAGGACCCTTCTGAATTCCTGCCCCATTTGACCAGTTTAACCTCTGGCTCATAAACTAATTAATTCAAAATTATTAATAGCTCATGATGGTTTAATTCTCTAGATGTGGTTACTATTATTATTACTGTTATTGTTACAGTTTATTATGACCATCTAATTCCTTAGAGAAAGAGCTGTGGAGATTACAGGTATCATGTGAAACCGCCAGAGGAAATATTTATGAACATAGGGATTTTTTTCAATACTACTTAAATCATACCTTATAGGCAAGTAATTAGTTTGCTTACTTGTAAGGACACTGGGCAGGCATATTGATAAAAGTAGGGGGGAATGAATGTATTTAAGGGATATATTAAATAACCACCTTTAAAAATTGAGCCTTAAAAATAAACCCAGAAAAAAAACTGTGTCTCCAGGAGAGGTGGTATTGAATTCTATAGGTACAGGTCCATTCAATAGGTACTAATGTAGGTGTTTCATAAAAGCTTAAAGTTCATTGTAAGTTAAAAAGGAAAAGAAAAACCTGATTCTATCTTTGATGCTCAATTACTTGTCATTCAATTATTTTGTGATTATATGCTATCACGTGTCCAAAGGGGACAAATAATGCAGCGGTCAACGGGATGGGAGGGCTCTGACTTGACCTCCAGTTGGAGTTCCCTAGAAGCTCAGGTATTCTGTTGTCACCCGCAGCACCAATTAAAGTCTTAGATGTAGGGAACTCAGGAAGGAACTGGGATGCAAGAGGCAATCTCACTCGCTTTTGGAGCTTCTCAGTTTAGGTCTATGTGTAATTCTTCTAAGACTTCGCTTGGAGTTGTGAGCATTCAGTGCTCTGCCCCTTTTACTCACCTCTAAAGCTGGAGATTATAATGCTTGTTCTTATATGTATATTGCATGGATTATACTAGATATTGTATGCCAAATTCCTAGCATAGGGTTTGTCCTGAACTAGGTACTTAGTAAATGTTAGCTACACTCTTCTGTCCCTCCAGTTAAGTCTTTTTGATCATTAATAATGTTTGAAGCTTAATTTCGTACTTGCTTTGTACTGGACTTAATTTGAGTCCAAGAAGAAAAATATATCACTTCCTTGAGGCTGAGATCAACACTTTAAAACAGTGATTCAGTTAACGTCTATATATGATCTCTGACAATGTGGTTTTATTAAGATGCTGTATTTGGTGCAAGTGTGAATTCTATCTTTTATTCATAGAGATGTTCCTTCAGTAATTAACATATTATCCTACGTAATAGGTAAAGGCAAACAAAAACTCTAGGACCTCACTATAGATCTATCTTCTTGTTATCCTTTCTGATTTCCCATTACAGATACACACTAGTGAAAATTTATTGGGTCCATAGATAGTTATCTACCTCTGAATAATATGAAGTTATAGTACACATAGATAGAGATTCCATTTGGAAAAAGAAATAAATCTGACTTTGTAATGTTTGCCCTTTGGAGTTAGCAGTTCCTTCAAAGAGAACTTCCTAGGCTTGTTTATATGGGGTACAAGGAGAAAGGCACAATAAATATACTATTACCTGTGTGAAGAGATGATGTATAGCAATGTGGAGAAATTAGTGGATGTTTTCTCTTTACAGTGATAGGGAAAATTTCTCTGTAAGTACGGGCTTCCCCCACTATCTGAAAGTAGAACATTCCAGTGAAACCTTTCATGAGCTGAAATGGTATAAAGTGAAGAAGCAATTACCATTTTTATAAAAGCAGAAATCCTCTTTGGATTAGTGAAAATAGGTACTAATGTAGGTGTTTCATAAAAGCAAAATGGTGTAAAGCCAACCTTTTAGATATTGGGGTGGGGGAACCTATACATGTGACCAAAGATAAAAGAAAGGTTTTTTAAAAAAGCAAATAAATAACTTGGTTATTGCATTAATTTGGATCCCTTGAGAAGCAGATGGCAGGAGGGGATTAGACATGTACTAAGAGGGAGCAGAAAGCTGGAAGAAGCTTTCAGTTGTGATCCCGGTTTGACACCTATGGAAGGAGAGATGGAAGGAAGGAGGATTAAGTAGAAAGAAGCTCTATTGTCATGCAGTCCAGGACAGGTTGGTTGACCCAGCAGACGAGGGTCAGCCATTGGAAGAGTCCTCTGTCCCCTGACTGCGTTCAGTCACTGGACGGAAACAGCCTTCCTGAAGCATGGCCTTGGTGCACAACTTTGCTAGAGACAGGGGCAGCAGGTGGGGCACTGAGTCCATTATAATCTTGCAACAGGAGATCTGGGTGGTATAGTGGTTTGGCCGTCTAGCCTGGGAGTTAGTAGCAGTGGGTCTGGTCAGGTGGACTTGGCACTAAAAAAAGACCTGGCAATTTCTTTAGCTCTCAGATGCTTTATTTTCCTCCACTGCAAAATGACCATGATGATAGTATCACCTCTCAGAGTCCTCGTCAGATTAAATGAGGTTGTATGAAATTATGTGTAAATTCATAGTATGGTGTGTAGCATAGAGGAACTGCTCAATGTATACAGTAGTCCCCCCTTATGCACAGGGGATACATTTCAAGACTTGAAGCCATGGAGAGTACTGAACGCTGTATATGCTCTGTTTTTTCCTATGCATTCACACATACCTATTATAAAGTTTCATTTATTAATTAGATGCAGTCAGAGATTAACAAAAATAACTAATAATCACAAAACAACGATAACAATATACTGTAATAAAAGTTATGGGAATGTGGTATCTCTTTCTCTCAAAATTTCTTTTTTTTTTTTAAAGATTTTTATTTATTTGAGAGAGAGAATGAGATAGAGAGAGAGAGAGCATGAGACGGGGGAGGGTCAGAGGGAGAAGCAGACTCCCTGCCAAGCAGGGAGCCCGATGCGGGACTCGATCCCGGGACTCCAGGATCATGACCTGAGCAGAAGGCAGTCGCTTAACCAACTGAGCCACCCAGGCGCCCTCAAAATTTCTTTTTGTACTGTACTTACTCTTCTTGTAATGATGTGAGATGATGAAATGCCTGTGTGATAAGATGAAGGTGAATGATGTAGGCATTGTGACGTAGTGTTAGTCTACCGCTGATCTGACCATACGTCAGAAGGAGGATCACGTGCGTCTGGAGCACGGATGACCTCAGGTAAGTGAAACCACAGGTGAGGGGCGGTGCTGTATTACTGTATTGCACTCTTTCTAACATACTCATAATATGCAACTGAGTGGTATAGCTGAATGTATCAGGTGAGAGTAAATCTACTTGAACAATAGATACTACATGTAATTAGAAGGCATTGTTTTTGCAAGCAAACATCTTTAATGTTTGCCTTTTAAACATAGCTCAGTTTATTTCTCATGCCTCAAACCCTTATTTCTATCAGGTTATAAACCGCACAAGGGATAGACCAACTGACCTTGGCCATCTTCAGGTAATTTGCCCTAAAGCATGAGGTAGACAGAAGGCTGTCTTCATTTCCTTACCCCTCTAGGCTTCCTATTCAGTTGAGAAGCAACTTGCACTGTAAGTCTGCATTTTATCTTGAGCCTCAAACACCTTGCAAGGCTTTGCTCCCCTATGTTACTGTTCCTAAACCAACTTGCCGCACCACAAAGCACTGAACTCAAGTGGCCCTCAGTGCTTGCTCCTGCTGGGATGAGTCACAGAGCCACCAGCACTTTGTTGCGTTAGATTTGATCACTGCCATGAGCAGTCCTTCGATTGTCAGCTAAGAGACCCTTCAGGGAGTTGTCCCTTAATAGAAAGTCTCTTTTCTTCCCTCCTGTTGTAACTTTAAATTAAAAGAAACTGTAGAGGGGAGCGGGTGGTATTGCAGCAGTTCATTCTTCTACCCACTGGGAGAACAACATCTGAGAAAAGACGTTATTGGACTGAGAATTGAGTTGTTGCTATTTTTTGGGCCAGCATGGGGGGGGCCGTTGTGGTGGAGGAGGATGAAGACCATGTCGTTTAGACTCAGACTGATTTTCAGTAATGCAACGGAGACCAGTCCTTCTGTGTGTGCTAGTGAGCATTTTTTTTTTTTTTTTGGATACGATACACTGACTTAGCATATTAATTTCTACTGGGATTCACAGGACCACTGGCATTTTACTCCTGATTTTTAGGTGGTTCTGTGAGTTCTAGTGTGGGAAACTGGCACCGGGACAACTTCAGGGTCCAAGGAGGATGGGAGGCAGGAAAAGAGAGCTAATTTTTGACACATTCCTTAAACAAGTGACCCCTCTAGGGAATCTGTGCCCAGGATAAGGACTGCTTGCTGTGAGCCTTTTGGCATAGTTTTCCCCAAATAGTGAGCACTGGCTACTTTAACGTTAAAAAGGCTGATGAACTTAACATTGGTGAGAGGAAAAGAGATGTTGGTATTTTTGATGACGTGTTTCCTAGATGCTGTTTCGCATTAAATTTCTGATTTAATTCTCTGCCGTGCCGGGCTTTATGCCCTCCGTAGGTGCTGGTCCATTCCCATTCTGGGTTAGGACCTGCCCCCAAATCTGATGTCTGCTAAGATTTTCTGGTGTAATTCATGGCTACTAAAAGCTAAGTTGTTTGATGTGTGACTGAGGTTTGCATGTGAGTTCTTGCGATGCTTGGTGTTACTATGCAGCATTGGCAGTCTTTCCCATGTATCTGGCACATTCAGTCTCATTAATTTACTCTTGCACTGGGAACTGCTTTTGAACAAGTGCATATTATTTCTCCTAATTCTGTGTTGACTTTTCTTTCAGCCTCACTCCACTGTACCTTCACTACCAGCAGGATAGTAGTGCCTTTTCTACATTACATCAGGAAATGAAGGGATAATTTTTAATGCATACTAAACAGACAAACAGCTCTGTCCGTATGCAGAGATCCTTAATGCTCCCCCTATTTATTTCTAGGAACTTACTCAGACCCCTCCCCCACCAAATGCTGTTCCCTCCCTGCTTCTTTTTCCCCATCACTGCCTATTGGGATTTTCTTAACTTTTCTGTTACCACAAAGTCTTTATTATCATGGCACCACTGACCACTCTGCATTGTGTGAGTCTCACTGGATGAAGCGACAAGTGAAAGGTGTGCCTGACTGCATTGGTGCCTGGTTTGAAAGGGGTAACTCAGAGGGTGACCAAACACTTCTCATTAGAAGGGAAACCCCATGAGGGCAGTGTGTTGTGTCTGTCCCTGGCATAATCACGATGCCTGGGACAGAGCAGCAAAACAAATCATTGTTGAGCCAACATATCTTGCAAAGTGAGCTTCATTTTTGATTCAAGACTGCCCTGCAGGACAGGGAAGCGGGAAAACTAACAGCCCTAGAGCACTGACGTGTTCCAGGCAGGGTGCTAGGCACTTTATGTGGGTAATCTCCTCTAATCATCACAGCCCACCTAAATAATTAGGTGGGTATTATCACCTTTTCATGGATGGCTGAACAAACTCCAGTGGGTCAGGTGCAGGTCTTTTTTTTTTTTTTTTTTCAGCGAGGCAGCAGAAGAATCATTGCCTGAATTTCAGTCTGTTTGACTCTGCCACTTGTATTCTTTCCATCATGCTGTGGCCAACATGCTGGTGTGGGGAGCACTAGACATATCTGCCTGTCTCCCACTGGGGATAAGTAGGAGGCACAGGCGAGAAGTCACAGAAAGAGATGCCTGAGATGTAAAGTAAATCCTAAATGTTGGTTATTATTATCGAGAACCCATTCGTTTATTAACAAAAAAATATGGGAGCACCTGGGTGGCTCAGTAGTTGGGCGTCTGCATTTGGCTCGGGTTGTGGTTCTGGGGTCCTGGGATTCCTGCCCCCCCCCCGTTGGGCTCCCTGCTCGGCGGGGGGCCTGCTTCTCTCTCTCCCACTCCCCCTGCTTGTGTTCCCTCTCTCACTGTGTCTCTCTCTGTCAAATAAATAAAATTTTAAGACAAATATGTATCGATCACACAGATGCATGTTGTTTGCACTTTACTTAATAGGAAATATTTTATGATTTGAAGCAGAGATTCTGAATACTTAAAAACTGACATCAAAGGAAATGATAGAACAGTATTTCTCAAAGGTGATCACTCAGTCACCTAGTTGAAAACCATCTGGGATACTTTTAAAAATCTACCTTTCTGACCCCTACTCAGACAGGGAATCTGAATCTCTGTGGTTATAGCTCCGTAACCCTGCATTCTTAACAAGTATGACTGGCAATTCTTTTGCACATAAAAGTTTGGGAACCAGTGATAAAAAAGTATTGACTTAGTTTGGTAATAAGCTATATATATATATCTATATATATATCTATATATATCTATATATATATAGCATCTGGAATTAAAGTAAGATGTTCAAAGAATAGTGGCAAGTGCCAAGATAAAGCACAACTGATTGCTAGATTTTTAGACTTTTTTTGATGATGTGGTTTTAGGAGTTTTGACATAAAATATAAAATACCTTTAGTAAATTTGAATATATAGAATATCAGCATGCTTAAAGTCAAGAGTGAGGTGACCTGTCACAAAATGGGTTGGGAAGGGTGTCAGTTATGTGCCTTCTAGGCTTGGAAAGAACTTTCTAAAAAGACCAATCTAAAATGGCTAAATTGAAGTAAACTGAAGACCAGAGGTTGATTTATTTATCCAGCTCTGTATCCCAAATATTTAAAACAGTGCCTGGAACATAGTAGGTGTTTCAAGGCCTTTGTTTAATGAATTAATAAAGACAGGCAGAGGAAGAGAGTAATATGTGTAAAATAGATTAGAATAGTTTGATCATGATTATTGTGAATAAAGAAGTCAAGAAAGAATATGCTGAAAAGGAATCCTAGTGAAATAAGACAAGGACAGGGTTTTAATTAGACAAATATGATCCTTACAGGAAAGTGCCTTCATGCAAACAGATAAACAATGCAAAAACAAACCTGAGCTTTGTATAGGATTAAATCATCAGGCTACTGTCTGTGTATATTATCTTGGGAGCAGCAATTACTACATGAGGACAGGGACCAAGTCTGTTTTGTTCTCCATATGATTGTAGTACTCAATAAATATTTATTGAAAAAATGACAGAGTTTCCACATGAACTGGAAAAGAAAGCTTTTAAATGACAGAAAAATGTCTTGTAAAAAGAGGAAACAAATCTTTTTTTAAGGTCTTTATTTTATTTTATTTTTCTTATGTTAGTCACCATACAATACATCATTAGTTTTTGGTGTAGTGTTCCACAATTCATTGTTTGTGGATAACACCCAGTGCTCCATGCAGAACGTGCCCTCCTTAATACCCGTCACCAGGCTAACCCATCCCCCCTCCCCCTCCCCTCTAAAGCCCTCAGTTTGTTTCTCGGAGTCCATAGTCTCTCATGGTTCGACTCCCCCGCTGATTTCCCCCCTTCATTTTTCCCTTCCTTCTCCTAATGTCCTCCATGCTATTCCTTGTTTTCCACAAATAAGTGAAACCATATGATAATTGAGTTTCTCTGCTTGACTTATTTCACTTAGCATAATCTCCAGTCCCATCCATGTTGATGCAAAAGTTGGGTATTCATAGAAAAAAAATCTTTACAATGGCTAACCAATAGATTGGTGATCATGAAAATAACAAATCTTCATAGGACTGCATGTTCTCAGTCTCTTTAGAGTTTAATAAAGTCTCCATCTGATTGTTTGCCTGTCACCAATGCCTTTCCTTCAATGCCACTTTCATTTTACTGTTTCAAAAATTAGCTATTTAATTAGTCTTTGTTGAATAGTTCAATCAGTGAATGAAGAGTACTGACTTGGGCCCAGGAGGGGGAGGTGGGTGATTGAAAGCAGAGGAAGAAGAGAGTTGTCCTCATTCACTTAGAATTCTCAGAGTGACACGAGATCCAGAGACCTTTGAGTAGGCATATTTCCCATATAGCTCAAGGCCTGATTGTTGGGATCTTGAGGGGAAGGATGTTTGCTAAGGTAATGGCTGCAAAGGTGGGTTCAGCATTGTTAGAAGAGGCAATCATTCCTTTGATCTGGGAAGTCAGGCCAGAAAATGTATTGTGGGAAAGATGGTAAAAAGTAATCCTAAACCTAACAGGAGTTTCAGTGGAAAAATGCCTCTAATTCAAGCAGTGTAATGTTAACATCAATGTGCGTCTCATAGCTCAAGCCCCGCATATTGCTTTGGAAATAAAAGGAGATTGTGTAAAGAATTAGCAATACAAGGCATTTTTAAGTGCTTTATTGCAGAGGCCTGTGATACTCTGTGAAATCTATGCAGGCTTTTTCTTCCTGCTGTGCCTAATTTCAGAATCTGATGCTATTACCTATCCTTGGAGGAAAAAAAAAAAGACTCTGTTAACTCTTAAAGACCGAGTTTAACATGGCACTTGCTTTCAACATAATCTTTCTGACATTTCTTGGGAAGAGAGAAATGGTGTATTTAGCCACAGGTTTGCCTTCAAGTTTAGTACATAGGATTGCTTCTAGGGGGCAGCATTAGAGTAAGGGCAAGTTGGAAATAAATGTTGAAAGCATAAGTTTAGAAATGGCTCAATCAGCTTGAAGAACAAGGTCCCTGAAAGAGTTGGCATAGATTGTGTTTGGCATGAATCCAGACCTGAAGCCAGAGAGGTAAATGTGTTATAAGATCAGGCAGAAGAAGGCAGAACAGGAGTGAACTCTTTACAATATAGGTGGCTATCTTCTTGGGACATGAAGACACGCCCACCAAAAATAAGTTCCCTGGCATGCCATCACTGTGCCCTTTCTTCTGTCTAGCTTGAAATAACAGTTGACCTTGATTGATAGTTTATTATTGCCAGGCATTGTGCTAAGCAGTTTATTTTTATTTTTATTGATTCTTCCCAGTACTTCTCTAATGTAGATGTAAACGTTGCCCCATTATAAAGATAACATTGAGTTTGCCCCAAAGTAGCATAGCTGTGTAGTGGTGGAATTGAGACTTGAACCCAGAGTGGTCGATTCTGAAGCCTGGGCTTTTACCTATGGTAATATGGGAAGCATATTTTAAGTCCTGTTGAGTCATCCCTCAAAATGATGCTTATATTTCCCCCTTTCTTTATAGATGCACTTCTATTACCCGAGGATAGGCTTTTTCCAGCTTATTTCGGACCTACTGCGAAGTTCCACAAACTAGTGTCCCTCCTTACAATCTGCTGTGTTTACCACTGTCAGGTCAGTCTTCCTGACATATTATTTAAATCATGTGGCCCCTTTCTCAAAAATTCAAAGTGCCTGAGTCCTATACACAGATGGGACCCAGACTCTTAAGTCTGGTTTTTGAGGGTCTTACAATCTACCTCCAAGTCTTCTATCTTTTCAGGCTCATATTTGAACTTTTCCCTTTGAGAATAATTTGCTTCTGATCTGGATTCAAGCTGAACACAATTTCCCAGATGACTCCCAAAGGATCTGCAACGTGTCAGCCTTATTAGCTCTTCTCAGAATGCTCCCACCAGAGGCCATCCCATTGCTTAAAAAGCCACTGCTCACACCTGAACACTGTCGGACTCAAAGAATTCTTCCAGAGTTTCTTTTTCCATCTGCTTCAAATTTGCTCATCAATTGGCTTTTCTTGGTTTTTGATCCACTTGTCTATATTTCTGCTTTCTCTTTTTGTTTGTCCCTTCATTCATTCAGCAATCAACAAACATTTATGCAACACCTACTATGAACCAGACACCATGTTAAATGTCAGTGATGTAGGGAGTAGGCATATACCTTGTACACAAGGATTTAAAGTCTATGAGGGAAGATAAACTTTAATCAATTACCTGCATTTATGATTACAAATTGTGCAACTCTATTTCACAGAAGTATATACAATCTATAGGAGAAGTATCTGATATATTTGAGGGGGCAGTCAGAGGAGGCTGCCATGAAGAAGTCACATTTGAAGAATGGCTAATGAGGTAAAGAAGACAAGACAAAAAACTTTTGAGACATGAGGAGCAGCATGTGCAAAGATTCCAAAGAGGGGGAAGGGTATATTCTTGGAATTACAAGGCCAGGATAGCTGGAGCCAAGTGATTGGGAAATGAGGCTCTAGAAGTAGTTTGGGATCAGATCATTAAGCCTGATGGGCCATGTTAAAAAGTTGACAAAAAGGGTGATAAGAAAACCACTGAATAGTTTTCGGCAAGAAACTAATAAAATTTGTGGCTATAGCATGTAGACCAAACTTAAGAGAGGCTATTGATGTTATTTACACAAGAGAAAAATGGTGGCTTGGAATTGGACTCTAGCAGTATTGTTAGAGATGAAGACAAGAGGAAGGACTTCAGGAAAAAAACATGAAAAGTCACCCAATTTCAGGTGCTTTGTAAACTCTGCCTTCCAACCCCATTCCAGCAACTTACTGGGATATTCCCTCTGGTAATTACCCATTTGTTTCCATGTTTTATATGTTCAGAAGAGAGATGTATGAGATTGTATGTCTCCTGAGATCTCCCCTGGCTGGATCTGTACCCGCTGTAGACCTTGACTATTCACGCAGAGAGATTTGACACAAAACATATAGTGCTTCCTGTCTACATCTGTATATGTGTCTTCGCATTTCTATGTGTTCCTTTTGTATGTATCATCCCTTCATTTAGATTTCCTGAAACTCTACCCATCTCTTAATTTCCAAATTAAAATTTGCTTTTTCATAGCATCCTCATAGAATATACTGACCGGAGATCTCTCCTTCTGATCTTACGTTATTTACATCTATAACCACTTTTATGACTTAATTATATATTGTACCGTATTGTAAGCATGTTGTGAACATGTCTTATCCTTTGAGATATAATTGTGAGTTTGTGCTTTGGAATGTAGATGCTGTAGTTCATTATTATACCCCTATTTTGGATCATCATTTACCTCTTTTGAGCTGGGCAATTTACTTAACCTCTCTCAGTCTGTGATTCCTCATCTGCAAAATGGGGATAATTATATCAATAAGCAGTTGTGAGGAATCAACGAGAGAATGGATACAAAGTACTTAAAACAATCCTTGGCACATAATGAGCTCTACCATATGATGACATTTTATGGTTATAAATGTTACTCTTTGAAATCAGAAACCTGTATCTTATTACTACTTTTGCCTACTTGGAGCTCAGTAAATATTTATTGAATTCAGATTTGAATTTAACTTTATCACTTTTGCGAGGGGGTACAAATATAAATAAATCTTGGTTATTGTTTGCAAGAATCTTGATTTGATAGGGGAGCTAGTAACATAAGCTGGTAATTATGTATCATTGTGATGGGTGTAGTGATATACTATTTGAGAGCACAGAAGAGAGGTTGGGAAGGGTCTTCTAAGTGAATTAATGTATGAGTTGGGTATTTTATAAGTCAGTTAAATACATATTAAGATAATGTATGTACATTGTGTAAACTCAAAGTTCTATAATAAATAGCCCTCCTGTCTTAGTAAGGACCATGCCTACTCCATTGCTACTTCTTTTAACTCTGTATTTTTTTTCTTTTAGAGAGGGAGAGGTGTGGGAGGAGCAAGGGGGGAGGGAGAGAGAGAATCTTAAGCACTAGGTGTGGAGCCTGACACCCGATGTGGGGCTCCATCTTACAACACTGAGATCATGACCTGAGCTGAAATCAGGAGTCAGACGCTTAACCAAGTGAGCCACCCAGGTGCCCCACAAGTCTGTATTTCTGAATCAAGTGTTTACTCCTTATTTTTTTTTTATTTAAGGAAAAACATTATTTATCTATTTCTTAGTATTTGGCTTTGTTATTCTACTCTTCCTCTACCTTGCTGTCCTAAAACCACACATATTCCTTTTCCCTTTCTTCCAATATAATTTCATCCTTTCATTTGTGTGTGTAGGAGGGGTTAAATCAGTTCAGGAAACAGTTACATTGACTATGTAAATGTTGTTTATCTCTGAGAATATCATGTATTTATTACTTTTACCTTTTATACAACTTCTTTGGATTTCTTGGAGTTAATGATGATCTATATTCAAACCTAAAGTTTTACTAGGATTGTCCAATGTTAACTGGCGTTCCTAAGTCAAAGCTTAAAACAGGTGAGTGGCACATCCTGGGTGGGTTTAGGGGCAGTCAGCCTCAGTGGGAAAGACCATTTTATTACTTACACAATTTAGAATTGTTGGATCCAGATGATAATAAAAAGCCCACTGCTTTTAGTTAGTTATATTATGCTTCTTAAAATTTCTGCAGACTTTGCACCCCTTTATTGCCAGCACTTGGGCACACTGCTCCCAGCAACCTGCACTTTGTAAGGCTCTGACTTAAGCTAAGTAGGGCAGGGAGTGGTGCTCTGAGAAGGGAGGTGGGTATTCCAAGCAGGCAGTGCGACATAAGTAAAAAGGCGAGGAGGTGAGAAATGGCATGGTATGTTTGTGAAATTACAGAGAGTTTGGTGTCAGTAGAACATAGTAGAGACCAGCTGAGATGAGGCTGTGATTGTTGACAGTAGTCAGATCAAGGTGATATTTTTATCATAGACTCATATGCACCAGATTCTGTCTTGTAGGCCATGGGGATCCTTATAGTGTTGAGTAACATGGTCAGCTTTGCTTGTGAATGAACTAATGATGTGTTACCCAAAAAATGGAAATCTGGCTCCTTAAGTCGGCAGTTAAAATGCTGTCTTTGCATATTTGGTGACATATTAATACTTTAGGGGTACCCCATCAGTAAAATTTTTAGAGTACACAGTTCTCTAGAATGTGCATATGCTGTTCTTTAGCTAATATTCAGGTCACAATAAACATTTAGAACAAGGTTGTGTTTAAATGACAGTAGAAGTAACAGTGGTAGTACATCAGAATTCCCTGGACACCAACTCTGACATGTAAATATGTGTGCAGTGGGTTTACTGGGAGGGCTTTTGAGGGGCTGAGAGAAGCAGGATGGGCCTAAGGAGAGGTTGACTATGTCACACCTGAGGCTTCAGCTAATCTCTGGGAAGTTCTGGAACTGGATGGCTTCTTAGAGATGTCCTGAACTGAGGCAAGGGGGCCAGGCCTCTATAATCTCACATTGGTGTTGGATATGGGCCATCCCTGGGAAGGGAGTAAACTTTGGATGAGGACAGTTCTTAGGAAGGGCCTTAGATGTGAGTCTTCAGCAGCCAACACTCCTGGCAGCTGGGAAATGTGGGCCACCAGGTAGCATGCCACAGCATCCACTAAACACAGCTTTCCAGAGAATTTTTCTCTCTGTTTTTTTGAATTCTTATAGATTGTCCTTGAAATATGGCTAAAAAAGAACTAGCAGTGGTCTAAGATATACAGTTTTGCCATTTTCCTGTGTTCATTTATATTTACATTAGTATTATTTGAAAATCCCTAGATTTTTGTTTTGTTTTATAGGAAGTCTTTTTATTAAAGATTAATTAATTAATTTGGGGGGGAATTGGGGGGGAGCGGGAGAAAATCTTCAAGCAGTCTCCCCGTTGAGCATGGAGCCTCAAGTGGGGCTTGATCTCATGACTTTGAGATCATGACCTTGAGATCATGACCTGAGCCAAGTCAAGAGTCAGATGCTTAACCGACTGAGCCATCCAGGTACCCCTTATAAGAAGTCTTTTTGAAACCTTTGTCCACTTTATGAAGGTTAAGTTAGCTAAAAATTAGACAATGTAATCCATAATCCATTTCCTGAAGCATATGAGATTATAATGTGACAAAATGATGAAAGAAAAGAGAGAGAATGGCATTAACATGAACTTCTTCCTGTTGTGAATTGAGGGCCCTCGTGGCAATCTATTAATAGTTAGATGAAAACATAAAACCATTCAGAAAACAGTATTGCATTTCCTTAAAAAATTAGAAATAGAATTACCATATGATACAGTAATTCCATTATTGGGCATTTACCCAGAGAAAATGAAAACACTAATTTGGAACGATATGCATACTACTATATTTATTTCAGCATTATTTACAATAACCAAGATATGGAAGCAACCCAAGTGTCAATCAATAGATGAATGGATAAAGAAGATGTGGTATATGTACACAATGGAATATTACTCAGCCATAACAAAGAATGAGATCTTGCCTTTTATGACCACATGGATGGACCTAGATAGAAGGTATTATGCTAAGTGAAATAAGTCACACTAAGAAAGACAAATACCATATGATTTCATTTATATGTGGGATCTAAGAAACAAAACAAACAAACCAAAAAACAAAAAGCAAAAACAGAGCCATAAATACAGAGAACAAACTGATGGTTGTCAGATGGGTGGGCAAAATGGGTGAAAAGAAAAGAAAAATCATGTGGATCATCTTGAACTTCTAGCTTTGGATAAAATGTCTTTATGGAATGAGGCCAAGGGAACATTTTAATTGGACGTAGGAGAGCTGACTGGACATAGACATGTGGTGGTGGAAATGGTATCTCTGTGCATTGGTTAGAGAAGAGGAATTCTTGCCCAGTATGTGCACAAGAGTGTAGGCCTAGGTTTTTCAGGTTCCCAGATTGGCATCTAATTCACTGGTCTCCTAATTTTTTTAGATCATGTATGTGTACCATTACTAAAAGGATTATTATTTTACTCTAGTGGTAAATATCAAAAAATAGAAATTAAAAGGGTTGAGATAAAGAGGGAATAGAGTATCTATAGAACAACTAATTTAAATATATGTAATTTTTTTTCTAGCACGCCAGTATATTATTTTTTGCATGCACCTTGAAGACTTCTGAACTAGATTTCTAGAGAATAAGTTAATTACTAAATGGGGAGAAATTGCACTGGAGACAAATTTTGACCATTTTTTGAGTTTGACCCATGTAACTATTTAAATAAGATCATGTGAACTCCAAGTATTAAAAAATAGATCAGGTTTTAGAATACAGTTGTGATGCTTTAAAATATTTTAAAACTCGTGGAGGGAGTGTGTGTGTGTGTGTGTATTTGTGTGTGGAGTTAAGGTCATAATGACTTAGCATTTCCTCCTGTTTAACAATTCCTCATAATTAACTAAAAGGTTGGGGCCACACTGACACCATTACCCCTGTGTATATCTGGCTGTAATTTATGATCCATATCCTGCTTTATATTCCAGAATGCTTTTACTTATTTTTCTCTGGTTCATAAACTTATAAATCAGTTACATGTGATAATTAAAAGATACTTTTATTTATATCATCTCAGCAATAAAGAACCTGAAAAGACAAAACCTTTCATAAATGTAGTAAGTTCTTCATGTCTGTTTGGAATTTTCATGTTTATAAGCATTTTTTCTGGCAAAACTCAGCCCAGCTTAAAAGAATTATCCCAGATTCATCTTGTGTCTGAACTTCAGATAGCTTAGCTTCTTTATGAACATCTTTTATTTTGTTAATAAAAATTCATTTTAGTTGTGTTCTCCTTTTTATACTTAATAGTGTGCTTATAAGATACTGGTTGCTTTGAATTTCTTGAAGGAAGCAAGCAAATACATCTCAGGTAGCATTACTTTTCATCATAGATAAAATTAAAAGGTAGCCAGATTTGGAACTAGTATACAGAAATCTTAATAAGGATCCAATCATGGTCGGGTTCCTAAGGAAACCTAACTATATAAACTTAAGGATAATTTGTAAATTAAAAGGCAGAAACTTCCTTATGCTAGAGAGTGCTATTTTTAAAAATAATTAAATCTTATTATTATTTTTTTTTATGTACACACTAATGACCTCTCCATTATTGAGTAAAGGACATGTATTATCTTGACACGTTGTGCCTTGAAATCTTCAGGTGATCACATCCATACTTGCTCTTATTCTCCTTACAACTATTTGCATATTGATCTTAATAATTTAAAATAAAAAATGTTGTGCTTGACTAATATTAACCATTATTCACTTATTTAAAATATTTTTATTGGAAGTCCGTTCTTTGTCACATGTGACAAATGTTGAGTAATGGGGTTACAAAGGTAAGCAGAAGAGATTTGGTCCCTGCCTTTATGGAGCTTCCAGTCTAGTGAGAAAGATGGCGGTTAATCATCTAATTGTGCCAACAAATAGAATAGAGAGACGTTCTCTTCTTTATTGCAATTATGACTCGTAGCTGGACTATGAATTTAAAAAAATCACATAAGCATAGAATACTAAAGAAGTGATAAGTTTTAAATATTTTAGGATTTTAAACAATGTGCTTTATCGTGTTTCACTGTTTATCAATTTGCCAATTAATTGATGTATACCCAAGGCTTTTAAGTATGTGTCCCCTGAGTGATGATCCTTGCCATCTTCTTGGGTAAGTTACACCCATAATATATAGTCTATGGCATTTTTTTTTTTGATTTACTAAAAATGGCAGGAAAGCTTAAAGGCATTTGGCAAGGAATTTAAGTGCAGAATTTGTGTACATTTTTTTGAGTTTTATTCCAGTTTTATGAAGTAAAGAGAACTTTAGTGGTTATTAAAAACAATTTGCCTTTATTTTTTCCAAAACATTTAATCTAGTGCCACTAAAAACATTTGCCCTCATATTTTATTAGCTATGTAATATTTAATGAATTTACCCAATTACAATAAGAAGTAGAAATGACATAAACAGACTTGGGATTAAGCAGCAATTAAAGTGGTTAAAGTGGGTGTGTGTGGGTGTGCAGAGTGGACTTTTTGCCATTAGGGTGCCTTGGTCAATAAGTTTCACAGAAGGAGGGGAATATATTGATTACTCTGGTAATTTGGTGAATGTAGGTTGACTAAGAAAGTTGTGCTATATTAGTGATAAATACTATGCAGTGCATTATGGCAGAAAAGGAAAATTATAAGGAGATGTTATAGGGTAGCTTGATTTATTCTGGAAGTCATAGAAGGCTTCCAGGAGGAAGAGACATTTTGGCTGGGATATGAAGAGAGATGGGGGAAGTAAATAGGTGGAGAAGGTATGGGTGAATATGGAATATGGAACATCACGGACAAACTCTGATGTGGGCTACCGCTTGGAATGCTGAGGAATTAAGGCGACCAGAGTGGCTGGGGTACAGAACAGAAGGGCAAAAGTTTCAAAGAATGAGGCTGGAGGAGGAGGGTCTTCCTATGCTGCTCCCATGGATCTGGGGTTTTTATCGAAAAAGCAAGGGCAAATTAAATGATTCAGATTTGCATTTTAAAAAGATCACTCTGGGGGCTGCTGGGTGGCTCAGTCGGTTGGGCGTCTGCCTTCGGCTCAGGTCATGATCCCAGGACCCTGGGGTGGAGTCCTGTGTCGGGCTCCCTATGCAGCGGCGAGTCTGCTTCTCCCTCTCCCTCTCCCCTCCGCCCCGGCTCTTGCTCTCTCTCAAATAAATAAATAAATAAATAAAATCTTTAAAAAAATAAAAAGATCATTCTGGCTGTTGTTTGGAAGATGGAATGGATGGGGCATCATTTATGTAGTGATTCGATAGTCTAAATAAGAAATGTCCCTGCTTGATGAAAAACAGAACCTAAATTTATCACAGGTGTAAATCTTTTCAATACCCAGGAAGACGTGGACCTGTATTTTCTATAGTGCACTTTGCTTACCATTTTCTCCTTCTATATTTGTATTTATATTCATGATTTCAGCACAAAATATTTTCAAGACAATAGAAAAAAAAGGAAAAGTCAATCTTTTAAGCCTGTACCATGCTATTGACTTTCTTTGAAAGGACAACAAGTGTGTTTATTTTATCACTACCAGTCCAAAAATTAACCATGAAACATCATTCTCTACTTTTAAACTATGTGTAACAAAGAAATGCTTTATTGCAACTTCATCAATAATTCAAACGCCACTTAAAAGAAAGTAGGACAGCATAAGGAAAAAAGCACATTTGTTCCATAATTGAGTCGATTAAATAGTATTGAGTCCCATTGTCATCTTTATATTGATGAAACAACTTTTATAACTACAAAGAGTCTAATAAGTAAGACCTCAGAATTATGAGGCAATGTCATACACATTTCTGTATTTTTTTATATTATAGAGTACAAATAGCAAAAGCAACCTTTACTAATGTGCAATAATGAAGGAACAGTTTTTGAAAAGTGCTCTTATTGGGATTTTAGTAGTTTTCAAGCCTGCGCAGTAATAGCCCAAGCTATTTTGGAACTGTGCATACATTAGTGTTCTGGTGCAGCATGATACAATAATGTGTGAAAAAGTATACGATCGCACCTTGTTTAAATTTGCAGTTTTTGTGCATAATCCCACAGTGAGCTCTTGTTAGGTTTTGACTGTATATAGGAGAGAAAGTTTATAGAAGCCCACAGACTGGGGTTGGATGTAAATATCTGTGGAAATAAAGGTTTTTGTTCTTTATTGAAAGATCAAGAGTTAAATTTATATTGTATATAACATTTTGCAAATCGAACCTATGGTTAGTGTTACCCAGAGGAAGCTTCAGAACGTACATATATAACCATCCTAATGAAAATGCATATCTGCTTATTTCATATTTGCAGAGTATGAGTGAAAAGTACCGAGTTTGATTTTTAAAAACAACAATTGTGCTATAATTTGTGCATTCATATTAATGTTGTTTTTCAAAATTGTCACCCAGAGAAGCAAAACCCTGATTCCAATGATGCCCTTGTTCAAAACATTTTGGAAAACTTCCTCTCAGAATTGTCTTTTGAATCATTTGCAAGCCTGACTAAAACATCCATCTCATTACTTTCTATTCGTATTTTATACCAAGATTCATCATCCTTTTTTTATTCACCAGAGTTGGCTATAAATGTCTCTCTGAAATGATGAAAATGGCTAAAATTGACTTTCAAATTATGAAATTTGTCACCATTGAGGATATTTCGAAGTGTATATGCATGTGTGTGTGTTACAGACTTAGAAAGCACTTTCAGAAGGTGGTAGAAATACTGTGGCTGATGGCATCTTTAGGGTAAGAGAGTGGTGTTCTAAGGGGAGCCCTATGAAGGGAAAGCACATGTAGATGACATGGTATGTTTGTATAAAAACCAGTCACATTACTTTTTAATGACACCGGTTGTTAGTTTTTACAACGTATACAAAGAAAAATGCAAATAATGTCTTTCGGAATGCAAGGCCAAAATAGCTTACACAATTAGTAGCATATTTTATCATTAAGACAATTAAAGGATTAAAGCAACTACAATACTAATCCTATGTTGGCAGATTCTTCAGATAATGGTCCCTATGTGGGAATGTCTCTGTATAATTTTATCTAAATACTACCATTCACTGTCTTATCTGTAAACATGTGTGTTTTTATTAGCATCTTACATAATTCATACTTATTTTCATGTCATTTGAAGGTACTATTTGGTAGCATTTGAAATTTTCATTTTAGTTGACCTCTTCACATAAGTAATTGACTCAGTTTTTGAAACTATTAGTGCTTGTTTTCTTAACCATCAGTAAAGAACCTAGTTACATGTGCTTGAAATGTAAAATAATTGAATTCCAAATGTTTTCTCAATTTAAGAAATTTGTGGCCATTTGGTACCACTCACACAATGTTGTGTGTTGAATGATTTATGAATAAAATAAAAATGAAGTAGTAATGTATGTATCCAAACATTCACCATATACCCCCAGTTGAACATCTTTATTGTGTTCTTTCTCAAATGGGTAGGGAATGAAAGAAATAATTGCCAGAGAGACTCAGTTGAGTAGTTTTTATTTTCTGAGTATTAGAATTGGAATTAGTGCTGTTTAATGAGAGAGAAAACAATTCAAATAAATTTTTTCTGTGATCAGTTTTTGTGACACTGTACCCTATTGCTTCTGACTTCCAGCTTTGCACATTAACGATAGGGATCAAATGCCTGTATTTCAAGAACGTCACCAGTTGCTCTTCGAAAATTGATAGATTTAAGTGCAAAGCCATGTTCGAATATGAAGGTCTCGTATTCAGTTTTGTGCTACTTTCCAGTATCGCTAACTCACCTCTTGGAGACAATAAAGTTTTCTTGTTTAAGTATGTATGTTTTGTATGTAAGTTTTGTAGACTGATTTGTGTTATACTGATTCTTTTATCCTGGTTAGCTATGATAGCATTTCTTCTTTACTGGTTTTGTAGTACTAAATGTACTAAATTTCCTGAATGCCTTTATCCTCAACTATTCTAAAAATTTTAAAGCACAGCATTTATGCAGGAATTGTTCTAGACTAATAGTTATTTCCTTCTTATTTAACATCTTAGATTGTATTAATGAAATTGGGTGCTGTTTTGTTTTTGCAAAAAAAGCTAGTTTTTAGGTAAAAGGGGGAGCAGTTTTGAGGTACTAAATCAAACAATGAACTGTATGACACCTTTAGTTCTTTGGTAACTTTATTTTACCTATTAACTGTCATGGGTTTTTCACAACAAATGTTGTTTTTGAAATTCCATTGAAGGAAAGCATAATATTGTGATAATGTTCATTTACAATATAATTATTCACTGGAAATTTAAAAATCTGTAATGGATTATAAAATAAAATCCCAGTAGCTTTTTTGTTTCCCAATAAGAAAAGTAGATTCAGAAAGTTGTATTATAAATGTAGCGTAGTACTGCTTACCAAAAGTTAGGAGTTTTATTCTTGTAGGAGTTAGGCTAGTAAGTAATGTTTATATAATCCTGATAAACATTTCTCCATGACTGAATTTTGAGTGGAAAACTTTATTTCCTAAAAGACTGTATGTGAAAAAAAAGAAAAGAAAAATAGGGCCTATTATCTGATTGTGAGTAGTGTGTGTGTGTGTGTCTGTGTGTGTGTGTGTGTGCGCGCGCATTTAGATCCAGTTTAATACCAACTAATGCCAACATCTGGCAAAGAGATGGAGATCTGGGAATTTGTTGCTTGAAACCCTGGGACAAAGTGTTCTGATCTGACCAGCAAACATAGCTGTGGACTTGAACTGGAATCTTCAGGGGCAGAAACGTCTTAAGTGTCTGGAAAATAGGCCTGTTGAGTCACCATGAAGGCACTAAAACAAAACTAATTTTAAGCAGGTCAAAGTTCAGTGATTCTCTCTGGAATTCAAACTTTTTTTAAGAGTCTCATGTTTAAGTGAAAAGGGTCAAAGTTGATGCACTGTTACAATGTTTTGAATGCTTTCCCTTAAGAACAGCCACCCAAGCTGGGATTGTCATGAGGAACTGCAAGGCTGGCACTTCAGCGTCTGGGTTAAAAATATTTTAAAGCAGTAAATGCAGTCAGTACAGAGAGATCCCTGGGAGCCTTTCTATTCAAAAATGTGTGAGCTCAGGGCAGCGACTGCAATGTAATTTAGGGCAGGGTATGCTTCATAGCTTTGGAGAATATTGCTTCCCACTAATGTTCCATCAGAGGATGGTAGGATAGTAGTAATTTTAGAAGGTGGTATTCCTGTTTGTCTTACATCGAAAACTTCAGAATAAATAAAAGGACATATCAACTGAGCAAGAAATGTAACTATGGAAAAGTACCAATGAATCTAAATTTGAACTGAACAGATACAAAATCAGCATGGGTGTAGGAATATTTTTAAGGAGGAAGCTACACCAAAAGCGACTTCCCAGGGAATGGATCGCACAGGTATGTACCATGTGTGACACCTAGCCTGCAGAAACTTTCAAGAGAGTGTCTTGTCAACAGTGAGGTGCTTTAGCTGTGACCCGATGTCATGCTGTTGGATATTTGAATTGAGGGATTATTTTAGAAAATGAAACATAGGGGATTTAATTTCAGTAGCTGGAATTCAGATGATATCTGGATATCCTGTGGATGCCAACAATTAGCTAGTCGGAATTCCTTGAATGAGATTGTATTGGGATCGTAGGATGGCCTCACTATGAAGTGAGTGATTCCAGGACTTTTGATGTTAAAATGTTATATACTGCAGCTTATTGTGATTGACTAGGCTTTTTCTGAGACTGAAGATCTCGTTGCTGACTAGAATGAGACTTAAACAACATTCTTAGACATTAAAAAGAACCTATTATTTTATGGGTTTTGTCTAGGAAAAGGGAGAAGAACATTTACTCTGCCTTCAAATTTAGCAACTCAGCTAAAAGCTCTGGTGTAGCTATGAAATTTGGCTGGTATCCATAGTTTACTAAACTTATAAAACTTTGGTTATTAGCTGTTTTTTTTTTCCATGATACCAGTTGCAGAATAATTCTGTTGCTCTTCACCATAAACCTATGATACTCACTTTGAAGAAGTTTTAATTATTCAGTTATTTATTCAGTAAATATCAGTTATTCCAATTTGAGGAATTACATTTTGCATTGTGTTTACTGTGTCTCAAGAGATATGAACTCAGTCGTGTCTGTTTATTTTAATGAGATAAGCCAGGCACAAGTGATAATTTTTACCAAAACAGAATAAAAATGCATGAAGAAGAAGGAAAAGCTGAGTTATTATTGTATGACATGATGACTCTTGTACAGTTTTTAATCGGAAAGTGATCTGAGTTGGGCTCAAAGATGGGAAGATGTCACGCGTGTTCTATGTGGTTCCTTTAGGTTACAGGTTAATAGAAAGCAGTCCTTGATTGGATTCTTGAACTCAGTTATGTTTATAATTATTAACGTTGTGAATCCTGCTTATTTTAATGTAGTGATGAAGAAAGAAGAATAAGAGAGAATCAAATATTACAGAGGTTAAATTAGAAAAGGTCAAATGCCAAATGTTTTCAAGAGCTGGTGCTAGGATGATGATGCTGGGATAGTTTCAGGGTGAGTTCTTAGATTTCTTTGCATCTTAATTATGGACCAGAAATTTAAATTTGTGTGCAAGGAATTTCAAAACAAAATTTATTTACCATCTGAACTGTATGAAGAAATAGAAGCATCAGTATATTCAATATTCTAATTTATTTTAACTCCACATGACTAGTTAATAGTTTTATCACAAGCAACCCTTAAAAAGCCGTAGCTCTGAACTTTTGCCCCTCTGCATGGCTTTGCAAGGAAAGCTTTCAAAGAGAAGAGTCTTAAATCTGTCTGATAGTAAAATATCCTGATCTGTTTTCATTTCCCTCCATCTCTAGGCTCTGTCAGCTGTTAAACTTGTGCTAGCCGACTGCTGGCTCCCCATGCTGTGCTGATCCTTTTGTTTAACTGGCATTTCTCGTAGCTTCCCCACTTAAACTAGCTATCAGAATCCTATAGGTCAACCAGATAGTTTGCCTTCTCACAAGCTCACCTGAAACATCTTTTGAGGTAGGGCCTGTGATTTCATGACAAATAGTCACCTCAGTGGGGAGCTGCAGAGCTCACCTCTATCTTCCAAGGGTTAACCGTAACCTATAATAATAATTTGGTGACACAAAATGCTTCTTTTTATGCATTACCTATTTCCAGAGGCCTAATTTAGGTTTGTATCAAAATGGATATCACAAACAGTACAGCTTCCCGCTGAGAAGCAAAGTGCTACTGAGAGACTTTCTGTGATTCTTTTGGTGGCATCTGGGAGGGGTGAAGAAATCCTGGGGGAGTGAAGCAATTGTCAGTCGCTTATAGAGTAGCTGGGACAAGCCCTGGTGGAGAATGGTTTTCAAAAGCAGAATAGCTTTATGGAATTGTTATATCAGGAACAGAACTTTGTTCTATTGCACTTGCTACGAGGCAAATTTTAGAACAAGGAAAACAGCAGAAGTGGTTACAACAGATGCCTTATTTTTCTGTATGATTTTCATACTTCATGCTCTAGCAACAGTGACAGTGTTTACCCAGGTGTAAATACAAACATAATAATATAGTACTGGGGAAGTTTTAAACCTTAAGAGTCTGTTGAGAGTCTTAATTCCTCATTACAGTATCCATGGTCATGCCAACGTCAGTCCAATCGGAAAAGCAAGCCAAGTTAATCTGTCGGTGTGTCCCATCTTTAACCATTTTTAAATCACCCAGTGTCTACCCCAAACATGCTAGGCTCCTTTATTGTCCTAGTTCTTTTCACAAAAGAAAGCAAATACAAATTTATCATTTTTTTTTTTTTTTACTTAACTATACCCAGGAGTATTTGTTCTTTAAATAGAAACGTATGAAGGATTGTTTTTCATGAACGTTTACTAGACTTAGAATTTCTGGCTCTTCTAGTAGTTAGGGATGGGAAAATATAGCAATATGATTTTGCAGAAGGGGTCTTCCAGCGAGCCCTGGCTTCACACCATCTAGGCTAAATTGCCATTAGAACTACGCCTGGGAACTGATTTGAGCCCAAATATGGATGGTAAATGACCTGCGGTTTTACAATTCAGTGATGGAGATGTTTCTACATTTCCACACTTTAGGTTCTGTGGCAGCTTCCAGCTGCAGCAGCCTTTTGCCTTGACTGTGCCGCATTCTTGTACCTAGTGAAGGGATGAGAAAACGTCAAGGAGCCAGGCAAATTGTCAAGAACTCCATCCCCAGAACTTTAACTCCCGCTCCCACTTCAGCCTTTTGCTCTTGCATGTTTTCTGAGAATGAGGGTTTTTCTTGGCCTGCTGCTTCCCCAAGTGGCCGGCCCTTGCCTCTTCACTGTTCTCCGGGGATGTGTTCCCAGAGTGCCCATTTCCCACCCGCCCCTGGGAGCACCACGAAGGAGCAGCTGTCCTTGCTTTCCCACTCCTACTCCAAGGAGAGGCTTGGGTGTACAAGCTTCTGTCACATACTTAATTTGTGCATCTCAGGCACAGCTTGCTCAGCTCTGCATTTTTGGCTCAGTGAACACACTGAACTTGTCTGTATAGGTGTTTGTCTTGGGGTACACCCATCTAGGGGTAATAGACATGGTTTCCCTTTTCAAGGACTCAGTTGTTAAGAGTATTTAATGGCTATTGCGGGGTGGGGGAACACTGATTTTTTTTTTTTTATGTGCTGCATGTGACATGTTCATGGTATTCTTTTTGATTCTTTATAAAGCTGTGTAAAAACTGGAATTTTAAGGAGTTTCTACCATAAAGACTGCTTTCAGACACATTATATCTATTTCCTTATTTAATTGGCTATAATTCATTTTGTAAGCATTTCTCATTCAAAGCAGGAAGACTTTCTACCACCATGGTCTAAGAGTTTGGTCACTTTTCTTAGGGATTGCTTAGATCTTCCTTGTAATAGCACCTCCCTGAAGAAAACCAGAGAAAAGAAATAACATCAAACCTTCAACTGCAGCTTTTGTCCCATTTAAATTGCAATAGATAATTTTGAAAAACTGTAAGTGGGGTGATGATGTAAGATGGACTTTTAGTTCTCCTTTCAAAGTTTCTTCTAATTTTTGTGCTTATTTCAAAAGCTTTACCTAGAATGAGAGTACATTCATGTTGTTTAATGTCCTTTGTTTTCATGGTATTGTTTTTTATAATGATTGGTGGATAGAAATGTGCCAGGGCCATGCTTTGGGATCTGAGTCTCCTTTGGACCCCATAGGATGTCAATGGACTCATTAGGATTTAGTCAAGTTTTATGCATTATTCATAATATACATTCACAGCGTGCGCACTAACGACTGTCTCCTGTGTCTGCTTAGTCAGAACCATTTGCATGCTGTATTATGGAACCATAATACAGAACGCATTTAGCCACATTTTCTGTATTATCCTTAATACATATTGTCATCATATTCTGTTATGGGGTATGTGGTGAATGTGTTTAAACAATACCATGCACTTGTGCATTATGATTCAATAAAAACAAATGTATAATAAAAGTCTTGATGGAAGTAATTATTGCATATGTGCAATAATAGTTTCTAAAAAAGCCTTCATATTATTTCTAGTTTGCTTTTATTGTTTGATTATCTAGTTATTTGTTTTATGTTGCTTTATGCCTGCTGGACTGATGTCCTGAAATTTTTAATTTTGAAAACAACATACCTTCTTTATCCCTCTCATATCTCACCTCATTAGTTTCCCTAAATGAGTATTTAAAAATATAATACTTAAAAGAGACTCGATGATTAGGAAAAGCATGTTTCCTAACTACCAATTAAAGATCTGTAGGGTATTTGTTATAAAGAGTCTGTGCTCCATGTAACAGCAAGAACTGTGTTACATATGTGAGAAATTAACATCAAATTATCTTCCATATCCAGGATCTAGAGGTTCTGAGTTCTAAAGTCAACAGTGACTTCAATACGTTTAAGGGGTTGTCACTTTATCTCTTTATCTTGGACATCTTGCTTGCAAAATGGAAATGACCACTGTTTAATTGCAATAGAATATCAGATTCATTATGTCTTTTTTTTTAAATGTTGATTTGGAATAGACAGAGGGAAAAAAAACTTAGAAATACATCTCTGTGTCACAGGTGTGAAAGAAAAAAGAATTTATTTAAAACTTTAAAATGGTAACTTATTGAAAAGTTATGCTGTAATGTGAATCTTAAGTGCAGAATATAGTAAAAGGATTCATTGAAATGTTTAAGTCTTTTGTGAGCATTACTGGTGGTTTTCAGTAGTTTGAAGTCATCTGGTTTCTGGTTAGCTACTAGTGAACTCATTTTAGAATGCTCACTTTGAAAACTGTAATTCATTTAGTGTCCTCCAAATCTACTGCTTTTGCAAACAACCACTTTTTATTTCATTATGAAACCATTTAGGAACAGATTGGGAGTTAGAACATATAGAAGACAGTAGTTTTAGTTTGAAGGGCCATTAGTCTTTTTGTTGATAATGACACTTTTAATAGTAATCTGTTTTACTCATAGTCTTATGAAATTTACCTGTTTTGATGGACATTATTGGTGAATTTATTCAGATAAACAATCTCACTGAAAATTTGAAGTGTACCATGATAATATAGCAAGCCATCCTTCTCTTGTCTCCTTTTCAGCAAGTTTGATACTATGCATCCAGATAAAATGGCTCTTTCAATACTATCCATATTCTTCGGAAATCTAAAGGGTATATAAACTTGGGGCACATGGGTGGCTCAGTCGTTTAAGTGTCTGCCTTTGGCTCAGGTCATGATCCCCGGCGTCCTGGGATCAAACCCCACGTCAGGCCTACTTGTCCTTCTCCCTCTGCCCCTCCCCTCCACTCGTGCTCTCTTTGTCTCTCAAGTTAAAATAAATAAATAAATAAATAAATAAATAAATAAATAAATAAATAAAATCTCAAAAAAATAAAGGATATATAAACTTGATGCAAAATCTGACTAAATATCTTTTTTGCCTATCTCAATATATTATTCTTTATTTCTCCATTGACTTTTACATAGTTGTTTGGGTCATGTGTGCATGTTGAGAAGTCAATAGATTAGAATCTCCTGGTTCTAGATATAATTCCAAATATGGTGGATTGAATTACAAGTAGCCAAATCTCAAAATAGGACAGTGGAGGATATGCTACTCACCCAAATTTAGATATTTTGGTTGTCTGGAATAATATGAATTTGTCAGATGAAGAGAGATAAATTGAGTATTAGAGAGAGAGATAAAAGGGTGCACCTCCTTAAATGGATGTTTTTCTGTAATACAGGGAGGGAAAAGACCTCAGTGACTTCTGTCTTGACAGGCTATATTCTTTCTACTTTCATTTGATATTTCCTCCCAGTAGGCTTACTTAACAAAGTTGATCACTTTGTCCAACTTTTATTGTCAGTTTAAATAGTTCCCTTGCCCAAAAAGTCTTCAGGTTAATTCTGGCTATTTTTTTTTTTCCACATTTTTAGAGAAACTGTTGATCCTCAGTGTATATGTCTGGATGAAGTAGAATGACTAAAAATGTTTTGTTTGTATTTTTACTTATTAAGATACATTTATAAATCAGATGACTAGAAACTACTTCAGTTTTTTAAAACCATAAATTTTTATATAAAAGAGTGTTGACTCTAATTCAGCACGGTCACTTTCAAAGCTATATACATCTTTCAGTGATAGTGAAGCTGCTCAGAATATTCCGGGAGCACCTCCATTGGAACTGACGTAGAGGCTGCAATATACTCTCTTGATGACCTCAGTGGGCAAATTTTTTAACTTGGAAGAGAGGTGTTGTATTTCAAAATAGTCAAAAGATGTATCTGAGCCAAGTCTGGTTAATAAAACAGGCAGGTAGTCAAAAGGGGAGTGGGTGTGGAGGGCAGTACAAATTGTGGTGCTCAGGTAACAGATCTGTTTTCTTGGGTCCGTTGTTAATTGGAGGATGAGAAAAGTGTTAAGCTCCAAAAGTGTTTTAAGCAATGGTAGTAACAGGAAGATGAGTACCTAGTTTCTTAAGTTCAGTTACTTGAAGGACCATACTTACTTTCCTGTCAAGGTTTAAAATAGTTTTAAAATATGTTACATTAATTTATAAGTTATACTTTGCATAATCACAATGTATTTCAAGGCTTTTTGTGTTCATCTATTATAACAGACGTACAAAAATGTGTCCATTTTTATAGCTTGGTGTGTGCCTGCTCTTTCCAAATTATGAAAAAGGCAGTCTTTCAAAACCATTAATTCCGAGCTAAGATAAGGTGTTCAAATGGAAAAATAATATGTCTTTTTGACTTTTTCAGATTATAATTTCAATATTTCCAGGGCCTAATATTTTAAATGTAGATTTAATTTTTTTTCTGCTTAATATTGGTCAGAGGTTGCCTCAATTTTCATAACAATAAAATTTATTTCAGGGAGTTTCTGCATCTGAACTTATTTGTTGGCTCTTTAAGACCAGTCTGGCCACTTGTGGACTGGTGCAGTTGCTTGCAAATAGATCATTCTGTAGATTAACAGTAAGAAACATAGCCAGTTATATATACAAAGAGAATTTCATGACTAACATACATAGTAACAAATTTTTAAAAGACTATCATTTTGGAGACTTACTTAATAATAAAGTGATTATTCACCAGCTCATATCATTTTCATGTTAGAGGGATTTCAGGTATGCCTATGTCCAAATCCCTCACTTTCATACCCCCAAAGTTCCTCGGAATGCTCCATCGTAAGGAATAATGTTAGAAGGGTTGATATAAGCAAAAGTAGGTTCAACAAAGAATGTTGGATTAAGAGAAAATAGCTGAGTACTATTTTATCTTATTGCAGATAATTTGAAAACTCAAATTATTTAGGGAATTGCCATTTCTTGAGGATTAAGAAATAGAATAAATTTTCCTAGTGAGGTGACTACTGGGGAAAATTCAAATTAATGTATATACTAAAAATAAGGTTTGGATTAGTTTGAATTAGCTATCAGTTTCTTTAAATTTGAATTAAGTTTGATTTGCTTTGTAAATAACCTTTGTTTCTGCCATGAGTTTACCACAGACAACTTTTTTGAGCGTACAATGGGATCTTAGCAGTTTTAATAGATTTTAGCAGTTTTCTTTATCTCAGTATTTCTATGTAAATTTCAATTACAGATTTTTTGGTTTAAATTTTAAGACATTACTCTTTAACCTACTCTGTACAATTGCATATTGCTATCACAGTCTCTAGTCCAGAGAAGAGAATCCACTTATTTAGCTAAGTTAGGAAGTTTATCCTTCCTCTATTTCTACTTTTCTCCTTTTGTCCTTCCTTCCTCCCTCTTTTCTGTTTTTCTTGTACTTTAAATCCCTAAATCAGCTCTTATTACATATTGGATATTGAGTGGAGAAGGGCAATAAAAATTGCCTTTCTAGGAAAGTTCTACGTATTATTCTTACAAGACTACTCCTAGTTCTTTTTTTTTTTTTTTAAGATTTTATTTATTTATTAGAGACAGAGAGCACATGAGAGGGGGGAGGGTCAGAGGGAGAAGCAGGCTCCCCGCCGAGCAGGGAGCCCGATGCGGGACTCGATCCGGGGACTCCAGGATCATGACCTGAGCCGAAGGCAGTCGCTTAATCAACTGAGCCACCCAGGCGCCCCCTAGTTCTTAATGGCTTAAATATATGTTGTCCATTAGTCCTATAAGACACCCCACCTGTTTTTTTGTATTGTTGCTTCAAAAATAGCCTGGGAGGGAGAGAATCTAAAGCCATCATCTGGGTTTTTGTCTCAGGCCACTTAATTTCTCTGAATTTCCCTTTCTTCACCTGCAAAATGGAGTTTAACGCATAGGATTTTTGTGAGCATTAAAATGAGTCAGTTGCATGAACACCTTTTGTAAACTGTAACATTCCAGTAGATGTTAGTTGTTCCTTCCTTGATTTGGTGAAATACAGAGCAGCAGTGCAGCTAGACTTACAATTATTTTTATTGATGGGTTTATGATCTTTTTTATATGCTGTATACCTTTTGATAAAGTTCAAACTTTATCGTTTTCAGCTGGAATGGCACTAGTTCTGCAAGTTATAACCCCTGGGGGGAAAAAACCCCACAAGGTCTGCTTTTGGGTTATATTCGTTTTGGTTGTTCTACAGTTTGGAATAAGGTTTCTGACGGTACCTTTGAGTGTTGACAGTACCTCCTGTGACCTTTATACTTGAACTCTCCCAAGATTCTGCTCCTTGTTTTCTTTTTTTTTTTTTCCTCGACTAATGTCAATATAAATTTTAGTTCAGGCCTAGGGGATAATGTGTATATTTTCTTTTTGTTAATAGGTATGTGGTATATAAATTGAGTATTTATAACTCATTATTTTGATAACATGCTACAGAAATCCCAGTAGCCGTGTTTAATATTTGTTTTAGGAAATTTGCCACTGCAGACAAATTTATTTTAGACTGACTTCTCTGAAGAACAGTGAATTAAATGGTGGGGAAAAAACCCAATGTGGTAAAGTAATGTGATATATTATCTGAGTTCATGGGAGCCATTTGTAATCTTTCTTTTCTCAGAGATTTTTTTTTTAATTCTCTCTGTATTTATTGCTTGTTTCTGTTCTCTATATAGTAGCTGGTCTCTAGACGTGGGCTTGTACCGATGAGTTATAATTCCAAGTGAAGTGATAGGGACAAGTATTTCTGGGTGTGGAACCTCCATTCTGACTTTATGCAAGTCACTTGGTCTCTTTTCTGCCCTCATTCTCTTTCTTTCCTAGTTTGTGAAGGAAGCAGTTGCAGCGCATTTTGCAAGATTGCTCAGAGGCCTAAATGAGATAATGTATGTGAGAGCTCAAACATTCTGTCATTGAAAAGTGGCATTCCAATACTAGCTATCAAAATACTGAGTATTTGCCTAGTAAAAAAAGACAAACTATAATGCCCAGCCTTTGAGGAGTGTTTTGCAGAATTTTTTTCAAGATTTTAAATTGGCCTGTCGAAATAGAATTTTAAAACTGGGACATCTTTAATTCTTACTCCAAACCCACTGGAGGAAATTGAAGGTCACCTAAATAAGTAGGAGAATTGGTCATAGAACCCAGATCTCCTGGCTCTCTGGCTGGGCTGTATCCTCCACTCTGAACATGGCTTGGTCCACCATTTGTCCTCCTTTGGTATTAAGATAGCTTTCAAATGAGAGTGATATAATAGCAGTAGCATTCACCCTTCTCTCAGAAATGAGGGACTCTAGAGAGACATTTTCCTTTTGCTTTCTTTTTCCCCTTGTGGTTATTGACAAAGCTTGGGATCATGTTGAAACTTGTTGCAACCACCAGGAAACTCTTTCAACTTTTAATAGTTATCACCCTGATCCTAATTAACAAGTAGCAAGCATGATTATGCTCCAGTAAGTTGGAAAGACTTATCAGACTTTAATATTTAGATGAGGAAAAGACCTCCAGCCATGGAAAAAAAAAATCCCTGTTGATATCTTCCATAAAAGGGGACGTACATTCAAAACCAGCAGAGCCAACTCTGCCACTTTGTGTAAATGCAATCCTGAGACGTGGCTAAGAAGAGAGCATGTTAGTCATGGCTTATATTAACACAGTGTCCTCTTGAATTCGTTGGCTTCCTTCTCATGAAAATGCTGCATAATGAGCCATAAGGAGGTTATCTTCTCTTTATATTTGCCCTGAAATAAAACAAAAATAATATAAATTATTAAACTTGCATTTAGGGAAGTGTGTGATGAGGATAGCTTTTTGTAAATGAATGTTTTGCTAGTGTCATCCATTTGAATCAAATAAGTAATGTGCCCTAAAGGAAAAGTAACTTTTAAAATCATATAAACTTAATTCACCATTTCTAAAATAATTGATACTTACACTTATTACAACTGGTAGTGATTCACTCACTCACTCTCTCAGAAAAATAGCTCTTTTTCTTAAGAAAGAAGTAGGACATTCAGCTCCCCTGAGAAACAAGTTGGTTAAGTGCTCATGTCTATGTTCCTCAAGCTGCTCCAAGGTGAAGAGTTGAACCTAGATGTTGACTATGGTCCGGGTTAATGTACTTATTTGCAGAATGTCAGAAAATTCCCATTATTTTCTTTAGGTTATATTTAGCAACATTTAAAGAGACAAAAATAATCTATAATAGAGAAAATGAAAAGAAAAACAGAAGTAGAGTCCCTATTACTGGTAGTGTTTTTGGTGGAATTTGAAAACAGAATTGTTGTCTCAGTGAAATAACTAGAGGTTAGTTCAAGTCATGTCCCAAAAGAGGTTATAACTAGTTTCAGAGTTCCTGTATATGGTTTCAGCAACAAATATAGCCCATAAGTTGGTCAATGAGGTTCTTACTAGGTGCCATGCACTATTTTTGGCATTGGAGCTAAAGCAGTGAACAAACTAGACAGCCCTTGCCCTCAAGGAGCTTACAATCTAGTGAGCATGACAGAAAATAAACTATTAATAAAGAAATATGATACTTTATAAAGAATAAGAAGAAATAGCAGAGTATGATCAAGAGTAGTTCCCAGGATCTGCTTTGGTTGGGGTAATCAGGGAAGACGATGACATTTGAGTTGAAATCTGAATGATAAGAAGGAAGAATCTGTGTGATGATCCAGGAGAACAGGTTTCATGGGAGAAAGACTAACATTTGCTGGGGCCCAGTGGTGGAGGAGAGCCTGGCTTGCTGTGGCCGGGAGAACCCACTTTCCTTCTTTTTTTCTTACACTCATTACACTTGTCATGCCTCCTCTCCCATCCACAATCTCAGCTCATGGTCTTACATCCCATTTCTCCTAGAAAGTTAAATGAACAAGAAGAGGATTCTCAAAACTTCTGTCACCATAGCTATGTACCCACTGGCGTATACTCTGCCTTCTCCTCTTTCCTGTGTATGCAGTGTCACTGGTCTTAGTAAAGGCTCACTCCTCCCCCTGTGCACAACATCCTACAGTCTATTTCCTCTGGCCGGCTCATACATTACTCCATCCATATCCTTTCTGTCTCCTGCATCATCAGCTTTTTTCTTTATTTGGTCCATCTTCATCACTGTAATCTCTAAACATTGGCGTGCCCTAGGGCTTAATTCTTGGACCTCTTCTCATTTGTATCAAAACAAAAATCTTTGTTCATCCAGTCTAATGGCTCTAAATGTCCTATGTACACTGATGACTTCTAAATATATATTTGGACACCAAGCTCCTCTGAACTTTAAACTCCTATATCCAACTGCCTAGTTGACAAATGTCACTGAATGTTTAATAGGCAATTTTATATAATAGGTACAAAAATGAACTCCTGCTTTCCCCCTGCTTCTCCTACAGTCTTTTCTTTTCTTTCTTTCTTTCTTTTTTTTTTTTTTAAATATGGAACGCTTCACAAATTTGCGTGTCATCCTTGCGCAGGGGCCATGCTAATCTTCTCTGTATCGTTCCAATTTTAGTATATGTGCTGCTGAAGCGAGCACTCCTACAGTCTTTTCTATCTCAGTTATGGCAACTACATTCTTTCAGTTGTCCAGGAGAAATCCTTGAAATCATCCTTATGCTGTTCTTTCTTTAATATCCTAGTCTCTCAGGAATCTTGCCTTTTCTACCTTTAAAATATATCCAAATTCTGACTGCTTCTTACCACTTTTTTAGCTACCATTTGAGTTCAAGCTATCGTCATCTCTCATCTGGATTATTTCGGTAGCCTCCTAACTGGTGTCCCTGCTAACACCATTGCCCATCTCTAGCCAATTTTTAACAGACAGTCAGAGTGACCATTTAAAACTGTAGACAGATCATGTTTCTCCTCTGTTCAAAGCCTTCATGGTGCCATCTCTCTTATGAATCAATAGCCACGATATTACTGTGGCCTACAAGGCCATCATATTTGTTATTGTCCTTCCTTTCGGACCTCCTAGCCTAATACCTTCTCTTTTGTTTAGTCTGGTCCATCCACACTTGATGCTTGTTCCTCAAATACTCCTCACACTCTCCCACCCTGCGCTTTGGCACTTGCTGCTCCTGCTGCATAAAATACTCTTCCTCCAGATACCTGCATGCCTTGCTGTCTCTCCTTCTGTAGGTCTTTACTCAAATGTATTTTCTTAGTGAGTCCTTCTCTGGCCACCCTACCTCAAAATTCAACAGCCTTTCCACCCCTCTTCAAGAACTCACTAACCTCCTCTCTTCCCTTTCTCAACTTCCTGGTTTGTTTTTCTTTGCAGCTCTAATTACCATTTTGAATTTACTATCCATTTTCTTAGTTTTCTTGCCTCCCTCAACTAGAAGGTAAGCTCACTGAGGAGAGAAATATTTGCATGTTCTGTTCATTGCTGTATGCCCAGTACTTCCAAGTGCTCAGTAAATAAAAATGTATGAATGAAGGATTGAATGTAAAAACATATGAACCAGAGAAAGATGAAGGTAGCAAAAGTTGTATAGTGATTTAATGAGATGGAATTTCATTTCTAGGGTTCTAGGATGCAATGCCATGTTTAATTTTCTGGCTCAGAATTGTTTCCTGGGCATAAAACCAGTTTAACTTTGAAAGAATAAAGATATTTTTAAAAGGAATAAAGATTTTTAGATCCTCACTTGGAAGTATAATGATCATGCAAATCCTACATACTCATACCTTATTTAAGGAAGTTAGGAAATACATAAATGAGCTATAGAACATTGCTGTATAGGATTGCAGAAGTTTTGTTTCCTAAATATTAATACAAATATCATGTTAAGGAAGTAAAACAATTTAAAGTAATGGTTTTTAAAAAAACTTACAGGTGTAAAAGAGAAGCATATGGTTGAACAGAGATTGCCAATGAAATTGACAGATGATTAACATTCATTAAAACTTTTAATTAACACCTTGGAAAATTCCATAAAATGATACTGTATGTAAATGACTATGTGTGATATCTTTGAGCATTCTCTTACCTGTTTTACAGAAGGGAAAAAATGGATCACAAAACTGCTTATGATACAATTTTCCCTAGCCCTGGGTTTGTTTTGAGTGTTACCTACTTGTGTCAATCATGCCAATTTGAGCTGCCAATATTCTAAATATATTTGGCTGAGATATAAGTGATTCTTTGTATATCCTGGAGGAAAGAAAAGCTATCTTTTAGTTTCTTATTCTTTCCTTTTCCCCAGCATTTTCTGATTAACTATGGGAGAATTTGAGCCTTAACATGGAGCTTTTCCAAGGTGATTTAAAATCAGGTTTGTTTAAAATCTGGTTAATAAAATTTGTGATCAGTAAGTCATATATAAAATAACGCTGAAGTTTGTGAGAAACTGATTTTCTGAGGGATTCAAGACACTGAATTGCACTTTGTTCTCTATTTGAAACTACATTTTCTCTTACTGTTTGTGATGAAATGGGAGTGGTTTTCTTTTTCTTTTTTTTAGATTTTATTTAACATAACATAATAAAAAAATAAAAAAATAAAAAAGTAAAGATTTTATTTATTTATTTGACAGAGAGAGACACAGCAAGAGAGGGAACACAAGCAGGGGGAGTGGGAGAGGGAGAAGCAGGCTTCCCGCTGAGCAGGGAGCCTGATGCTGGGCCTGATCCCAGGACCCTGAGATTATGACCTGAGCCGAAGGCAGACGCTCAACGACTGAGCCACCCGGGAGGCCCTGGGAGTGATTTTCTACTTGAAAATAGTAGTAGTTGGTGTCAATAAGATTTCCAGATGTTTGGGCGCCTGGGTGGCTCAGTTGGTTAAGCGACTGCCTTCGGCTCAGGTCATGATCCTGGAGTCCCTGGATCGAGTCCCGCATCGGGCTCCCTGCTCGGCAGGGAGTCTGCTTTGCCCTCTGACCCTATCCCCTCTCATGTGTTCTCTCTCATTCTCTCTCAAATAAATAAATAAAATCTTTAAAAAAAAAAAGATTTCCAGATGTTTGTAGAGGTATAGCTACTATACAATTGTCTTATTAATTTTTAAATTAATTTGAATTCTGATGAAAGGACAGCTTTTTAGTGTTTTGCTGAGAGAATTGTGGCACAAATATAAGCTTACCTGCCTATTGCTAATTTTTAAACCTTTAGGGGAGGGTGACAAAAAACATACAAATATGTTTTCTTTCACAGAAAACATTTGTTAATTGATAATATGTTTGGTCAGGGTTAAACATCCATTGGTGGTCCAGAGTCATCATTAAGGATATGAATTATTGTTCCAGGCTGTCATCTCTTGAGACCCAAGGACTGCCTAGGGTATATGACTCTCTTTTTTTCTGTCTGCTTGTAGTAATTGCATTAAACTTCCTCTGCTTCTCTCTTTTGATACTTTCTCTACCTTCCCACTTCCCCTATCTTATCGTCTCTCTGTCTTTCTCCACCAAGTTTTCCGTGCTTCTGAGCTTAGTGCCTGTTGACTTGGCCATTAGATCCACACTCAGCAAGTGATGGCCCCCCTCATTTTATTTTTTTTTAATTAATTTATTTATTTTAGAGAGAATGAGAGAGAATGTGGGTGGGGTTGGGGGGGAGATGGAGAGGGAGAGAGAATCTCAAGCAGACGCCCTGCTGAGCATGGAGCCCAGTGCAGGATTCTATCTCAGGACACTGAGATCATGACCTGAGCCGAATTAAAAGTAGGACGCTTAACTGACTGAGCCACCCAGGCACCCCTGATGACCCTCCTCTTATGAGCTGCATGGTCATGTAGAGTTATGAATGGTTTTTGGTCTTTTTGGAGATTTCTGTTTTTAAATGCTATTCATTTTATTAATTAGCTGCTCAAGATGTTTCCTCTTTGGTAGAAAGGCAGCAAGACATGAGGGGCTAGAACTGGGTGTCACAGCCATTTCAGATGGCTGAGGTTTGGAAAACACTTGATATATAACTGAGGCATTATTATAATTTAAATTACTAAGTATGATTTTAAAGGATCAGTTATAATATGCCTGCTTTTGAAAGCTAATGTGTATTTTAGGTTCAGTATTTAAATTCCTTAGAATAAGTTTTTATTTTCTTGTTTATTGTTTAGTAAGTATTAAGATTTTAAATCATTCTACAGATTAATTTAAGGAGTTAGCACATTGCAAGTAAATATAAAAGCTTTAAAGATACAAAAGAACAAATTTATATTATTATTTTTATCTTTTCTAGTGTTAGAAGCCTAAATGTTTTGAAGCTGAAACATAAAGAATGGAGGAAGAAACAAAAAAATTGTACTGAAAATACCAATTAAGCATGAATGTTGCCTGATTTATAATTCCTTGTACAGAGATTATAAAGAAGAAATATAGCTCACGAAGGATGAGATGCTCTAAAATTGTAATTCTGACTATATAATTGAGAATAATCCTGCTGAGAAAGAAAAGAAGTTAAATAAAAGTGTAACTATATCTGGAACTCTTTGATAAACTCAGAATTTAAAGGGGTAAGTATCAAAGATAGAAGGGTACAAAGTGAGGGCCTATTAAGAAAAGCATGAACTTGAGGAGAGTTAATGATCATGGGCATTCATTCATTCTACAGACATTTATTGGGAACCTTTTCTATGCCACATTATCTTGTTTGCACTGTGAGTACTAAAATATAATAAGATCTTTGCTCTCAAAAATCTACTGTGATAACACTGGACTATAATATTAATAATTGACACAGCAGAGGAAGAACTCCTCTTGTTTTGTTTCCAAACTGGAAGGTTGAGGTTTCAGCATACTTAAGAGGAAATGAAAGCCTATGCTGGAATAAAGAATAGAATAAGGGGTGCCTGAGTAGCTCAGTCAGTTAATGTCTGATTCTTGGTTTCGGCTCAGGTCATGATCTCAGGGTTGTGAGATTGAACCCCACATCTGGCTCTGCACTCAATGGGGGGTCTGCTTGATGATTCTCTCCCTCTGCTGCCCCCCTCAAATAAATAAATAAATCTTAAAAAAAGAGAATAGAATAACAACTTCTTACAATGAATTCAAATCTCCAGTCCAAGATGAATGTATATTTGAACTTACAGAAGAACTTGCTTATATAGTCGTGAAAAAAAAATGTTGGGTAATGGGTAAATGAGAGCATGAGATATTTAGGTAGATTTTTGGTAGGAAGAACAACTGAACTCATAGATAATTGATTAATGGATTAGTGTTATTGGGATATGGACACTGACCTTGCCCTTGTCTTTATTGACAACTTCATTAAAAGTGTGCTCACCAGATCTTTAGGTGACAAATATCTTGAAGTGGTAACTTACATATTTGATCAAATAATCAGGATTCAACGTACAGATAAATGTAAAAGTAGTATGTAAGGCTAAAATGATACTCTTGAGAGTGGTTCCTTGGAAAAAAAGAATATAGATTTAAATGGTTAATAAGCCAGTGGTTTGATGGTGGTATTGAAAGAAGTCATTGGCTAATTGTTGCAAGGCCCTACTGATAAACTTGAGGAGAATCAGAGGCCCACGTAGGGACATCGCAACTGTCTTCAAATATTTGAAGATCTGGCATATGGGAGAGATAGTAGATTGCCTTTATGTTGCTCTCAAAGAAATACCAACAATTAAATGAAAATCATATTAGCACCATGAAATGGAAAGCCTTCAAAAAACTAGAGTTGCCCAACAATGGAGAGGACTGCCTTATAAAGTAGTGAAAAAGTCTTATTATAGAGAAAGAGGTGGACCATTTATGTTAGGATAAGAATTGTGTTAGAAAATCTCTAAGGTTTCCTATCTTTAAAATTGTATAGTTCTGTAGTTTCACAAACTTATCATGACAATTTGAGAAGATAAGAGGAATTTATTTTTCCTCCAGGGGAAATATGCATGTGAGTGGGGCATTTTTTTTTTAAATGGATGAAACAGTGGCAATCCTGAAAACTATAATTAAAGTCAGAATAGGGAGTAGCTATAGCATTTTCCCTCAAACATTTCTGTGCTGTTCCCAGATAAATACAAAAGTATGTAAAGAAACATAATGGTCTGAATTTGACCCCTAGTTTGTCAGAGAGGAAAGGCATAGGCATATATTGGAGATCCCTTTAATTATTCCCAAGTATTCTGCTTCTCCTTTGATTAGAAGAAATGCATGCCAGGTTACAAACAAGAGATTTCATTTGGGAAAGCAACAACCCTTGCCTTTGTATTGAGTTAAATATGGAGATTTCATCTGTAAGAAGAAACCATATTGGATTCCTAAGTACTTAAGAAAATACCTAAACACCACTTTGAATGTTCCTCAAACCTCATTAGGCCTACTTGATTGGTTTTTTTTTTTTTTTCTATCAAGTTAACACAAAAGACTCTGGGTGGATTATAGAGTCCTTGTTTGAACAGATTCTACTTGAATTTACACATAACTCTATATACCTGCGATCCTGGATGTGGAAAAGACCTGAAAAATAACTTGATATGAAGTTCCTTATGTTATAGATGCAGAAATTGAGTTCTAGAGTGAGTGCTCAAGGCAATTTTATTTTGTTAGAAACAAAGTTAAGATTAGAACCCAACACTTATGACTTCCAGTGAATTCACATCTCTTTCTGTTGTACCATTCTCTTTACCTCTTCTTTTAAACTATGCTGCAGATATTCAGTGTGTCAAGATACAGAAGGAAAAAAAAAGGAGCATATATCCACATTGTCTTCATTAAGTTAAAGGTGTTATATTTAAGTCTTAAGTATTTTTCAGTTTTATTAAACTTTGATCTCTGGAAATAAAGTAAGAGTCAGTTGTTAAACTTCTGGTGAAAACGGGAGGGATGGAAGTAGGATTTTGTGGTTAATTTCAAAAAGGATTTAGAGCTTATGACAGTCTTAGCAACTTTCCTAAATTATGTAGATTACTACTCCAGTAGTAGAGAGATCAAGTATCAGTATTTTAGGACAGCTTTTAAACTGGGAAAATCTAAGACATCTGAACAGAGTATCACTTTACTAGAGTTGATTCAAGTTTCTGAACTTCTGGCGGAGAGGAAGGTCAGCGTGCTTGAATACTTTGCTACAAAGTTTTCAAGAGTTAAAAATCTTTTTTGTTATGATTCTTTGTTTTTTTCTCCTTTGTGATTGGAATATAGATTTAAGTAGTGGTACTTCGTTGTTTCAAGCAATAACCAACTCAATACTGGATTTAATCATGATAATGGATAGTCATTTAAAATGTATTGCAGTGATAATTTCAATGTGTTTTTTATTGAGCGAATTCATAAATGACTATCTGACTCACTAAAATTTATGATAAAAATCAGAGGTGATCCATAAATGTTTACTGAATTGATTCCATTGAGATTTTGAAAAATGAACTCAAATGTTATATTTAGAAATAAATCAATGCAATTTGAAGTGACTAAATGTTTTTTGACAGCTCCTGATCAGTAATTTCTAGGTTCATGCCATATAAATTGACATAGAGATTTCACATAATCATGGAACCTTTGGTATGTGGAGAAAGAGGTATGAGTAGGTTAAGTGGGAGGTGAATAGATTATCAAAAAACAGTTAATTTAGAAAATTAAAAATTATATGAATTTAAAAATAAATTCAGATATTTGAAAGCAAAAGTCAAAAGAGAAATAATTGTTCTGGTTCATGTGACTTCAGGGAGGAGGACAAAGAGCAAAGGGAGGGGGTGGTGTAGAGATTTTTTTGCAGTAAAGTAGTTATAGTAATTTATTGCATGTCTTCTGTATACCCAGCCTATTCCAATAAAGTATAAGTCACATTCCCTCGTCCTACAGAATTTGCTTTCTTTGGGAGTGGAGACATGGAGACAAGGCAAGACGCTCACATACGAAGCAATTTGTTATAACTGCCTAAGATTTGTGTGATTGTGAAAATAAGTGGAGTGCACTCTAAAGATTATCCTTTCTTGGCTTCTCTTCTTTCATTTCCTTTTCCAGCCAGGAACACTTAGTTGCTGTTCAGCATGAGTACTCATATCCTGGGACTGACTCCTGATCCAGATTCATGTGTGTAAGAAATTCTTGCTGGGGCCAGATCCTCGCCTCAAAAACATGCTAGTACCTCACATGTGTTCTTTCTCCACAGATCTTCTACCTTTTGATTAAGATTCCCTGATTTTAATCCTGTTTGATCATCAGAATCACCTGTAGAATTTTAACGTTCAGGCACTGTCAGAATCTCTGGGGCTATTTAACATTCAGGCACTGTCAGAATCTCTGGGGCTATTACCCAGGCCAGTGTATTTTTAAAAGATGCATACATGTGTTTCTGATAACTTTTAACTATCCAACTTCTGTTGCCAGTGATCTGCATCCCATTTACTTATCTACCTGGTCTTCCTGCCTGGTTTTTCTCTTCCTGCCTATATAATGACCCCTCCAAAGGGTGTTTAATTTGATTTGTCTTAATCAACATTTGGGGACATAACTCTTTCAAGATCATTAAAAATTTGAAAATTGGAACCAGTTGATTGAATTGTAGAGAACCAGATCCAGTTAAAAATCTCTGTCATATGGGGGCACCTGGGTGGCTTAGTCAGTTAAAGCATCTGACTCTTGGTCTCAGCTCAGGTCATCTCTATCATATGCATAGTCTCTGTTCTGGGCAGTGAATATATATTTATCCACTTTATCATCAATGTGTGGAATATCCTATTTTTTTTGTATTTTTATTCTGTGTTCTGTAGTTGCTTCCAAAACACACTGTGCTCACCTGTGTGTTGATTGTTGATAGCAAGATGAACAAATGTCTATTTTGAGCTTGAAAATGCACTTGTTTTCTCTAGCTACCCGATTGCGAGAGTAATTTGAGAAAGGTGATTCCAGTCTATTTGAATAATTTTTCTAATGTAGTAAACATAACTTCTTATTCAGATGACAACTCTCTTCTTATTTATTCTTAAAATGGTTTGTGAAGCCATTAATATAGATTAAGTGAAAAGAAATCAGATCATTTTTTACTAAATTTTGTGGTCGATATTCTCAATGTCTAACAATAAAATATGATTGGGAATGTCAGATTCATTGTCTGGGTTTTATGACTGTAAATGGATTTCTGGTTCCAACATTAAAGTACAATCTGTTTGACATGATTTACATATTTAGTGTAGATAAGACAAAGTTAACGGATTTGCTTCAGTAACATGAGCTAATTTTCTAGTTATTTGCTGGGCCAAGAGCATGACAACCATATAGAAGTGCGGATCAAATAAAAGCGAGGGCCTCTTTATAGCTTGCTGACAAGAGGCCAGCACATTCCACAAGTGCTGGGTCTGGTTCATCTATCTAACTTCCCAGAGGTTAGGAGGTCCAGTATTATGTGCTCCCATGATTCTTACTGGGCTAATGGCATTTTGGTCATCACTATTAATTAGTTTTTATCCCCAAAGAGAATTTTAGGAACTTATCTATTAGTATTTCTTATGTTTGTGAAATATTGGCATAAATAAATTCTGGCCCTGACATATCTCATCTGTCATCTTTTATTTGTTGCCATAAATGTCATGGTCATTTTTATGTTCATATAAGGCCCATCACTTTCACCCTGAAGCAGTTTAGAGACCACTTATAGAAAAAAAAAAGGTGGGAGAGGAAATGAGGATGAAGCAAAGCACAGAGAGTGAGTAGAGCAGAAGTCCAGCATAAAATGTAATGGATCTCAAAGTGGTTACTTGGCTTTTACTATCTTCGGAACACTTTAAACCAAAGGATTTGCTTTTGTAGAATTTTAGAATTGAATGTAACCTTAGAGATAATATAGTTCATAGGCTTCATTTTAAAAATAAGGAAAGAATAGAAAGGTTAAATGACATGGTCATGGTCACACAGATAGTGGTATTGTCTACTGACTGGCCATCATGCTGCTACTTATCTTTATTTTTAGGATGAGAAAGTAGGTCATTCGCCTCAGAGATTCAGGAAGGCTAAGATCATCGGTACCTCGATTTGGCCCAGTGAATGGACAATTTGTTTTTGTGGCTGTGTGGTCTCTGTCCTCCTTCTCAACTGCGCCTTATTATTTACTTCCTTCAGGGGACCTCTTTATGCTTTCATGCTTTAGCATTGAGCCTCCAGAGTTCTGCCCTGAGCTCACTGATCTGTGCACTCTTCATGCTCTCCTTAGGCAATCTTATATATGATTTATTTAGTACTTCTTAAGAGCACCACACCGTGCTAGATACTGGACTAGATACTGGGTAGTGACAGAACAACACCTGGATCATGGAGTAGAATGTTCTTGTCCATTCTTAGGGTTTTAGCTGCTGTCTATATTCTGAAGATTCTTGAATGAATAGCTCTGGTTGTGATTGATGCCCTGAGCTGTACATGTGTAACTAGCTCAGATGTCCCACACAAACCTCAAATTTGACATACTTAACATGAACTTCATCATTTCCTCCCTCCCCCTTTTTTCTGAATATACTTTTCCTCCTGAATTCCATATGTCAACATCGAAGTCACTTAGCTACTCCTTCAGAAAGTTGAAAATCACCTTTTGATTCTTGTTCTTTCCCTTCCAATGGATAATTCCTGGCCCCTCTATCTTACTCCCACTCTCTTTTGGATTTTTTTTTTTAAAGATTTTATTTATTTGAGAGAGAGAATGAGAAAGAGATAGAGAGCATGAGAGGGGGAGGGTCAGAGGGAGAAGCAGACTCCCTGCCGAGCAGGGAGCCCGATGCGGGACTCGATCCTGGGACTCCAGGATCATGACCTGAGCCGAAGGCAGTCGCTTAACCAACTGAGCCACCCAGGCGCCCACTCCCACTCTCTTTTAATCCTTTGTTATCCCTTGTCTTTTTTTGCAGCAGGCTCCTGACTGGACTTCATTTCTTCAAGCTTGCTTTCCTGAAATCCACTCTACACTGGGCTATTGGAGTGATGGTTTAGACTAGAGTGTAATCTAACCACATCAATCTCTGCTTAAAACCATTGCTTGGTTGCCCATATTCTACAGGGTAAAGCCCAAGCTCCATAGCATGGCACTCAAGGTTATCTGTTACCTGACTCTACCTTGTGCTGCTGTTTCTTGAGTCATGTTGTTTCTTGAGTCAGAACTTGCTTATGCCATTTTCTCTGCTTGGTCAACAATACTCCAACTCATGCCTCCCTGCATTTGTCATTTGGTTAAACTTAAAAAATATATTATAAAAAATTTCAAATAATCACAAAAGGAAAAGGAAAAGTACAAAGAATTCCTGTATTCAACATTGGTTGTTTAATTTATTCCTCCCCACCCCTTTTTTTTAATTTGCAGAAGTATTTAAATGCAAATCCAAGATACCATACAATTTTACCCCTACTTCAATAAGCATCTTCAAAAGTATGAACATATCCTATATAACAACAGTGTCATTATCAAACTAACAAAACTGGTAGTAATTCCCTTGGAATCATCTAATTCCCTGTGCATAATAAAAATTTCCAAGTTGTTGCAAAAAATATTTTTACAATTAGATTGTTTGAATCATGATCCAAATAAATACCACATATTAAATTTGGTTAAGTCTCTAATTCTTTTTTAATCGAAAACAGTTCCCACTCCTCTCTCTTATTAATGCTATTTTCTTGCAGAATCCAGGTCAGTTGTCAAATAGAATGTTCCAGAGTCTATATTTATTTATTTTTCTTCTGTGGTGTTACTTAACTGGTTTCTATATCCACTGTAGAACTATATCCAACTGTTTCTATACTCAAGATAGGAAATATTTACTATACATGGAAATTAGTTGCAGTGGCTTGATTAGATTCAATTTCCATTATCTATCTGCCTATCTCTCTATCATCTCTCTATCTTTCTGTCTTTTAGTGTGTTAAGATGGATCAGTGAGTTCAAGTGGTGACAGCCTCATCCCTCCCTTATAAAATTCACCATCAATCATTGTGCAACTAATGGTTTAATCCACTGATGATTACTGCCTGAATCAATTATTTCATTAAGGGTTGAAAAATATTAATTGTATAATTCTGTAATTTCTTTCACATGTACTGGCTGGGACTCTTCTCTAAAGAGGAATTTTACTTCATCACCAAGAGCATTTGGTTGCTCTGAAATACAGATTGTGTAGGAGAGGATGGAAAAAAATACTAGTTTTTTCACTTTGATTATCTGGCTAAATTTTAATCATCCTTCAAGGCTCAGCTTACGGGATTGCGTCTGTGGGAAGTCATTGTTAATCATTCAGAGCTAAAGTAAATGTTACTTTTCCTTTCCGTGAAATTCCATGGTTACCTCTGCCCTTAGCTTTCTCATGTTGTATTGAAAGTATCATACTTTTTAACTGGAAATTCATTTCACTGTAGATGATTTGCCTAAAGCAATGCTACTAAACCCAGTTTGGTAGAATAAAAACTACCCAAATAATTTTTTCAAAATCATTATTGCCTCTCATTTTTCTCTGAGGCAGTTTTTAAAATTGAAGTATAGTTGACATACAAGTTACATTAGTTTCAGGTGTACAACATAGCAATTTGACAAGTCTATACATTATGCTCACCACAAAGTGTAGTTACCACCTGTCACCATACAACACTATTATGGTATTATTGTCTACATTCCCTATGTTATATACCTTTTATCTCCATGATGTATTTATTTCATAACTTGAAGCCTGTATCCCCCATTCGCCTTCACCCTCTTGCTCATACCTCCACCCTACTCCCCTCTGGCACACCAGTTTGTCCTCTGTATTTATGGGTCTGTTTCTGCTTTTTTTTTTGGTCATTTTTTTGTTCACTTGTTTTGTTTTTTAGATTCCACATATGAGTGAGTCATATGGTATTTGTCTTTCTCTGTTTAACTTATTTCACTTAGGGTAATACCCTCTAGGTCCATCCATGTTGTCACAAATGGCAAGATACTCTGTTTTATGGCTGAGTAATATTCTATACACACACACACACATAGACACACACACACATCTTCCTTCATCTATCAATGGACACTTAGGTTGCTTTCATATCTTGGCTATTGTAAATAATGCTTCAATAAACATAGGAGTGCATATATCTTTCTGAATTAGTGGGTTTTTTTTTCGTTTGTTTGTTTGTTTTGGGTAAATACCCAGTAGTAAAATTACTGGATTATATAGTATTTCTATTTCTAATTTTTTGAGGAACTTCCATACTGTTTTCCACAGTGGTTGCACCAATTTACATTCTCACCAACAGTGCGTGAAGGTTCCCTTTTCTCCACATCCTTGCCAACACTTGTTATTTATTGTCTTTTTGATACTAGCCATTCTGACAGGTGTGAGGTGGTATCTCATTGTGGTTTTGATTTGCATTTCCCTGATGATGAGGGATGCTGAGTATCTTCTTCATGTGTCTGTTGGCTATCTGTATGTGTTCTTTGGAAAAATGTCTATTCAGGTCCTCTGCCCATTTTTAAATTGGATTATTATTATTCTTATTATAATCCAAGTTGTATCAGTTCTTTATATATTTTGGATATTTACCTCTTACCAGATGCATCATTGCAAATATCTTTTCTCATCAGCAGGTTGCATTTTTATTTTGTTGATGGTTTCCTTTGCTGTGCAAAAGCTTTTCATTTTGGTATAGTCCCAATAGTTTATATTTTTGCCTTTGTTTCCTTTGCCCGAGGAGACTTATTTAGAAAAATGTTGCTAAGGCTGATGTCAAAGGGATTCTGCCTATGTTCTCTTCTAGGAGTTCATGGTTTGAGGTCTGGCATAGGTCCTCAATACATTTTGAGTTTTGTTTGTTTTTTTTTTTGTATAACTTAAGTGGTTCAGTTTCATTCTTTTGCATGTGTTGTACAGTTTTCTCACACCATTTAGTGAAGAGACCATCTTTTCCCCATTGTATAGTCTTGCCTCCTTTGTGATAGATTAATTGGCCATATAATTGTGGGTTTACTTCTGGGCTCTCTATTCTGTTCCATTTATCTCTGTATCTGTTTTTGTGCCAGCACTGTACCATTTTGATTACTGTAGTTTTGTAGTGTATCTCAAAATTTGGGATTGTGATACCTTCAGCTTTGTTCTTTCTCAAGATTGCTTTGGCTATTTGAGGTCTTTTGTGGCTCCATACAAATATTAGTATTATTTGTTCTAGTTCTGTGAAAACTGCTATTGATATTTTGATAGGGAGTACATTGTATCTGTAGATTGTTTCTCTGAGGCAGTTTTGTAAACTTGTATACATCTTGGAGCATTTTTGTTCATTTTTGTATTTAAAAAATTTTCATTTTGAATTGGTTGTCAGCTAGCTGTACTTGCTTCTTAGATCTGAAATAGTTAAAAGTTGAAAACATGGGGCGCCTGGGTGGCTCAGTTGGTTAAGCATCTGCCTTCGGCTCAGGTCATGATCCCAGGGTCCTGAGATCGAGCCCCACATTGGGCTCCCTGCTTGGCCGGGAGCCTGCTTCTCCCTCTACCCCTGCCTGCTGCTCTGCCTGCTTGTGCGCTCTCTCTCTCTGTGTCAAATAAATAAAATCTTTAAAAAAAAAGTTGAAAATAATAGAAATGTTCTAAAATGAGGAACACTACTTAAATTAGGGTATCCCAAGCAGTGAACTAGTATAAAGTTATTAAAAATAATATTGTGAAAAATGTAACTATCAGCATGTAAAGATTTTTATCTTCTACTATGAAGTGGCAGAAAGAGATTACAAAAAATATACTGTGGTTCCATTAATGTTTTTGGTCACATTTGGAAGTGTTGCTACATTATTATTATCATTGTTATTATTGTTCGGCTAAGAGGAAAAGTTTTAAGGTCTCTTAATAAGGCAAACACAGTCTGGAGTCAAATTACTCTTTAAAATTTCCTCAAATTACTCTTAAAATTTCCATAAATTCTCATAAAAATGCAGGATGTTTACACTAGGAGGGACACTCAGGAAGCTGCACTGTTTGGAGGAGTGCTAGACTCACATCTTCTACATATAGCTTGGGTGTACAAGTCCTCTGGGTGGACAGCAGGCAGGAGAGGTGGATGCATGCCTGATGCTGCCCCTCTGCTTGCACACAAAGGATCTGGATGGACACACATCAGGGTGATAGCAGTGTATCCCTGAATGGGCTGGACTTTGGGCCCCAAATGAAAGGCAGAATAAGTTTTCTATATGAATAAATTATAAATGCTTGTGGTCTAAAAGGTATCATTCAGGTTAGATTTGGGGGCATTGTCCTCATGAAAATACTGTTAATAAAATTTGCATCTATAATGAATTATGACTCACATTAAAGAGAAAAATGATATACAAATGAACTTTGTAAATGCTGTCATTCTGAGGTGTGTGCTTCTGTATTCTGTTTACGCCTTGAATAGGAGTTCTTAAACTAGAGTGCATAGATGACATTCAGGGGTATTTGGATTCTATGAAATTATGTGTAAAATTTTAGGTGTATGTGCATTTTGGGGGGAAATTAATCATAGCCTTTATCAGATTCTCAAATGTGTCCATTCTTCAAAATAAGGCCATTAGTTTTTGTGCCCAGAACTGGAATAAAACAGATTTTTACATGTATGGAATTTTGGAAGTATCTGCCTGACCCAAAATTTGGCTAGTAGGTCAGCCTATGAATGTATCATAAGATATATTCTGCTATCTCATAACGTCCACTTATGATGTGAATCAGAAGTATTTATGTAAGAGTACTATCCCAACTAACCCCAATTTTACATCCTTTCATTTGCACATATACACATTTAGAAAACATATTTTATGTTTTTGCTACTTGAAGCAATAAAATTAACACCCCAACTTTTTGTTGTTGTTTTTTTTTTACTAGTTCTGAGCTTTCCAATGAATAATAACTAGCTCTTTATTTTCTTATATATTACTTATATATAAGATTTCTTATAAATTAAACAGAGGGGGTAAGAAAAATATCACACCAATTCAGGGATCTAGGAGATAGAAATCAGGAGACCCATTCTCTGGAAATGGACCGAGGAGGCAGGGACAGGCGACAGGCCTAACCAGAAGTGTTAGGAAGTCAAAGCTCAGAGCCGAGAGGTCTCGGAATTACATTAGGGGTTTTTATAACAGAGAAGGAAGTGGGAGGGGCTTATAGTGCTTTCAACTCAGGGTGAATTATGTGAGTCATGTGTTGGTACCATTCATTTACTCCATAAGATAACATTTAAATTCCCCAAACTACAGAAGAGACGGTAGAAGCTTAAGAATATCAGCTGTGGGGGTTGGAGGAATGGACAAAATAGGTGAAGTGGAGGTCCAGGCTTGCAATTATGGAATGAGTAAGTCCCAGGAATAAAAGGCACACATAGGGAGTAGAGTGGATGGCATTGTGCCAGGGTTGTATGGTGACTGATGGTAGCTACACTTGGGACGAGCACAGCATAATGTATAGACTTGGTCAATCACTATGTCATACACCTGAAACTGATGTAATAGTGTGTGTCAACTCTTCTTCAATAAAGAAGAGAAAAAGAAAAAGAATCAGACGTGGGGCCCAAAATCCCAAATTTAATCCCAGCTTGACCTTGGATGATTTGCTTAATGCTTCTATATCTCAGTTTCCTCATCTGTAATAAATGAACTTACCTCATAATGTTCTTTTGATGATTAAATTAGTAAATATGTATGAAATGCTTAGAACAAAGTGTAGTAAATGTGTGCCTCAGCTGGGCTGGATAGAGCTGTGGGAACTGGTTGAGGAAAAGGGAAAACAGGAAATGCTAGGAATATAGGAATATCTGCTTGCTGCCCCTCAGCCCCCACAGACACCCAACCCCTGGCCTTCCAGGTATAGGAGTGACACAGTTTTAATCTGAATGACATGCTATTAGGACAGTATTTTACATAAAAATTGATGGACTCATGGTGCATGTATGTTTGAGAAGTTGTGTAATAATTGCCTGTAAAATAAAGAAAAAAATGGCTTTTGATCCACTTGGCTGGTTGGTTGCCTCAGATGTTGATGAACTTAGCTGTGTAACAGTGGTATGACAGCATGAGTAGTTTCTTGTTATTAGAGCACCTGTTTTCTCTGGGTGTGTTTACAAAGTTCTTATGGTTAGGTTTATCTACCTCATGGCTAAATATGGACATATTTAAAAGAAGTTCCATTCTAAAAGCATGATGCATATTGACTCTTCTTACTTTTTAAAAATTGTTACCTAATTCAATAACATCACAAGAAACTACCACCTTTTTCTTATTTTTAATTTTCATGACATCTGTTCTCTTATATTGATTCTATTCCTCCAGCGAGTTTCCACTTCACTGTCTCTGTTGTTTCTACGGCTTCTTTCTTTGTTCCAGATATAACTCAAGGTTTTGCACATTGCAAGCTTTTTGTTTGAGCTCGATACTGATATTATACAGATATTGATCTAATTTAGCAGTTTGAGCAGTTGTTTCTGAAGCTTACAAAAAAACAAAAACAAGTAGGCACAATGGAGTTTCTTGTCTTATCTAGACTTAGGCATAGGTTTATGACATATTCAAATCTCAAAATTGTTGTACTAATGCTACAAGTAAATCCTAAAGTCCCCCACAAAGATTCTGGTTTTTTGTTTCTCCTTATCTGCATTGCCTTCTCTCTATGCATAATTTGCAACCCCCAGGATTGAAAGGTAATACTTTAAATAGTTTTGATCTTTTTTCTCACCTGCACCTCATCTTATCTTAGATGCAGTATGAAAAAAAAGTGAGAGCAGACAGGGTGGTTGGAAATATTGTAATTGCACCTTGTTTGAATTAGCTTGAGGCTCAGTTTGCTAGGCTTTCTAATCTACTCATCAAGGTAGATATGAAATCAAAAAAGATGAGACTTTGTTTAAAAAAAAAAAAAGAAAAGTAGAGGAAGATTTCACATCATTAGCCATCGTGAACAAAAGGGACGAGGAGTGTTTATGTACACAATTTATTTTCATAGTTCTCTATTATTTTTGCATTTGACATCAATTTTGAAAACATGGTAGATATTTTGAAAATAATGTGCATATACTTTAAATTTTAGGTTAGTCATGAAGGAGACTGTGGCATGCTTGTATTTGTGTGGAATATTATTAATTCTTCTTAAAGTAGTTACATTTGCATATTTTGTTGATAACTGTTTTCTTTTTTTTTTTCTTTTTGCTCAACGTGGGGCTTGAACTCATGGCCCCAAGATCAAGAGTCGCATGCTCTACTGCCTGAGCCAGCCAGGTGCCCCTGTTGATAACTATTTTTACTTTCAAAAATATACCTGTGAATTAGGTATAGGTTTCAGTGAAGATCCTTTTAGTGACCTGTAATTTTTAAATTTTTTAAAATGTCCACATTTATATTTTGAAGATATTATTTTCAAGGCCCTAAAGTCTGTCCTGGGGTTGATATTTAGAAGACTTACCATTTAGTCCTGTAAATATAAGCACAATGGAACTGCTGACATGACCTAGAGTCTGATAAATTCATAGCTTAAAGACATAAGTGTTGAAATTATTAAATTGTGCCATAATGATCAGAATAGCTCTAAATGAAAATTAGGCTATAAAATGGCTAAATTAACTCAACTGGTTATTAATTAAATTAAAAAGACTGCTATGAAGCAAAGCCACAGGGAAACATCCCTGGAATTAAAGAAAATAAAACATTTGCTGTATGTTCCCCTGTAATTTCATTGGAGAAAACTTGCAATTTCTAATTCGGGGAACTCAAAATGTTGTTGTTCAGTCTTGATGACTGTTCACTTAGACCTTGGTGGTTCTACAGTGAATTTTATTAGCTTCTTTTTACAGTCCCTCACACTATCCCCTCTTCCTTTTGACCTATGACTTTTTTAAAACTTTGTTTTGAAATGATTTTAGACTTACAGAAAAGTTAATACAGAGTTTACTTGCAGCCTTCCATCCAGATTTTGCTTATCTTAATGACTTACATAACCATAGTATAATAATCAAAACCAGGAAATTAACATTGATACAATACTATCACTAAATATAGACCTTATTCTAATTTCACTAGTTTTCTTACTAATGTTATTTTTCTGATCCAAGATCCAATCCAGAATCCCACGTTGCCTTTAGCTGTTGGATCTCCTTAGTCTTCTGTAAGATGTGACAGTTTTTCAGCTTTTCCTTGTCTCTCATGACCTTGAACTTCGATGAGTAATGATCACATATTTTGTTGAAAGTGTCTTGATCGGGGTTGATTTCCCATAATCAGATGGACGTTATGCATTTTTGGCTAGAATACCACAGAAGTGATGTGTTTTTCTCAGGACATCACATGAGGGGATGCATTTTTTTAATGACATTATGTTTATGTTAGTCTTGATCACTTTGTTAAGGTGCTATCTGCTGTGTTTATCCCCTGTAAATTTATTCTTTTTCCTAGTGAATTAATAAATATCTTGGGGGAAATACAAGAGACTGTGAAAATGTCATATTTCTTCTTCAAATTTTACCCACTAATTGTAGTACCCATCAGTGGATCTTGCTTGCAACAATTATTACTGTAGTGTTCTAATGGTAATTTTGTATTTCCCTCTTTTTCCTTATATTTACTTGGAACTTCTCTATGAGGAAGAGCTGTTCCTTCTTCTTCATTTACATATTCACTGATTAATTTTTATCAAAACTTTCTTAATTCTATCATTTTGGACTCATGGATATTTATTTTTATTTTATGGTTTGTGGTCTAATAATATCTTTTTTATTGCTCAAATCGTTTCTCTTTTGGCCACTGGGAACTCATCAGGTTGATTCCTGTGTCCTTTTGAGATACCTTTACCCCCCACCCCCTTTTTTTTAGCACTTTCTTAATTCTCTGGTACAACAGGGCGTTCCAGGCTCACCTTATGTTTTTCCTGCTCCATCATTGGTATCAGCTACATCAAAGAGTCCCCTTACTTGTAGCTATATGCCACTGGAGAATGGTGTTTAGAAACTAAAATCTTGCCCCATGAATTTATAAAGAAGAACTGTGTTTTTAAGAGGTTATATAAAAAGAAATAAATATTAAATAGATCAATCAGGGTATTTAGAGATGCATAGCTACAACCAAGAAAGCTGTTTCCAATTATTAGGTCTTGGGAACCTGTGGAAGGTAAAGAATTCTTTTCAGGATGTGAAGACATTGGAGAGAATTGCATATGCATCTTTCCCCAAGAATATCTAGAATCACTTATAGTAATCTTTACAAACAATCCATTTCCTTCCTCTCTTCCTCGCTTCCTTCCTTCCTTTGTTTCTTCCTCCCTTTATCCCTTCTTCCCTTTCTCCCTTTCTCTTTCTCTCTTTCTCTCTTTCTTTCTTCCTCTCTTTCTCTCTCTCTCTCTTTCTTTCTTTCTTTCTTCTTTCCCATATCAAGTAAGAATTATACTGTGCCAGTGAAGAAATGTATTTGTTTTCATTACTTCTTGAAAGAATGGAACATGTAACAAAAACAAAATGTAATCTGTCTATTAAAATGAACACTTATGTTAAAAGTCTTGTATATGCTAGTTTGGGTTGTGAGAAGAGAGAGCTTGTTCATGTTATTCTTCCCTGTACTAGATCTTCCCAATTGAAGGAGTACACAGAGACATGTATCTTGCCCGTATTCTGGCCCCTCATCCCTGACAACTAAGTGGGCCTCTCTCTTTTGAAAAACAGAGCAAACTCAACAAGATCACAACCTTAGTGCTACAACTGCTCTTAATGAGGTGCTGTGTATGAATTAATTAAATTAGTTTTCCCCTCATGTGGCAAGCTCTGTTTAGTGTTTGTCTGGTTGACTAATTTATGAGGATACAATTATGGTATGGTCTCTGCCTTGCTTGTTTTCATCAAAGAGATGGGCTAATTTGTAATGAAACTTTATCAATCAGATCATGCTGTTGGTCTATCCTCCAAGCTCTGACTAATGAATTAAGGCTGTTTGAGTTCTTTCATACACGCACATCCTGTTGCAGCTGAGGGGGAAGTGTGTGTTGGCTCTAGGTTGATTATAAGATGGATTGCTGCTTTTCTAGCAAAAGATCACCAACTTTTCTGTTTTCTGTTTCTTGGCATGTTTATGGCTCTATGATTGTCTTTCTTTTTTATGCAGGGTATGAATTTAAAATGGAAAGTGTGTAAAAATGCTGTTTTATATTTGTTTGGGAGAAACCAAAGATTGTGCATTTCATATTGGGGCAGCAGTAGCTAAGAACTCCCAACAATGGGAGAAGGAATAATAGTACAGCCAGCAGAGAAATGGAGAATTTTGAAAGGCAATATTCTTCAATGTTGGGAAAGTAATGAAAGGTCAAAATGAAGCTCAATAGAAAAGCCGTTATGAAAGGAAGGGGGAGAATTTGGCTTTTATGTTGCTGTCAGGATTTGGGACTTGTTTTCTTTTTATTCTGACAAAACTCTTTTGGGGTGTGTTTTTTTTTTTCTCTTCAACTCAAACAGTTTATACAAGTGTTATTTTAAACTTTCTTGTGTTTACATCATCGTGTCTTTTAAAAAGAAAGTTTTTTTTCAATTTTGTTATCTGGGAATTTTTAAGGACAAAGCCACTGTTTGTAAGATACACACACTCACACATATATGCATTAATGTGAATATTTCTGTTTTCACTGCCTGATTGAGAAATAAATAAGCACAGGATAATTCAGGAATACTTTGTAAGTGACTCCATTACAAGTCTGTATATATTGTATTAGTGTGATTGTTTGGGAAATGCATATTACTTCCTAGTCACTGATTAGTTAATTTATAAAACACTCACCATATAAAGATATTTTACAAATACAAAAATGATATAAAGTTCCATGTCAGACAGCAAGTCAGTGGCAGAAGTGGATTTAGGATTTCAAGTTCTGACTTCTGTCCTGTCATCAGGCCACTAATCTGCTTGATTTTCTGAAAGAATTTGAAGCCTGAGGAAAGAAGATGCCAGAGACACATTTCCAAAGAGATGAGTCACTTCGGGTGGTTTGATATAATAAAATCTGTGTTTATTTTGCAAAAGGCTTTTGAACAGATATTAGAGAAACAAATTTCATCATTATGTTCAACTTTATACTTTGTAACATTGTACTTTCTGTTCCAGTAGTTAACAGCACTAAGTTCATAGTTCTCTTCCTGTTCTCTTGGGAGTCTTCTATTTAAAAAAAAAAAAAGGCAAAGATTTTTAGTGTTTTATCAGAGTGACTTAAAATGTTATTAGTATCCTTTGCCTGGACTATTAAATTAGCCTTTCATCTTTCTAATGCTATGCTGTGCTTTGCCCCTGTCACTTCCTTTGCTGAGAAACATTCTGTGGCTCTCTACTACCCACAGAATTTTTCCTCCTGACATTGAAGACCCTCCATGATATTAATTCAATCTACTTTTTAAATATTTGGATGTATACCATCCAAACTAGATTATTCCATGTTTCTTGAACATGCTCCAGATTTCTCTGCTCTGTGTATTTGCTTGTGTTATTTCCTTTCCTTGCAGTGCCCATTGCTTCATCTTTGCTGAGCTGTCACATCCCTATTAAAATCTGTATCTCATGCTATTGACTTTGTGAAATCTTTCTTGTTCAGGAGATTCAGAACAAGGCTCCTTATCTTGTGGGCCTTGCTTTCTGGATGAGGATGGGGTTGCAGACCATAAGCAAGTCAATAAGGTTTTAAAATACTTAATTTCTGATGACAATACATGCTGTGTGAATGCAGTGAGGTAATCGTGATAGAACTATACTTGGGGTGAGAGGGAGGAGAGTGTAGGCTGAATCAGGTTGAGTGGTCCAGAGTGAGCCTCTTTGGAGAGGTGGTATTAGACTGTGACTTGAATGCAAAGAAGGAGCCAGCCATGGGAAGATCCGGGAGAGGAGGGAAAAGGCGCAAAGGTCCTGAGACAGGAGAAATCTTGGTGCATTTCAAGAATAAGAAAGAGGTCAAGTGTCTGCAGCACACTGAGCCTGGAGGGGGTGGGAGGAGAGTAGTAGTAAGAGATGCCCTGAAAGAGGTGGGGATAGGCCAGTTCATGCAGAGATTTGTGAACCAGTGTTCAGTGTGTATTGATTATAAGCTCTCGGTAAAGATGTAGGCACAAGAGTGTAATGATCTGATTCTTTGCAATTCATTTCATTTATTTCAATTATTTGTATAGACCCTTTTAAGCAATGGATTATAAACTCTTTTTTGGGCAGAGATTATGTATTAGTCAATTTTGTTCATAGATAAAAAGCAGTCAGTAAATAGTTGTCAAATTGTTGAATGAATGAAGCTGGGGGGATTCTGAGAAATTATTGCGGTCAGTGTTTGGAATTAATATTTTACTGAAGCAGAATGAATCAAGATCACACTCAGCTCTTTACTGTTGGCCATGCTTATGCTCCTTTGAGGAAGGTAGGGTTGGAAAGAGTGTAAGCTCATTTGATAGGGGCAGTGCTGCAAAGGGACAAAGAGCGGGACTGGAAGTTGGGTTGTCTGAGTATGGAATCCCAGCTCTATCACTGACTTGCTGGATCTTTGGAAGGTTACTTAAGTTCTCTTAGACTTTATCCCCACACCAGTAAAATGGTGATAGTAATACTATGTTACCTTATTAGTTTAGTATGAGTCTTGACAGAAATCATCCATCTGAAACACCAAAAATGATGCCTGGCATATGACAAGGGGATAATAAATAAATTCCCAAACATTGGGACAAAGGCTCTCCATAGTGTCATTGCCTGAAGGTCTTGTTCAAATTCTTTCAGGCTCTCAAACCAATCCTTGACTTCCTTGCCCACTTTGTCTAGGAGTTTAGAATGATTCTATTGGTAGTTTATAAGGTGAAACACAGGAACTTAGTTTTTAAAAAAGAAACAACTCAAACAAAAACTTCTACTTTTTTTCCTTGTGGCAGGTAGAAATATATCTTCAACAAATAATATTTTGGAAAGAGGGATTCCAGCAATTTTGTAAACAGTGACAATCTAAATACATCTTATTAATTATCTTTCACAACTGATTCAACTATAAAATTATATGAGAAACTATAGCCTTAAGGCTTTAACCCTGATGGTACCATGTTCTGTAACTTCTATGTTCATATATATTCATAGATATTCTTGCAGTGGCATCATTAAGTTATCTTCAGTGTCTTTGCTGTAGGACTGTGTTACAGGTAAGATCATTTCCTTACAGCTTCCTCTAGTATGAGGTCCAGAACAGCTCTGTGTCATAACAAATTCCATGCTTAGTGGTGCTTGTAAAAACTGCAAATAGTGGAGAGATGAGCTTTTGTATTTTGGGAGGAAGCCAGGAGAACTTGTATATTCATAAAGAGCAAGGTGCAAAGTAATAAACTCAGCCTATGTTCTTTAACCAAATTATGCCTTAGAAGTTTGATTTCAGGCAAGCCCAGATTATACCAGCACATTCTTTGGGTGCTCTTTTATTCTCATTAATACACTAGAATTTTGGATTGGAAAGCCTGGTATAAACTAATGGTGGAATTCAGACTGGAGCTCTTTGAGGGTGTGGTTTATTGTTCCTTTTCCAACTCTTAAATAATTCTGAACATTTTAACCAGCCAAATAGAAAAAATCCCTTAAGGCTTTTTGTACAGTTGTTTTGTTTCTCTTCTGCTACTCCCAGTAACATTACATAAGTTACCTGGAAATTGTGAAGCTTGGGTACACTGAACCAGACAGTCAAAATTCCTGGAATTCTCACTTCCTCAGACATAAGAGTGAAGTTGGTTAATTTTTAGATGATAAGGAAGGATCTGGGAGAAGTATTAAAAATGAATGATACTTTTTCTGATTATTGTTCTTTTCCATATAGTTAAAGCTAGAAAGGACAGAGGCAAACCATGTCTCTCAGGATTTGTGACCCAATTTGGCTTTTTCAAAAAGTTTGAGTAAACTTTAAGTAACCTCTCGATGTTTAGGCATTACTCTTTTTTTTTTTAAAGATTTTATTTGTTTGTGAGAGAGAGAATGAGAGACAGCACGAGAGGGAGGAGGGTCAGAGGGAGAAGCAGACTCCCCGCTGAGTGGGGAGCCCGATGCGGGACTCGATCCCGGGACTCCAGGATCATGACCTGAGCCGAAGGCAGTCGCTTAACCGACTGAGCCACCCAGGCGCCCCCAGGCATTACTCTTTATAGGTATTTTTGCTTGTGTAAAACACTTGAAAGTGAGCAGAAGTTACAATTATTAAGATTCTGGGATTCTACTACCTCTCCCTCTCCCCCAAAATACTTTTTGGATCAAGGATTATGGAGATGATTGTGCTTCAACTTCAACTCTATTTGGTTATGACATTAGACTGTTTCAAGTTTGTTCTCTCTTGAACAGTTTAGATCATTGTGGCATATTCAACTGAATTTATTATCACAGAATAAAGTTATGGGATCCACTTCATGTTTATCCTCAAATATAGTTTAAAAACCTAGAATTATTTATAACACTTAGAAATTTATCCAGAGTCAAATCCCAACTTCATCTTTGACTTTGCCAGGAAAGGACTCTCTTGGAACTTTGCTTTAAATGTAGGTCCATGTTTCTTGCCATACCACACCCTCCCCAACCCCGTGGTTCTTTTGACTTGCATTCTCAAATCTGTACTTTCTCTGGTTATGTTAGTTAATAAGCAGTTATTCAAGAATGGTGCAATATCGGATGTTAGTGTGTCATGAGATATATTTGACGACTTAAAACACTTTCTTTAATTAGATCCTTGAACCTAAACTAGAAATGACTTGTATCTTTTTGATGTTGTTCTGGAAGTTGACCTCAAAGTAACTATTGTTCTCAAATGTTCACTCAAGCTGAAAGGAAATCAGCATCCAGATCCATTATTGGTTGATACTCTCTAATGAAACCTGGTTAAAATCTCTGGAATTATATTCCCAAGGACCATTTTGTGAATTATCTTTTCTGAATAACCTTCCCAGAACTTTAATTACCTTTTGGGCTCATTTATAGTTCTAAGTGGGAGAAGGAAAAGGAATAACAAGAGGGTTTCTGATATTCCCTTCAAGTCTCGTGATTCTGTACCTAATTATACTGACTTCCCTTCATTAGACTAAGTTCCCAATATATTGGGGTCATGCTTTATTCATATTGGGTCCATATTCTGGTGCCCACAGCAGACACTCAGTAGATAGATAGTCATTGAATGACTAAATCACTCTGATGCTTTTTTAGTTGTAGTTAAATTGAACAAGAACTAAATTTCACTGTTTCTTGAGTAAATGTCAGGTTGTAATGAGATATCCTTAACTTGACAATGGTTCATTGAAAACAAGATGAATTTTAACTCTTCTGTTAACAACTTTATAACAAAAGTAGCTACTGACAGTTGATTAGTAGTGAGTGTTCCAAGCTGCCATGCTATCATGGTATCACAGAATAGATTACTTTTCAAGGCAAGGATGATATAATATACAATAAGGAGATTCAACATTAATGGTACACTACTCATTTACATTTGGAGACAAATTTGTTAAATTATGTAAATAATTAAATCTATACTTAATTCTGTAAGCAATACTTTTTTTTGGCATTTGTTTTCATTATGTTATTGAGGGAAAGAATGACCAATTTTGTTTTAGACGCTCATGCCTTTTTTCATTTCATTTAGCATTTATGTTTTACAGGAAATTGTGATACATTGGAACAGCCTCACCATAGATTTCTGTTATACTTGGAATGCCATGCATTGCACTATAAAATACAGCATTAAAATAAAAGAAAATCTTTTCTGGAAAGCACATTATTCCCAGGTACAAGTTTAGATGGGGTGGTTGATGTTGGGAGGGCTAGATCCTCATCTGAATTCAGTCACTTATTTATGGTGTGACTTCAGGTAAGTTTCATAACCTTTCCATGTCTTTGTTTTCTCCATAAACTGTGATAATGATAATCTATGCTATCTGTTTCAGACAGTATTTGTGAGGATAAAATGAAATAATAAATGTGAAGCACTTTGAAACTTTCAAAGGTATTATTATCTGCTTTCATTTTTATTAGATGGCCTGGATTAGAAAACATATTCTAGTTTCTTTCCTTGGCAATTGATCTACAGGGAGCAGTAAACCCATCAGGTCTCACGATTATCTTGCCCTTATATACTTCATTAGTGCAAGAGGAGCTAGGTATATATTTTTCATTACCCTGCCTTGTCTTGTCGCTGTAGGGGGAAGAGAAGGGTATGGAGTTCCTTCCTTATCCAGTCACTCCATGTATACATTCTACACATTAGTATGGTTTATCCAAACATTTTTCTTTTCTTTTTTTTTAATGCATGAAAACCTTAAAGTTATTTTGATTGTGGGCAGGGAATCTCAACAGATAGTATTATTTCTAAAGAGCTTGTATCAGTTTTTTAGTTATTTCACATCAGCCAATACATTGTACCCTTGAAGTAGTTATCAATTGATATAAGTACTTCTGCATTTAAAGATGCAATTGCATCATTACTGACACTGACTTTGTTTAATTGGGCTTTTTATTTTAGAAGAGTTTTAGATTTACAGAAAAGTTACAGTACAAATAGAGTCTTATACCCCACCGCCCACAGTTTCCTCTATTACTAACATCTTACGTTAATAAGGCACATTAGTTACATTACAATTGATGAACTAGTATTGATACATTATTATTAACTAATGTCCATATTTTATTCTGATATCCTTAGTTTTTCCTTAATATTCTTTTTTGTTGTTGTCCAGGATCCCATTCAGGATCCCACATTACACTTAATATCGTATTTCTTAGGCTTCTGTTGGCTGTGACTGTTTCTTAGACTTCCCTTGTTTTTGATGATCTTGACAAGTCTGAGTACTGCTGACACTGACTTTTAACTAGAAATTTCAAGCTTACTCATTAGAAGAAAATGATGAGACCCACTCCCTCACTCCCCAGATAAAGCCCCAAAGTGAAGAAGGATATAATGTATTGGGAGTTGTAGGATAGGGAAGACTCACAAAGACCAAGCAAGGAACTTTAACAAGAGATTGGATTCCTTTGGGACACCATGCCCTTTTGGCAAACCAGCGTGTAAAGTAGCTAAAAGCATTGAACACTGAGAAAAACCATGCTCTATATCTATTGTGTTCATGACAGGTAAAATATTTTACTTAATGAAGCAGAGAGGGGGAAAGAGGTCATCAAAAGATTTGAATGGCATTCATATACATTTTAATATTCTTATTTCAGCGTAATTCTTTCTTAAAAATTTTTTTAGTACACACATAAAACTTTACATCTTAAATCTAACATCTGAGACCTTGTGTATAGCAATAAATCTAAAGTATTTTACAGCCCATTCTTTCATAAAAGGCCAATTTTCATCCAGAGCATCAAGAACAAAATATATAAGTATCACCTGTAGACTCCAAGAAGAGATTCAGTTATGGTAACATTGTTTAGCATTACTTGCCAATGACAAGGTGGCCTTAAGTATTTATTAAATTCCCGAGTCTCTGTTTCTATTAATACTTGAGGGGATTGAATCATTAACTTTTCAAAGCAATGTTACTGAAGTCTATGAAATGATTGCTTTTCATCATTTGAGGATCATTACTGGTCTGTACCTTATGGCCTAGAACCCATTTTTCACTTATTTGTGGTTGTCCAGAGATAGATGTACCATAGTATACAATTTATTTTAATTTAGGCAAGATATTTGCTACCAGGAAAAATGTTGTTATCTGTGCTTCATAGCTAAGAGGGTGAGACTTTTCAGGGACTTTTAAACTGAGGGAACGAGGCTCAACAATCAATCAGAAGGCACATGTTTCCTTTATTACCTGAATTTTAGTTAGTTACCAAAATCAACAGCTCTTTCAGTTGTTGAGCTTTCATTGGCAGTACATTTGCACTTTCAATTGTGGAGCCCTCTTTAACCAGTTTGAAATATATGAAGCTAATAGGCTAAATATGAAGGGGAGACAGATGGTAGTTCTTCCTTCCTCTTTTGATTAGTTTGTGCTTTAGAATTTCAGTATGACCAAAAATTTGGTGAGTATGTGCGTCTGCTTGTAGCTCTTGCTTTAACCAAAGCCATTTATACTTCATTGCCTCAAAGCAATTAAATGGAGTGAAGATGTTGAGTTCCTAATTCAGCAAATGCATTCTGAACATGTAGTGACTTGCTGGCTCCTAATTTACCTTAAGAAAAGAATTCTAACAGGAGTGCAAAACAGCAAATCTCTACTATGGTGAAAGGCAAAGCAGTTTCTTTTGCCACGAGGAAAAACAGTACAAGGAAGGTAGACTGAGTTCCAATACATACGTACTTTTAGAGTGAGTGTTAATTGCATCGGACAGCCCTGGATTTGAAATGTGATCCCAGTGTTTATCAGAACTTCATATATCCATTCCTTTGTTCTCTCCATCTGTCCTTTATCCCATTGTTCTCCTTTATGGTTTCCTATTATTGGTCAATTTAATATGCTTTGGTTACGAGTGTACTCCAAAGGACTTTTGTGCATCTCCACTTTTGATTCCAATACCATTTCTAAAATTTAGGACCCAAGATTTATCGATTTGTATTGCCTGAGAAATTTTTTTTTTAACCAGTCACATGACTCTAGTGAACATTGCTTTGGAGATGGGAATGGTGAGGGATGTTCAGGGTGATCATGATTAGTAGAATAAAGGAGGCTAAATACCCTGGGAAAGGCTACCATAGGAAGAGGAGGCTCCTGAACCCTACCCAGAAAGCCTGTTTAGGTGCTGCCACAGCCTGGAAAAATTTCCATGTAAGGACCTGATTCGAGTCAGAGTTACAGATCACTTGCCTTGGGTTTTACCACAAATGTAAATCAGAGAACCCACCATCTAGAGTCCTCTGTAATTTCCCCATTAACTAGTCCCTTTACTCCAAGTGCACACAAACCAGCATGAGTGGTTACCACCCAGGCAGCAGCTCCGACATAAAGAGAGAAAGAAAAAGATGTTGGGCTTTTGTTGGTTGGTTGATCTATCTTGATTGGCTTTGGGATGCGAAAAGAATAGGGCTAAGCTTGTCTTACCTCTTATTTTGAATGTGGTAGCTCTTTTGGTATTTTGTTATTTTTAAAATCTTTTCTGAGGGGGTGATATCATTTTTAGCTGTGTGTTTTAGAAAGCTGGTGCTAATGTTTAAGTTAAAATAGGCATAAAGGACTATTAGAGTATCACGCTACAAGTAAGTTAGCAAATGAGCAATAGACAATAAAAAGGAAATGAGAGAGTTTCTCCGTGCCCGTTTGGGATATTTATATGGATTTTGAAGCTCTTCATGTGCCTCCAACCCACCCACACAACATCATTAAAAAAAATATGGTGTGTGTATCAAATACAGTCTGAATTTCCATGAAAGCATTCCAAAAGAAACTGTGAGTTGCCCGTGTAACCAATTTTTCCCTGAATTTTCCTGTGTTAAGTGGAAAAAAATAGCTGTCCGGATTTTAGCCACGCTCGGGCTTACTGGCTTCATACCTGTTTCAAAATGTGCTTGCATAGTACGAATGGTCATCTTTAAAGAAAAGTCTTCATAAAAAAAAAAAAACAGGCTAATTTACTTTATTAAATAGGAGTAAAATGATATTTAATGTGCTCTACAAAGCAATCTACCTTTTTTCCTTTTTTAGCCCCTGAATGTTCAATGCCCATCTCATAAACAGTCTTGGAAAACCACAGTGCAAAATTACAGGAAGCAATTCTTTTCTTGAGTTAAGAACTTCATACAAGTTCAAACTAAAATCTGAATCTGTTCTAGGTGCCCTGGATAATTTTTCTTTTTGTCCTGTATACTGATAGAATACATGTTTGAAATCTGCCATAAACTGCAGGAGGACTCATGAACCCAAGGGAGGTTTGCAGTTAGGGCTTGGACATCAATTTTGCCATCTGTCCTGTGGTCAGTATAAAGTGAACTTGAATCTAGGTGTCTCCATGCATCACATTAAAAGTTAGAAAATGTTTTGGGTGCATTTGTGGGTTATTTTTCATAGGCAGAAACCCCAATGTGTGCTTAGCAAAATGTGAGGGAAAAATCATCTCCAGCTGATCTGGAAGAAAAAGTGAAAACATACACCCCTCTATCTCCACCAGAGGCTTCTTTTCTGTTAAGAGGTATCCCAACTCCTTTTTGGGGGTGGCAAGGAATATGGCCAACTTGTGTCTTGAAAATCGGTAAATATTAATTGGATAGATATATCTTTTTCATCATCTGAGTTTTACTGAATATCTGGGAGCAAGAGTCCCTAAAACTCCCAGCTATTTGGAAGCATGAAGGCTTTTTGTCAAGTGAAATAGCCTGTGACCTTAATTGTCAGACTTATTTCCTTTCCTCTCTATTTTTCTTCCCTCATACCCTTACTGTTCTGAAGGAGGCATGCTCTGGCTAGGCCTTGTTGGGTTTCTGCCAGGCACTGTGTGGGATGTCTAAACAGCCTTTCAGAAGCCCACTAGACCCCAGGGAATGGAACCCCCACCCCCCAACAGATTTTATCACATGTGTCTCTCTCCCATAATCTCCCTCTTATTTGACAAATGTAGGCTTGGAAACTTGTCCCTTTTCAGTCCGACATTCAACTTTGATACCTGGTCTGATGGCTGATCAAGTATACTGAGATCTATAAAGAAGGAAATAATTCTAATATCTCTATCAAAGGCATTTAGGAAAAGAGAGTTGAAGTAACTAGAAATCAGAGTGCAAACATCACTGCTCCCTTCTTTAAGAGATTTGGACATCTGTGTTGGCATAAAAAGGTCATTTTAGGCTTGAGGGGTTTCACATTGTTCCTTTAAGTTAGACCTTCAGTGTAAACTATTTTCACCACTTGCCATGAAGAACAAATGACCTTTAGTTACTTGCCCAGAAGACAAATAATACATTGACACAATAAATATAGTTTGCTGGGATCTCATCCCATCCTGACTTTAACTTTCTATTAGAATATTTTAAAACTATAGAATCCTTGAAATCCCTTTGGATTAAAATTAATTTGTGATACTTTTTGAATTCTATGTACAGTTTGTAATAATGCCACTTAATGGAAATCACCTAAGATCACCTATATGCTTCAGAACACATCCTAGACTTAGAGTGGATGTATTTAAAAGGGGTCATTGGGATTACAGAATGATTTTTAAATGTTGGCAATTCTTACTTGTGGCAAAATAAAAGATTTACTATTGAACATCTTCAAATTTGAATGCAAAATTTCTAGTCAGATCTAACTGGTTTTAGTAATATTTTAGGTCTTTTTTGAAACTTATTGGTCAGGCATGCATTACATCTGGAACATGCATCTGTACTGGGAACTTGGCAACTCTTTGTAGCAAATAAATAATAGGACAGGGCCTATAGAATAAGTGGCTGAGGAATTTTTTTAACCTTAAGTAAAAGCAAACATTTTAAGTCATGCTTGAATAGATCCATAACAAATCACTGAATTATCTGCATTTTTTTCCCTCTTTTTAAATTCCACACCTTTGACAGTTTGACTAAATATTTTAGTTTTGCTCCAGGGAAATACGTCTTACTTAGTTTTCCTCTACTGTGTTTTAAGTAGGAGATAAACGTGTTCCCTGATCCTGCTATGGGAGAAGAATAAGAGCCAAACTCCTATTATTTTCTAAGCTTTGGTATGGAATTAATGAATCCTAACATCATCTGGACCCTAAAACTGTATTGAAAGTTTTCCTTTTTGGTAACAAAAAAGGAAATGAGGACACTGGTTACAGTAGTCCCCCTTTATCCCCAGTGTCACTTTCCTTGACTTCAGTCACCCATGGTCAACCAAGGTCTCAAAGCCCATGATCTTCCTGAGGTATCAGCAGAAGGTCAACCATAGCCTAACACTATGTCACAATGTCTGTGTCATTTACCTCGCTTCATCTTATCATGTAGACATTTTCTCATGTGATAGCATCACAAGAAGAATGGTGGGTATAGTACAATAAGATATTTTGAGAGAGAGACTATATTCATGTAACTTTAATTATAGTATATTGTTATAATTTTTCTATTTTATTATTGTTGTTAATCTCTTGCTATGCCAAATTTATAAATTAAACTTTATCAAAAGTTTGTATGTATAGGAAAAAACTGAGTATGTATAGGGTTCAGTACTATCTGTGGTTTCACGTATCCACTGGGGGTCTTGGAACGTATCCCCCATGGACAGGGGGCCTACTGTAGTGTGAACCTGATGGACTTAAGCATTTATTCATCTCCTGGCAGCTGTTTCTTTAGTAAAGAGACATTAGAAGTTGTAAGGATGACAGCCTACTTGAATGGGACCCTGATCTAAATATTCACAGTCTTTCCTTGGGTGAAATATCTCTAAAAGTAGGATGTCAGTAATTACAGAGGTTATTTTTGTTACTCTGGGATAATTTCCTGGTTTAAATGGAGTATTAAGTAGGCTTATGTGTTTTTATTTTTATTTATTTGTTTTTTTAAAGATTTATTTATTTTAGAGAGAGAGAGTGTGCATGTGTGTGTGGGGGGAGGGGCAGAGGGAAAGGGTGAGAGAGAATCCTGAAGCAGACTCTCCACTGAGCGCTGACTGCCTCCAATGCCGGGGCTCCATCCCAGAATCCTGGGATCATGACCTGAGCTGAAATCAAGGATTGGATGCTTAACTGAACTGAGCCACCCAGGTGCTCCAGTTTACATGCTTTTAAATGAAGATAATGGGCCATGGCAAATACTCAAAGAAATGTTAGGGAAACATTTGGGCTTTTTCTTGCAAATCCAGCCACCTCATATACTTGTTTTGTGTCCCTTTTAATGAATATTCATGAAATAATTCTGTTTTGTGCAGACTTCTCATGTATAAAGTCTCCTTGTAGTATTTACCTTTTGATTTTTGTAAAAGGAACATTGCAGGTATTTAGAGAATGCAGGTTGGGTTTTGAAAGTTAAAATATTATAAACATTTATATAAAATATATAAAACATAATATTATAAAACATAAAATATAAAGAGAGCTTATCCCCCAATTTTTTAAATATAAATTTTATTTTCAGATAAATGAAGCAAGATGTAAATCTTCTTTTGGTTCTAATTCTAAATTATTTGGAAATCTACAGTCTTTTCAAGGAATAATTCATGGGCTTATCTTACTTGGTGGGGTATAGGGAGCTAGGTTGATCAGTGATAAGTTTTGATCTTTTTTTTTTTTTTATCAACCTCTGATTTTAACAAATGCCTATGGCATGGAAGTTTGTTTAATGTTCTTTTCCAGGTAACATACAGGCAACTATCCCCAATTTTCATTTATTTTCTCTAGATGCCAAGGTGTCCTACAAGATAGTTCATGTTTCTTTTGTTAATTAAGAAAAGAAAGAAAAAGCCAGACATGGTGGAGGTATTGTATTTATATATCGGCAAGGCATTTTTTGATGACATTGAAACCTGTGACATTAGGGTCAAAGAATGCTGATTACATGGATCTATGTAATAGTGAAAACTTCTAGTGTCTTGCCAGAGGGCTCTGTCCCTTATCATGGTGTATAACTCACTCTCTCAATGAGCACCTTCTGGTAGGATGATCAAATTTGAAGAGCCTTCAGGACTGGAATAAATTAACAGTATATTGTTGACAGTATCAGAGTTCAATCTCGGCAGGATGGAATAGGTCATTTCTACTGGGATCAATATAAAGTCTCTACCACAGGAGGTAGTAAAGAAGTGATTTCCTCATATTGCAAGGGAAAGGGTTTAATCACTTTAGGGGACTCAGTGTGGATTAACATTGTTGTATTGTTAAGATTATTTGGGCTGACCCCCAAACTAGTTTGGTATTGGGTTGCATTGACAGAAGTTGAACATCTGTTCAAGGACAGTAATACTGATAAGGAAGTGCAACTACTCTGTAACATTTTAGGAGTCTTATATTTAACTAATTTTAAGTCACACCTTGAAAGTATTATAGGAGATCCCAAGCAGAATGATGAGGGGACTTGAGGAAGAGACAGGAGAAGAGAGGCCCCAGGAGTGAAGGTGGCTCCCAAATGGAAAAGACCTTTGGAGGCAAGTGTACTTAGATTTCTTTCTTGTTCTGCCATGATGGGGAGATGGGGGGAGGGGAGGGAAGGCCCAGTCAAAGGAAGAGCCTTTTATTATAACTGCTTCAGATTGGAGTGGGCTTTCATTAGAAATAGTGGACCTCCTGAACATATTTCACAGAGGTTGATTTATTTACCTGCTAGGCTATTAGAGAAGAAACTCTATGTCTGGTAATGGTTGGACCGGGTCACTTCTGAGTCTCCTTTAGGTTCTGAGATTGTTGAGTTCTGAGATTATTTATTGAAAGGGGTATGGTTTTTCAGTTAATCTATTATATATGTTGTATCCCAAGATAATTACAAAAATTGAAAGGCCCTGAGAAAAAATTATTATCAGGAGGCATGTAGTGGATATGTATAAAATGTAGTGATTATGTATAAAATCATCATGATAATAGTTGCTTGAAAGACTCACATTTTTGACAGGTAGAGAAGGGAAGACAAGCATTTTATGGTTGAGGGCAGAGGTGACAAAAAACATTTAATCATATTATACAAAGAGGTCTTAGAATGGGAAAGTATATAATAGTAATAGTTGGCAATTATTGATACTAATTATATGTTAGACATTTTTGGTGGGTAGTTTTAGATATATCTTTCTAGCCATCACAACAAATGGGAAAGGTACTTGTTAGACATGTTCTACAGAGGAATAAACCAAGTGAGTGCAGAATGGTTACCACATAACAAACCAATGGCAGAGATTCAGCAAAGCCTTTCTGGTCCAGTCTGCTCTTTTCCAACATTACTAAAAAGTCTTGCTAACAATTTGGACCATTCTGTGGCTTTTTTTATTTTTTTATTTTTTTAATTTTTTATTCTTATGTTAATCCCCATACATTACATCATTAGTTTTAGATGATTCTGTGGCTTTAATGCCAATTCTGAACTGCTCATATCCTAATCTAAACTTCTAAAGTTATTTTTTTTAATAGCCTCCAAGATTGGAGTCTTGATTATGAGGGCTAGAAAATCTTGGGATCATTCATAGAAATTTGGAGCCAAGAACCCCCAAATGTTATTTTTTATCTAGCCTATGTTCTTCTTATTATTTGTCGGGAATTGGTATTCACATTTTTCAGTCTTCATTCTGCTGTGATATATTATTAATGTTTTGTTGAATAACTTGCATTTTTTTCCTTCCATTATTTTACTTGAAGTCATCTCAATTTTTTTTTTTTCTTTTTTGGTACAGGCTATTTCCCCAGTACCTAAATGCTCTTATTCCCTTTTCCATCTGTCAGAATCTTGTGAATCCTCCTTTAAATTCCAACTCCTGAATCTAAGTCTTTCTTTCCCTTAGAGTTTCTCATCCCTCTGAACACAAAAGCACAGGTTCTCCCTCATAGGTTTTTAAAATTATCTTCAATAAAGGGCCTTATGTTATCTAATTTTTTCATTTGTTCATGGGTTTTTTTTCCACTTTCAGATTTCAACTTTTTAGATTCAATCTTATACAAAACAGTGGGTTGAAAAGAGTACAAAATAATGATGACTATAATCATTTGATGGGGATGCCTGGGTGACTCCATCAGGTAAGCGTCCGACTCTTGGTTTCAGCTCAGATCATGATCTCAGGGTTGTGAGATCGAGCAGCACGTTGGGCTCTGAGCTCAGTGCAGAGTCTGCTGGAGATTCTCTCCCTCTCCCTCCCCTTCTGTTCCTGTCCCCACTTGTGCGCTTTCTCTCTCTCAAATAAATAAGTCTTTAAAAAAATAATCATTTTATGGGCAGAATGCTGTGCATTTTGGGGGAAAGATCCGAATACTCACTGGAAACTGAATTCACAAATCGTTTTGACACAGTTTTTTTAAAGGAAAAAAAGGACCACCTGTTATGATGCATGCACAATGTTAATTCTCACTGCGAAAATGTCAGTTTCTTTAGGAGAATTATTTTATCACAAGGCATTTAGTAATAGTAACTAATCCAAAACACATAGATACATACACACAGGGCCACACACAGCATCTCTGTAGTGTAAAAGTCTGAATGTGCTTAGCTGTGATCAGTTCTTTTCTAGAAGAAGGAAGCAACAAATGCAGCATTCCTAATTAATATGATTTAAAACATAGCAAAAGGCAGGGTGATTCAAGATTATCTCCAGTAAAGCATCTTATTTCTGTAACTCATTTTTAATTCAAGAAAACATGATCCTTGTCCTCAAGAAGTTTGAATCAAAATTAAGAAGAGGGAAAGTCTTTAGTTAAATGCTACCTTCCTACTAACCCAAATGGAAATAAAGACAAGGACCAAAAAAGATTAATGAGTTGACGGGATTGATTTATGAGAAAAGATTAGAAGAACTAAATATGTATAACATGGCTAAATGAGTACTATAGTAAGAGACATGATAAATAGCCAAATTTACTCCTTTGTTAGGTTTTGGAGACCAAAGACTCTTCACATAGGCAGGGTGATTTTATCAATACTACAAACTTCATACATTTCTTGCAACTCTTTTAAGTCAGCATCATTTACAAACTTGAAATGTAATGGACAATACAAATATAATCAATCTAAGCCTTTGTGACCTAATATATATCTGATTAAATACTTTTCTTACATAGAGAATGAATTGTTTTTTTTTTTTTTTTTTTTTTTAATTACAGTGTGGTTGACATAGAATATTGTATTAGTTTCAAGTGTACGACATAGCGATTCAACATTTATATATACATTATAAAGTGATTGCTAGGATAAATCTAGTTTATTATCTGTCAAGCACAAGGTGGTTACATATTAACTATATTCCCTATGGTGTACATTGTATCCCCTTGTCTTATTTATTTTATAACTACGAGTTTGTATCTTTTAATTCCCCTCCCCTATTTTACCAGCCTTCCCTCCCTCCCCTCTGACAATTACCAGCTTGTTCTCTGTATTTATGAGTTTGTTTCTGTGTTTCTGTTTTGTTTTTTAGATTCCACATATAACTGAAATTACACAATATTTGTCTTTCTCTGTTTGACTTATTTCACTTAGCATAATACCCTCTAGGTTCATCCATTTTGTTGTTGCAAATGACAAGATTTCATTGTTATTTATAGCTGTGTATTATTCCATTGTATATGTGTGTTTTATATATATAATACACACGTCCATACATATATACATACATATGTTTATATGTGTATATATGTATATATATATACATATATACACCCCTCTATACATATATACACCCCTCTATACATATATACTACATCTTTTTTTAATTGCACTATGGTTGGCATACAATGTTATTTTAGTTTCGGGTGTTCTACATAGTGATTTGACAGTTCTATACATTACACAATTCCCACCATGATAAGTGTAGTTACTATCTGTCACCACACAGAATTATTATAATATTATTGACTATATTCCCTATGCTGTACTTTTCATTCCTGTGACTTACTTATTTTATAACTGGTAGTTTGTGCCTCTTAACCCCCTTCATCTATCTTGCCCATCTCCCCCACTCCCATCCTCTCTGGAGACCATCAGTTCTCTGTATTTATGAGTCTGTTTCTGTTTTTGTTTGTTTTGTTTTTTTAGATTCCACATAAAAATGAACTCATATGGTATTTGTTTTTATCTGACTTATTTCATGTATTATAATACCTTCCATGTTGCTGTGAATTGCAAAATTTCATTCTGTTTTATGGCTGAGTAATATTCCATTGTATTTAAATACCACATCTTTATTCATCTATCAGTAGACACTTAGGTTGCTTCCATATCAAGGCTATTATAAATAATGTTGCAGTGAACATAGGGGTATATGTATCTTTTCGAACTGGTGTTTTTGTTTTCTTTAGATAACTACCTAGAAGTGGTATTGCGGGATCATATGTTCTATTTTTAATTTTTTGAGGAACCTCCATATTGCTTTCTATAGTGGCTGCATCAATTTACATTCCCACCAGTAGAGCACAAGGATTCCCTATTCTCCACATCCTCACCAACACTTGTTCTTTCTTGTCTTTTTGGTAATAGCCATTCCAACAGATTATATCTCATTATAGGTTTTTTTTTTTTAGATTTATTTACTTGTTTCAGAGAGAGAGAGAGAGCACAAGCAGGAGGAGCAGAGGAGAAAGAGAGAATCAAGCAGACTCTGTACTGAGTGCAGAGATAGACATGAGACTCAGTCTCATGACCCTGAGATCATGACCTGAGTTGAAACCAAGGGTCAGATGTCTAATCGACTGTGCCAGGAACCCCTCTCATTGTAGTTTTTGATTTGCATTTCCCTGATAATTAATGGTCTTGAACACCTTTTTATATACCTGTTGGCCATCTGTAATGTCTTCTTTGGAGAAATGTGCATTCAGATCCTCTGCCTATTTTTAAATTGGATTGTTTATTTTTTAAATATTGAGTTGTGTGAGTTCTTTATATATTTTGGATGTTAATTCCTTATTGGTTGTATCATTTGCAAATATCTTCTCCCATTCAGCAGGTTTCCTTTTTGTTTTATTGATGGTTTCCTTCACTATGTAAAACTTTTTAGTTTGATGTAGTCCCCTTTGTTTATTTTTGTTTTTGTTGCTCTTGCCTGAAGAGACAGATCCATAAAAATATTGTTCAGACTGATGTCCAAGAATTTACCGCATATGTTTTCTTCTAGGAGTTTTTTGTTTTTTAGTGTTACATTTAAGTCTTCAATCCATTTGAGTTTATTTTTGTGTATGGTGTAAGAAAGTTGTCCAGTTTTGTTCTTCTGCATGTACTTGTCCAGTTTCTCCAACAGGATTTATTGAAGAGACTGTCTTTTTCCCATTGCATATTCTTGCCTCTTTTGTCAAAGATTGACATATTATATAAGCATGGGTTTATTTCTTTACTCTTTTTTTTTTTCTGTTCCATTGATCTGTGTGTCTGTTTTTGTGCCAGTACCATACTGTTTTGATTACTATAGCTTTTAGTAGAGAGAAAATATATTTTTTAATTTAGTAAAAGCACTTTGAGGACTTCATGTGTTGTTTGGAGACAGACAGGTGAAGAAAATGAACAAGATTGCTTGTAAAATGAGTTTTGTGTGCAGAACTTAAAATATAAAAATGCTTAGAAAACCAACTTACACTCATTATGCCCAAATTATCATCACCTAGTAGCTAAACAAACATGTAGATAATGTAGATGTTGATCCCATAAGCCTACCACCATTCAGGTAAAATGATTTATGTGGGCAGATAGCTGTTAAAAGAAGTTGAAAGTCTCTGTAGATGATCATTAATGCATCTTTGAAACAAAGGACTTCCTCTACCATTGACAACTAGAATAGTGGTAAAGTACACAAGTACTCATTTGCTTTTCAGTTTTGATTAAGAAGACTGCCCCTATCATTGGCATCTCATCTAAGAGGAACTTATGATGCATTTAAATAACTGAAATAAAGTGACAAAGAATGGGGTTGCCCAAAACGGGGTTTAGTTTCTCTGGTGAGTGATTCAGAAAAGCCCCAAAGAACTTTCACTGAAAGAGAAAATTGCTCTAGAGCTAAGTTAATTTCACCTGGTGTTTTCACTTTCCAGAAAAATTCTACATGTTGTTATTCTCTTTGGTTTTTGGGTAAAAGAAAAAGAAACATTATCATCAATACACAGTTATTTTTGAAGATTAGAAAAGCCTTATGCTTTTTAAAGGAAAATTGAGTAATCTGTCTACAATGTCTCTTTCACTAGTCAACAAACTGAGGAAATAAGTAGCATTGTAACTGAATTTGAATTGTCTTTTTTTTTTTAAAGATCTTATTTACTTATTTGATAGAGAGAGACACAGTGAGAGAGGGAACACAAGCAGGGGGAGTGGGAGAGGGAGAAGCAGACTTCCCACTGAGCAGGGAGCCTGATGCGGGGCTTGATGCGGGGCTCGATCCAGGACCCTGGGATCATGACCTGAGCTGAAGGCAGACACTTAACAACTGAGCCACCCAGGGCGCCCTGAATTTGAATTGTCTTAAACATTGTTTCAACTCTGCATTTTCACTGTGGTTCTCAGTATTTTCCCTCTAGCTGATACACTGGTTGCCCTGGAAATACATTTATTTATAGTATATTTATGTATGTAAATATGTTTATATATTTATACACATGCCCATCAAGGAGCAAAAGCATCCAAAATTGATTTTCCATTAAAGAATAAACATTGACATAAGTAACATATATCAGTGAGATAATTTAGAGCAACCTTTTATTCACAATACTCTTACTGTAACTTTTTAAGTGTGCATATACAACATGTCAGTTATCCACATACAGGTCATTTTCTGTGCTCTTTGTGGTCTTTTAAAGACACAGTCTATATAAATTTAAAAAGTATAAAATGGAATCACATGAATGAAAAATTATTTTGAAATACACATTTTCTAGAATGAAGAACTTTGGACTGTTACTTTTTCTATATACTTGACTCATAAATATACTGTTTGTAGAATGGTTGGACAGACTGAAATTGAATTTCAGTGAAAAAGTGTGAAGATTTTTATTCCTTAGGAGATCTAACATTCTATTCACACTGATCAAGGATTTCTTACATCTTCACTCTGATATATATTGATATGTATAATAGTAATAGTAGTGGGTAGAATGTCATTTCTGGTAATGCTGAGTGTCAGCATTTCAAAGACTGAAAAATCTATGAGTAAAATTGTTCTTAATATGTTATCATTGCCAAATGAAAGCTATTCTGATTTCCCCATTCTCTCCTCTAGGGAATTATACTTATCTTTCATTCTGTGTCAGGAGAAACTGTCATTTAAGGGCAATTTTTGTTCCTATGCTGGCATATTTCTTTTGTTTATGTTCTTTCTTTTCCCATATGGGAATCTTTCTCAGCATGTGACTGTACAGCTTATCCATGCATAAATGGCAGCATTTCTTCTACTTCTTTTGCTGTCTTAGGAGTTGTTGCTGTTTGAGAGTTGCTGCGTAGGATGGATACTGAGGGGAATGGCAATTTTCTTCTAATGTCTGAAGTTAAACATAGTTCTGTGCATGTTTTGTTTTTCTGCTTAAGATCTCTCAACCTATATGGCTTTTGATGGCTATATCAACTACTATGAGTAAAATTAATCAAGAGTTCTCTCAGATCACATTTGATTTACCAAAGGGTATTTTAAGAATTAATTTCAAAATTTTTTGAATTTAGTCAAATGGTCCCATACTGTAAGCAGATAATCCAACCTGTGCTGAGATTCTTGAGGGTAGATGGAAGCCCAGTGTTGAGAAAACAATATGGCACCATGGCTCAGTATGTAGGATCTAGGGCCATAACTTGGGCAAGTTAGCTAGTTAGTTAGTTAGCTAGCTGTGTCTTTCTACTTCTAGTACCCTCTTCTAAAAATAGTAATTGTATAGCTCTCAGAGTTAAACAAGTTAATATTGCCCACATTCTTAGAATTCTGCCTAGGGGAGGTATCCAGTAAGCATTCGTTATGATGATTTTTTTTTTTAAATGAATTCTCCAGCACCTAGCACAGACCTATCTCATATTAGGTGATCACAAAATAAGTAAGTATACACAGAATTGAATAAATACCTGGATAACCCTTTGTCATTTTCCAGTGTAAAATTTTTTAGAACTTCTGTTTCATTTAATATATCTTTATTCAAATTATAATGTGTGCAAGTGTTATCTTAAGCACTTCAGAGTTGGAGATACATTACACATGCTATTTAAGTAGTGTGTGGTCTTGGGTAAGTACTTTAACCTCTCTTTAGCTCATTTTCTTCAACTATAACAGGGTTGTTGCAACAAGTAAATGAGACCCTACATATAGAAATGCATATGTAGAGTGCTTAGCTAGTGTCTGGTTATAGTAAACACTTAGATATTAGCAGATTTTCTAGGATGGGAGGTAAAACACATATAAAACAAATATGCAGGGTGGGAAATGACATGTACAATAAGAGAGATTAAAGTGTTAGTTGTGCATATTTCTACCAGGGCAACAGTAGGAGGTGGAGAGGAGTAGTCAGGGAAAGTTAGGAGGAGTTGACATTTGACTTGTATGTTGAAGAATGCATGGAATAGACATCCTCTGTGCAGAGAGATGGCATTTCAGGTAGAGGGAACAACTCTGAAGACTCAGAGTTAAGAAATCAAGTGCCTAACGGGAACAGTTGCAAAGTTCATCTTGCTTAGATTAAAGGATGCATCCGTTCATACTATATCAATAGGGAAAATAGCAATAGAGTTGGGGAGGTAGATTGAAACCAGATAATAGAAGTCCTTGAATAAGTTGGATGTTCTTTGTCAGGCATTTGAAAGATGTTTAAGATTTCTAAGCAGAGAAATCATGTGATCAAACGTTTTCTAAGCTCATTCAGGAAAGTTTCATTTCGCATTCATAAGTAGGATGAGATGGGAGATTGAGGTATTGGAAGCAAAGGCATTTGTAAGGAAGGTGTAATGGAGAAGGATTTGTGTACTGGTGCAAGCAAGAGATAATGAAGTCCTGAGCTAGTATGTGAGAATGCAGTGGAAGGAACAGACAGAGAGGTTACACTGGAAGAATTGTCAAGACTTGGCAGCTGGAGGTGGAAGGTGAGAGGATGGACAAGTAGTGCTCCAGAACTTCTAGTTTTAGCTTTAAGAGGATGCTGCTGCCATTAACAGGAATGAGGGACACAGGACATGGAGCAGGTTGAACAGGAATAGGAATAGTAACAAGCTCTGAGCTCTGTTTAAAATTTATTGAGCTTAAGATATTGGCTTCCATCCTGGCCATCTGGGTGGAGGGGTCTTTCTTTAAGTAGGTGGGAAAGAATACAATTCTTTTTATAAACTGTGAAATCTGTGGATGGTCGGTAAATATTGCTGTGTTCTGATAAAATTATTGAGTTACAGCATTATATAAGACTGCCTTTGTTTCTTTTCTTTCTTTGTTTAATTTTTTTAAAGATTTTATTTATTTGACAGAGAGAGACACAGTGAGAGAAGGAACACAAGCAGGGGGAGTGGGAGAGGGAGAAGCAGGCTTCCCACTGAGCAGGGAACCCCATGTGGGGCTCGATCCCAGGACCTTGGGACCATGACCTGAGCCGAAGGCAGATGCTTAACTGACTGAGCCACCCAGGCGCCCCTCTTTTCTTTCTTTCAAGAAAATAATGAGAGAAGTACAAATGGAAAGATGTAAAGGTGTTCTTTAGTGCTCTTAATGGATAAATGGAAATCTGTTCCTTTAGGAACTTGGGATTTTAGTATCAAATACAATAAATTGTGTTTAAATAGTGGTGAGACTTTATGATATGTCAGGTGAAAGAATAAAATTCAAGATTAATTCTAGCATCATAGTAGTAATTTAAAAAGCTCTTTCAATATACTATCAAAAACATTGCTTAGGGTATGACAAAATAGATAGTCCTCAATTCTGGACTCCTTAGGTGTTGGACAAACTCACTTTTTTATGCTTACTTATATTTATTTTGAGAGTTTTGTGGGTTTTTTGTAGAGTTTTGCTGTTTTTTAGTCTCCTTACGAATCAATTTGGTAAGTTAATAAAGTATATGATTCTTGGGGAAATTATTTAATTAACTGGTAGCTTCCAATTAAAGGTAACTTTATTTAGCTATTTTTTTCTTCTTTTAATAGGCTTCAAGAGAAAGACAAACTATACTGATCAATTAGAATTTAGTATACTGTACTTTCCTCTAAATGATTAATACTTGTATCAAAATATAAAGAAGTATAAATACAAATAAGTAAATAATAGATACTTACAGATAACAGTGTCTACCAAGCTCTTCAATTTACAATAATATGTGATGTAAGTGTGACAATACTCATCTCATTCTAAAGAGAACCTGAAACCCAGAGAATTAAGGGATTTACCTATTTAAAAGTAGTTCCTTATAATTAAGCTGAGACTGTCATTTATTTACTGTAGTGGAGAATTTATCTTTTCAATATGTGTCCTTCATAGCCAGGGAATTTAATGTTTCTAAAAACTGCCAAACAGTGGTCATTTTCAACATTCTGATGGTAAATTTGTGATTGTATATGGGTCATAAAATTCTTTCACTAAATCTAATATGCAGCAATATATAAAAAAATATTTAAATCTCTATCCTAGAAGTTAAGTGTGAGTACACACAGAAATGATATTGAGAGGTCGTCAGCCCATTAATTCTGGAATGTTTAACCTTATTTTTTGAAGTGTGTCATGAAATTTTCCTCCGATTAGAATTCTCATTCTTGTCAATCACTGAATCACAGACTAGATCTTCAATGTCATTTTCGTCCATCTCTATGGCAGAGATTTACTTTTGCAGTAAACCTTGTGAACCTCACTGTCATGAGGGACCAAACAAAGATGAATAGGAAGCTGTCTTTGCCCTCACGGAACTCCCAGTTTGTTGGGGCGGGGGCAGCACCTAGAGACAGAGGCAGTTCAGTGTGATCACAGAAAAGAGGCAACACGGAAGCAGAGACAGCTGCGAGAGCCCTGCTGGAGTCCCAGCCTCTTTCAGCTGCCCAACTTCCTCTTGAACCACTACCACAATGGCTGGTTCACTAAATTTTAGGTCCACCATTTCTTCTGTTGGTCAGTTTTCATAGTAAAAAGGCTCTTTTGCTTTATTTTGTTTTACTTTAATGGTTGACCAAAAGTTGACCACCTTAGAACGTCTATTTCTGGGTCCTAGTCGAATTCTCCACAGCATCATTGCACCCTACACCAGTGTTTTGTGATGAGGACCAGTTTTTTTTTGTTTTTTTGTTTTGTTTTTAACTTCTAATCTGTCATGGACTGATGCTGTTATAAAACACAGTAAGAATGGATTTGAAAAATGGAAAGAAGAAAACCAAGGACATACAAAATCCAGGTCCTGATTTTTTCATTGTTAGATTCAACAGACATGAAAAGACTCTGTCAAGTTGTTACAAATGTTTCTGTGTCTTACTCTTAGATGCTATACTCCTCTCCATGCAAACCAGTGACAAACAGTTGAAGGGGCAATGATCCTCAGAGCATATGCTGGGTAGCATTACTCAGCATGTTAGGCTGTCTTTCCAGGGTGTTGATAGTAAAATTTTCTCGTCTATTTATTTTTTTTTAAATAATTTTTTATTGTTATGTTAATTACCATACATCACATCATTAGTTTTAGATGTAGTGTTCCATGATTCATTGTTTGTGTACAACACCCAGTGCTCCGTGCAGAACGTGCCCTCTTGAATACCCATCACCAGGCTTACCCATCCCCCCACCCCCCTCCCCTCTAGAACCCTCAGTTTGTTTCTCAGAGTCCATCGTCTCTCATGGTTCGTCTCCCCCTCCGATTCCCCCCCTTCATTCTTCCCCTCCTGCTATCTCATCTATTTCTAATTAAAGTTTAGAATTAGCCTGTTGACTTCCCTCTAATAAAATGCGTTTTTTCTGTACTTTATGAAATGTAGTCTTTCTCTTGCTGGGTACTCACTGTTCTAGTACACTGATAATACACAGGATGGCCAGAAAGAAAACAAGGAGAGGTGATAGTACTGGTCCCCACAATGAATTTAGAGTGTCTCTTGCTCATTTCCACATCATGCTCATCACTATCACCTTCAGGTCAGTTTATAAACATTTTGGTGTGCTTATTTTTTTGCAAGATACTGTGCTAGGTGCTGGGGATATACAGATGAATAGCACATGATTCCTACCCTCAAAGTACTCACACTCTTGTGGGAGAGATTCTGACCCACTTCTGTTTTTATGTATGTTTAATACACTAAGTTTTGATATACTCATACAAGTGATATAAAATAAATGTTATTAACTTGATAGTTTGTTGAATTTTACTATTTTTCATTTCAAATGAATTGTAAATTTTTTTTTTTTAAAGATCTTATTTATTTATTTGAGAGAGAGAGAGAAGCAGACTCCCTGATGAGCAGGAAGCCCGATGCAGGGCTCAATCCCAGGACCTGGAGATCATGACCTGAGCCCAAGGCAGACGCTCAACCAACTGAGCCACCCAGGTGCTCTTGTAAATTTTTTAATGTAGATGTAGAGTAAAACACATGGTGATATAAAATTATTAAAAATCATTTAAAATTGGGGCACCTGGGTGGCTCAGTCAGTTAAGCGTCTTCCTTCGGCTCAGGTCATGATCCCAGGGTCCTGGTATCAAGTCCCCCATTGGGCTCCCTGCTCCACAGGGAGCCTACTTCTCCCTCTGCCTCTGCCTCTCCGCCTGCTCTTGTGTGTGTGTGTGTGTGTGTGTGCTCTCTCTCTCTCTCTCACTCTTTCTCTCAAATAAATAAAATCTTCAAAAAAGTCATTTAAAATTATGATGTAGTGGTCTTCTAAATTTTTCTTACAGACCAAATTTTCCCCATGATAGCTATCAAGGCTTAAAATGATACTACCTTGAGTGTATCATCCAGATGGATTTATTCAAACATGATTTGAAGGCACCAAAAGTAGGCAACCAGTTTTCTTGGATTGTAAGCCAAGTTATTTTTGTTAGATAAGTCATTCTAGAAGGGTTCTGTTTAATAAATCTTGTTAAACCAAGCGTCTAAGCCAAAATTAAATATAGTGTTATTATTTATGTAAGAAAATATGTATAAAACCTCACTGTTCTATTTCACATTTAAAATGCAGTAACTTCATTTCATTAATTTCTACTTGATATCCTTTAGTCACTTAGTCCTTAAGAAGACAATAATTAATAACATCCTTTATGCTAATAAAATATATTTATGTAAATGTTTATTTAAAGTTTAATATGCTGTATCAATCTTTATTGAACATTTTTGATTCATCAGGCATTTGATCACATACTAAATGATTTTCTTGTTTTCCTGAGTAGTGCTTACTTTTTATCTTTTAAATTTCCACCTAGCAGTCAGATATGCAGAGTAACTTGATAAATTAACATTAAAATCACCTAACTCCTTATCAGGTTATACCTCTCCCCAGAATCTCAGATGTTGGAAAAAATATTAGGATATTGGGTGAGGACTAGAGAGACCAGACCTTTGTGGACTGCTTCCTGACTGAGGGCCAACTCTAATTACTTGTGGGAAGCTCCGTCTTATACCTGTACTTGGACTCATTTTTTTAAAATATTTTTTTATTTTATTATGTTATGTTAACCACCATACATTACATAATTAGTTCTTGATGTACTGTTCCATGATTCATTGTTTGTGTATGACACCCAGTGCTCCATTCAATACGTGCCCTCTTTAATACCCATCACAAAACCCTCAGTGTGTTTCTCAGAGTCCCTAGTCTCTCATGGTTCGTTTCCTCCTCCAATTTCCCCCCCTTCATTTTTCCCTTCCTACTATCTTCTTCTTTTTTTAAATATATAATGTATTATTTGTTTCAGAGGTACAGGTCTGTGATTCAATAGTCTTACACAATTCACAGCACTCACCACAGCCCCTACCTTCCCCAATGTCTATCACCCAGCCATCCCATCCCTCCCACCCCCAACCACTCCAGCAACCCTCAGTTTGTTTCCTGAGATTAAGAATTCCTCATATCAGTGAGATCATATGATACATGTCTTTCTCTGATTGACTTATTTCGCTCAGCATAATACCCTCCAGTTCTATCCACGTCATTGCAAATGGTAAGATTTCATTCCTTTTGATGGCTGCATAATATTCCATTATATATGATATATATATACATATATATATATATACCACATCTTCTTTATCCATTCATCTGTTGATGGACATCTTGGGTCTTTCCATAGTTTGGCTATTGTGGACATTGCTGCTATAAACATCAGGGTGCACATACCCCTTCGGATCCCTACATTTGTATCTATGGGGTAAATACCCAGTAGTGCAATTGCTGGATCATATGGTAGCTCTATTTTCAACTTTCTGAGGAACCTCCATACTGTTCTCCAGAGAGGCTGTACCAGCTTGCATTCCCACCAACAGTGTAGGAGGTTTCCCCTTTCTCTACATCCCCGCCAACATGTGTCATTTCCTGACTTGTTAATTTTAGCCATTCTGACTGGTGTGGGGTGGTATCTCATTGAGCTTTTGATTGGGATTTCCCTAATGCCGAGCGATGTTGAGCACTTTTTCATATGTCTGTTGGCCATTTGGATGTCTTCTTTGGAAAAATGTCTGTTCATGTCTTCTGCCCATTTCTTGACTGGATCATTTGTTCTTTGGGTGTTGAGTTTGATAAATTCTTTATAGATTTTGGATACTAGCCCTTTATCTGATATGTCATTTGCAAATATCTTCTCCCATTCTGTTGGTTGTCTTTCGGTTTTGTGGACTGTTTCTTTTGCTGTGCAAAAGCTTTTTATCATGATGAAGTCCCAGTAGTTCATTTTTGCCCTTGCTTCCCTTGCCTTTGGTGATGTTTCTAGGAAGAAGTTGCTGTGGCTGAGGTCAAAGAGGTTGCTGCCTGTGTTCTCCTTTAGGATTTTGATGGACTCCTGTCTCACATTTAGGTCTTCTAACCATTTCAAGTCTATTTTTGTGTGTGGTGTAAGGAAATGGTCCAGTTTCATTCTTCTGCATGTGGCTGTCCAATTTTCCCAACACCATTTATTGAAGAGACTGTCTTTTTTCCATTGGAAATTCTTTCCTGTTTTGTCAAAGATGAGTTAACCATAGAGTTGAGGGTCCATTTCTGAGCTCTCTATTCTGTTCCATTGATCTATGTGTCTGTTTTTGTGCTAGTACCATACTGTCTTGATGATGACAGCTTTGTAATAGAGCTGGAAGTCCGGAATTGTGATGCCACCAGCTTTACTTTTCTTTTTCAACATTCCTCTGGCTATGCGGGGTCTTTTCTGGTTCCATACAAATTTTAGGATTATTTGTTCCATTTCTTTGAAAAAAGTGGATGGTATTTTGATGGGGATTGCATTAAATGTGTAGATTGCTCTAGGTAACATTGACATCTTCACAATATTTGTTCTTCCAGTCCATGAGCATGGAATGTTTTTCCATTTCTTTGTGTCTTCCTCAAATTCTTTCATGAATATTTTATAGTTTTCTGAGTACAGATTCTTTGCCTCTTTGGTTAGATTTATTCCTAGGTATCTTATGGTTTTGGGTGCAATTGTAAATGGGATCAACTCCTTAATTTCTCTTTCTTCTGTCTTGTTGTTGTTGTATAGGAATTCCACTGATTTCTGTGCATTGATTTTATATCCTGCCACTTTACTGAATTCCTGTATGAGTTCTAACAGTTTTGGGGTGGAGTCTTTTGGGTTTTCCACATAAAGAATAGTATCATCTGGGGTGCCTGTGTGGCTCAGTCTTTAAGCATCTGCCTTTGGCTCAGGTCATGAACCCAGGGTCCTGTGATCAAGCCCTGCATCAGGCTCCCTGCTTGGCGGGAAGCCAGCTTCTCCCTCTCCCACTTCCCCTGCTTGTGTTCCCTCTCTTGCTGTGTCTCTCTCTGTCAAATAAATAAATAAAATCTTAAAAAAAAAAAAGAATTATATTGTCTGCAAAGAGTGAGAGTTTGACTCCTTCTTTGCTGATTCGGATGCCTTTTATTTCTTTTTGTTGTCTGATTGCTGTGGCTAGGACTTCTAGTACTGTGTTGAATAGCAGTGGTGATAGTGGGCATCCCTGCCATGTTCCTGACCTTAGGGGGAAAGCTCTCAGTTTTTCTCCATTGAGAATGGTATTCACTGTGGGTTTTTCGTAGATGGCTTTTATGATATTGAGGTATGTACCCTCTATCCCTATACTCTAAAGAGTTTTGATCAAGAAAGGATGGTGTACTTTGTCAAATGCTTTTTCTGCATCTATTGAGAGGATCATATGGTTCTCGTTCTTTCTTTTATTAATGTAGAGTATCACATTGATTGATTTACGGAATTTGAACCAACCTTGCAGCCCAGGGATAAATCCCACTTCGTCGTGGTGAATAATCCTTTTAATGTACCGTTGGATCCTATTGGCTAGTATTTTGGTGAGAATTTTTGCATCCATGTTCATCAGGGATATTGGTATGGAATTCTCCTTTTTGATGGGGTCTTAGTCTGGTTTTGGGATCAAGGTAATGGTGGCCTCATAAAATGAGTTTGGAAGTTTTCCTTCCATTTCTATTTTTTGGAACAGTTTCAGAAGAATAGGTATTAATTCTTCTTGAAATGTTTGGTAGAATTCCCCTGGGAAGCCATCTGGCACTGGGCTCTCATTTGTTGGGAGATTTTTGATTTCTACTTCAATTTCCTTAGTGGTTATAGGTCTGTTCAGGTTTTCTATTTCTTCCTGGTTCAGTTTTGGTAGTTGATACATCTCTAGGAATGCATCCATTTCTTCCAGATTATCTAATTTGCTGGCATATAGTTGCTCATAATATCTTCTTATAATTGTTTGTATTTCTTTGGTGTTGGTTGTGATCTCTCCTCTTTCATTCATGATTTTATTTATTTGTGTCCTTTCTCTTTTCTTTTGGATAAGTCTGGCCAGGGGTTCATCAATCTTATTAATTCTTTCAAAGAACCATCTCCTAGTTTCATTGATCTGTTCTACTGTTCTTTTGGTTTCTATTTCATTGATTTCTGCTCTGGTCTTTATTATTTCTCTTCTCTTACTGGGTTTAGGCTTTATTTGCTATTCTTTATCCAGCTGCTTTAGGTATAGTGTTAGGTTGTGTATTTGAGACCTTTTTTGTTTCTTGAGAAAGGCTTGTATTGCTATATACTTTCCTCTTAGGACTGCCTTTGCTGCATCCCAAAGATTTTGAACAGTTGTGTTTTCATTTTCATTTGTTTCCATGAATTTTTTTAATTCTTTAATTTCCTGGTTGGCCCATTCATACTTTAGTAGGATGCTCTTTAGCCTCCATGTATTTGAGTTCTTTCCAACTTTCCTCTTGTGATTGAGTTCTAGTTTCAAAGCATTGTGGTGTGAAAATATGCAGGGAATGATCCCAATCTTTTGGTACTGGTTGAGACCTGATTTGTAACCTAGGATGATGTCTATTCTGGAGAATGTTCCATGGGCACTAGAGAAGAATGTGTGTTCTGTTGCTTTGGGATGGAATGTTCTGAATATATCTGTGATGTCCATTTGATCCAGTGTGTCATTTAAAGTCTTTATTTCCTTGTTGATCTTTTGCTTAGATGATCTGTCCATTTCAGTGGGGCGGGGGGGCGGTGGTGTTAAAGTCCCCTGCTATTATTGTATTGTTGTTGATGTGTTTCTTTGCTTTTGTTATTAATTGCCTTATATAATTGGCTGCTCCCATGTTAGGGGCATATATATTTACAATTGTTAGATCTTCTTGTTGGATAGAGCCTTTAAGTGTGATATAGTGTCCTTCCTCATCTCTTATTATAGTCTTTGGTTTAAAATCTAATTAGTCTGATATAAGGATTGCCACCCCAGCTTTCTTTTGGTGCCCATTAGCATGGTAAATTGTTTTCCACCTCCTCACTTTCAATCTGGAGGTGCCTTTGGTCTAAAATGAGTCTCTTGCAGACAGCATATCGATGGGTCTTTTTTTTTAATCCAATCTGATATCCTGTGTCTTTTGATTGGGGCATTTAGCCCATTTACATTCAGGGTAACTATTGAAAGATATGAATTTAGTGCCATTATATTGCCTGTAAGGTGACTGTTACTGTTTACTATTGTCTGTGTTCCTTTCTTTTTTTTTTAAGATTTTATTTTATTTTTCTTATTATTTGACAGAGAGAGAGAGAGTGAGAGAGGGAACACAAGCAGGGGGTAGTGGGAGAGGGAGAAGCAGGCCTCCCACCAAGCAGGGAGCCCGATATGGGGCTCGATCCCAGGACCCTGGGATCAAGACCCAAGCCGAAGGCAGACGCCCAACTGACTGAGCCACCCAGGTGCCCGTCTGTGCTCCTTTCTGGTCTATGTTACTTTTAGGCTCTCTCTTTGCTTAGAGGACCCCTTTCAATATTTCTTGTAGGGCTGGTTTCGTGTTTGCAAATTCCTTTAGTTTTTGTTTGTCATGGAAGATTTTTATTTCTACTTCTATTTTCAATGACAGCCTAGCTGGATATAGTATTCTTGGCTGCATATTTTTCTCATTTAGTGCTCTGAATATATCCTGCCAGTCCTTTCTGGCCTGCCAGGTCTCTGTGGATAGGTCTGTTGCCAATCCAATGTTTCTACCATTGTAGGTTACAGATCTCTTGTCTCCAGCTGCTTTCAGGATTTTCTCTTTGTCTCTGAGGCTCATAAGTTTTACTATTAGATGTTGGGGTGTTGACCTATTTTTATTGATTTTGAGGGGGGTTCTCTGTGCCTCCTGAATTTTGATGCCTATTTCCTTCCCCAAATTAGGGAATTTCTCTGCTGTAATTTGCTCCATTATACCTTCTGCCCCTCTCTCTCTTTCTTCTTCTTCTGGGATCCCAATTATTCTGATATTGTTTTGTCTTATGGTATCACTTATCTCTCGAATTCTGCCCTCGTGATCCAGTAGTTGTTTATTTCTCTTTTTCTCAGCTTCTTTATTTTCCATCATTTGGTCTTCTATATCACCAATTCTCTCTTCTGCCTCATTTGTCCTAGCAGTTAGAGCCTCCATTTTTGATTGCGCCTCACTAATAGCCTTTTTGATTTTGACTTGGTTAGATTTTTGTTCTTTTATTTCTCCAGAAAGCATTTCTCTAATATCTTCTATGCTTTTTTCAAGCCCAGCTATTATCTTTAAAATCGTCATTCTGAACTCTAGTTCTGACATCTTTCTAATGTCCGTATTGATTAGGTCCCTGGCAGTCAGTACTGCTTCTTGTTCTTTTTTTTGAGGTGATTTTTTCCATCTTGTCATTTTGTCCAGAGGAGAATAGATGAATGAGAGAACAGAATGCTAACAGGTAACAATGACCCCAGAAAAATATACACTAAACAAATCAGAAGAGACCTGAAACCGGGGGAAAAGAAAGGGAAAGAAAGAAAAAAGAAAAAAAAAAAGAAAAAGAAAAAAGATAGCAAAAAAAAAAGAATATGATCAAATATGATCAGGCTGGTGAATAGATCAGTGCCACACACTAGATTCTGGGTGGATTTTGGTCTGTTAGAAGAAATTGCCTCCCAAAATTTTAAAGAAAGGAAGGCTTATATATGAACAAAAATAAGGGTAAATACAATGAAGGGATGGAATATGAATGTAAAGATAAAAATTATAAAAGATTTTATAAAAGGAATTGATAAGAAGTTGGTTGAAAAAAGAAAGAAGAGAAATTAAAAGGGGGGAGAATGTGATCAGGCAGGAGACTAGAACAAAGCCATGCACTAGAGATTTAGGGCGTATTTTGGTCTGTTAGAAGAAACCATATCCCAAAATTTTAAAGAGAGAACAACTTATATATATACCAAAAATAAGGTTAACTACTATGAAGGGATAGAATATGACTCTAAAAATGAAAAATAAAAAAGATCTTTAAAAAATGGATTGATAAGATGTTGGTTGAAAAAGGGAAAAAGAAAAATTCAAAAACAAAAATTCAAAAACAAAAAAGAATATTAAAAAAATTAACTTTGAAAGACTAAAGAATCAAGGGGGGGAAAAGCCATGAATTCTATGTACTGTATTCCCCTAGTGCTGGCGTTCTGCTGTTCTCATTGAGGAGTAAACTTGGTCTTGTCCGGCTGTTCTTGCTGATCTTCTGGGTGAGGGACCTGTTGGAGTAGGTTTCAAAAGTCTTTGCCGGAGACGGAATTGCCCCGCCCTTGCCCAGTCTGGGCTAAGTAATCTGCTCAGGGTTTGCTCTCAGGAGCTTTTGTTCCAAGCTTTCCGTACAGCTTTGGAGGATGAGAGTGAAAATGGTGGCCTCCCAATCTCCGCCCTGGAGGAGCCAGAACTCGGGACCCCACTTCTCAGTGAACCCCCAGAGAAAGGCAATCAGTCACTCCCGTCTCCCCAGTCTCGGGCTGCACTCCATGCTCACCCGGCCTGTGACCAAGCGTTTCTATCTCTGGCACTTGACTTGGTGTGGAGTCTCCAAACCCAGCAGATCCGTGCAGTGTGCTCCCGCGACACTCCTCCCAGGGGAGGAAGGAGAGTCTCCCTGGATCTGCCGCTTGTTGGGTCCCTGCTGGAGGATCAGTGGCCCAACTGTGCCATGGATCATGGTTTATGGCAACCCTGAGCTGTGAGCCCACTCCTGGGCTCCATCTCTGCAGCCGGCTTCCCCGCTCCAATACCTGGGAGCTCTGCCGCACTCAGGCACCCCCGGTCTTTCTGTGACCCTGAGGGTCCTGAGACCACAGTGTCCCAGCGAGGGTTCCACCCCCTGCTTGGCCACTGGAGTGACATCCCTCAGCGGAGCTGACTTCTAAAAGTTCCGATTTTGTGCTCCGCGGCTCTATCACTTGCCAGAAGCGGCTGACGGAGGCTCCCTCCCCCGCTGTCTATCTTCCCGAATATCGTCTTGGATTCCCTTCTCCGCACGTCCTACCTTCCAGAAAGTGGTCGTTTTTCTGTTCCGAGAGTTGCTGCTATTCTTTTCTTCCATCTCCTATTGAGTTCGTAGGTGTTCAGAATGGTTTGATCCCTATCTAGCTGAATTTGGGGGACCAGATGAAATTTAGGTCTCCTACTCCTCTGCCATCTTGCTCTTCCCTTGTACTTGGACTCTTAAAGGTGAGTATCATTTGGATTTGTTCACGAGTGATTGGAATATATATATATATATATATATATATATATAGTTCATATATATGACTTCCTCTGGGTTCCTTTCACACACACTATATGAGGGCATATATATAGTTCATATATACAAGGGCATATATATATAGTTCATATGTATATATATATATAGTTATTGCTTGATCTGTAAAAGAAAACCTAAAAAAAATGCTCCCAAGCTTTTGTGAGATCTGAAGACAACAGATTTAAATATTTAAATTTAAATAGCAAAGCTTCATAGATGTAGATGGTTGAAAACACCATAGTCAGCTTAATTAAATCCTATTGCCAGGTATTTGCTGTTGTTGGACCAGCAGTGTGGCAGAGCTGGCTCTTGCTGCCTGGTATCTGCTCACATGAGCAAGTTGTGTGCCTCCCTTACCAACTCTGTGTTCGATGACTTCATGGTGGGGTGGTAAACTTGAAATCAGCCATCAGTGGTTATTTCACCATGAAATTTGCAAATGCTACAAGTCAGAGCTTTTTTCTTTTTCTTTTTTTCCTCCTGGAGAGTTGATTGTTAAACATACCCCAGTGCAGCATTGCTTTCAGCTTTAACCTTATTATGAATGCGGATAACAGTGAATGCTGATCATATTAGCTTTGTTTTATTTATTTTTATTTTTTATTTTTTTAAAGATTTTATTTATTTATTCATGAGAGAGAGAGAGAGAGGCAGAGGCAGAGGGAGAAGCAGGCTCCCCGCGGAGCAGGGAGCCCAATGTGGGACTCGATCCCAGGACCCTGGGATCATGACCTGAGCCAAAGGCAGACGCTTAACCGACTGAGTCACCCAGGCGTCCCATATTAGCTTTGTTTTAAAAGTGGTTCCCCCAGAAACTTTGGGAAAGCCCCCTCTGCATGTTATGATTCTAGAAACAGGGGATATAAAGATTAATAGAAAGATGGATGCTTTTGAGTGGTTAATATTCTGTGAGTAACCAAAGGGGGAAAATACTTAATAGAGGTTAAAATCAGATGATGATTTTTTATTATAATTTCATATGCTTTTTAATATAAGAAAGATCTCTTATGTACTGCAGAATGAGGGACCTGCCTATTCTATTGGTTATGTATTAAAATAAATCATCATAGGTGACACAGTAGGTATAGTTTTTAAATTATGTTATTTTGTTTGTGGCTTATGTTACATCATTTATAATATCATGTATGTATACATATGGTAATAACTACTTAGCATATTCTTTCTTAATTAAAATAAGGCATTGTTTCTGATAATGTTATTACTGAAGGCTCTGGCAAATGAAGCTTTCTCTAAGTGTCTCTGGGAATTGCTTTGACAGGCTAGGGAGATGAAAAGTCAGCATGTACACAAACTCAACTGTTGGCGTATAAATCAAAATAGATTCCAAGTACACTCATCTGTATTAGCCACCATTTGGGACCCTTAGAAAACACAGGCCACCAATATAGGGGTTCATTCGTATGGACAAAAAATTCAAGTAAAACATCTGGAACTCCGTGAACCAGTGCACAGTTTCTCTTTTGAACCTTTAGTTGCCCTGCGTCCTGTCCTCTTCTAGCGATGCATGTGAGGGTAGGAGGGATGATTTGTCCATAATCAGAGGTTCTCTCCTAATTAGCATTATCAGATCTGCTACTTACTGCTTTCCACGTTATAAACTGAGGTACAATCCTTTGTGAGGGGAAACGATGAAAGAGTGGGTAGTTACAGGTCACAAAATTCTCAATTCCCTTTAACCTTTCTGAGCAACTAATTTCCTTTGCTCCACTGGGTTGTCAATCCAAAGATCAACCCCCAACTTCCTCTGGGTTCCTTTCACACACACTTTGCTTATCTGTCTGAGTGGCGTTTGTCTGATCTTTCCTTTTGCATGTTTTTACTTTTAAGATCTTCTCTTTCTTATGTAAAAAAGGCAATTAGACTCCTATCTGTTTATTTTAAACAAAATGGCTGTTAATTAGTGTGATCAAAAACCCTGCCATTGTAGACTATGGGTTCCACTTTGTAGTTGCACTAAATTGAGTAGGGTTTGGTGCCAGTTGACATGATAACAACTCAAAGTCTGGCTTTTTAAAAATTAATGAACAAACACATTTATGAGGCTTTGTTTTGTCTGGTTTAGATCTATAGGTTCTGAATGCATCAGAGTTCTTATTTTTTACTGACTAATGCTGTTGCTTATTAAAAGTGCATAAAGTTATTGAAAAACTTTTTTTTTTTTTTGCTAACTTAATATAATTGATGTGTGGAAGCCACGCCATTTTCATTTAATTGGTTCGTTTTTGATTTTATAAGTTAGAGCACAAATTCTGTTTATTTATTCCATTAGTAACACACACTAACATTTGTTTTTATTAAATTGTCAACTCACCAGAGCTCTAGAATCATCTTAAATTGTTAGCCCCCTGAGCAAACCCCCACCATGCCCCACTTTTCACATTTAGAAGAAACAAGCAGATTCCAGGTATTTATTCAATATAAACAACTTTAAGAGCATGGGTCAATATGACAAAACTCAATTTCATACATCTTAAACATCCTCAGTACTTTACAGTGATAATTAATATTCAGAATAATGATGATAGCAGTATTATAAGAGTCTCCTTTACAGGAAGATTATGTCCATGATATATTACTTCGAAGGCAGAGAGCTATAACAATATATACTAGCATAATTTTTTATATTGAGGATTTAGACAAAGATAAATTTCTACTTCTGTAGTCAGAAAAATTAAATCAAAATAAAATGTAATTCACCAGAACAGCTCAGCTCTAACATTCTGGTAAACTGAAGTTTCAAATTCATCATTTATTTTTCACGTTAAAGAGAAGAGTATCAAAAGGCCCAGTTCTCTGGATGCATGCAAACTTTATGAATTATGTTAAAATAGGAGCACCTATCCTAACCTAACTTTGCTAGATGTCTGGGAAGACTTTGGATTTGCAATATATGCCTCAGATCATCTGTAAAACTGCAATAAATCCTGAGTTTTGATTGACTACTTTGAAGAAAAAAATCTGCTTATTTGTGAATGGTAATGGATCAGAGTGTCTCACTAAAGTTATTAAGAGTTGAAAATCTAATAACTACCATTTATTTAATTTTTACAGTAATCCAGGGAGTATTCTGTGCTCAATAATTAATTAATCCTTGGATTCATGTACATATGATCATGTTTAAACTTTACAGTAACCCTGCAAGCCAGGCTTTTGTTTACTCATCACAGCTAAATAGAAACTGAGGCTCTGAAAGCTTAAATATCTTGTGAAAGTTCACTTAGCTGGTAAATGACTCAGACCATTCTGACTCCAAATGCTTTCCATGACACTGTTTCCTAATACTTGTCAATAATAGGTTGTTTTGAAAAAGCAATATTTTCCTATTTTGTGAGGAAATCACATCATCATCCTACTTCTTTATGTTTCATTTCCCAAGCTAAAAAAGAGAGAATTCCCTCATTTCTCATGCTCCAGCTGTTTGGAATCCTTTATCAGATACCCTTATGAATGGAAAGCTGTTCTTAATGGATTTAAGTGTTTCAGTGATCTTCATCACTTATCCTGGAAGGTTCCTGCCTTAATCTGTCCTCACTGTTGAACATTCTTTCTTGGTATTTAGCCTAAATTTACTTCTCTTGATTATACTCATTACTCCTAGTTACCTCCCTTATTGTGGATGTGTCAGTAATGATCTATCTTTAGCCAACTGGCCTTTGTTTACAGTTCTTCCCACAAGATTGAGGCTGATGTTGTAATGATGCTTAGAGATGATATAATATAGATGTGGGTAATTAGGCAATCAAATTCAAAGTACATTCTAAACCTAGAATTAGTAGGAAAGTAATAAATGGCACTCAATGTTGGTTTTCTACATCGTCTGTACTTTGGTTTGCATTTAAGGACATCTGTACTTGATACTTTAAGCTTATTCACATACAGTTACTTTGTATGGCTTATAATATTAGTGAATGCTAACCTAATTAATAGCTGAGAAGTTTATTATATATATTTATATAAAATTTGATATGGCACCAATCTTTTATTTTTTATTAGTTGCACAAAATCAGCATCTCATACAATCTAACCTTTGATCATATTTGCCTACTGCTTCCTGCCCTCTAGTCCTTGATTTCCATTTCCTTTTCAGTAGTAATGAGACAAATTATCAAACAAGCTCATTTGAGGAAACTCCAATTGTAATCAGTTAGCTTGATGGAGGAAGAGATTTTGGAATGCAGCATTTATCCTCCCCTGTGGATACCCAGTGTAGTAATTTAAAGCTTAGTGTAGTGTATTGAGCACCCACAAAGTGAGCTTTACAAAGTAAAACCAGATTTCTTCATTCCACAGAGAATAGATATTTATTCATAAGCTGTCTGTGTCTGGGGATTTTTGTTTTGTTTTGTTTAACATTTTCATAATGCGCTAACCTGGGGCACCACTTTTTGTGCTTTTCTACAGAATTGAAGCTCTAAAGGCACAAGTTAAACAAAAGGCATCAGAGAGTTGTGAACATGAGTACACGAGGGGGAGAAACCCAACCCGGAAATAGCCATAAAAAAGTGAGAAGCCAAGTAGAGAACCCTAAAATGTAAATCAGGAACCAAAGCAGAAATAAATGAAAGAAAGGGCAGATTACAGAATTTAGGGCAGAAGCAGACCAGGCATTGTGAAGTTCAAGAGGGAAATAATTCATCTTCCCTGAAGACCAAGAAAATGGAAGCACGGGAAAAGAAATATGAATATTCAAAAATAAAGCAGTTAAAGCTATAAATGATAGACAACATAGACATAACACAGACTTTAAGCACTGAGAGCCTAGGCATATAGGAAGTAATAAAACAGCAACAGTGAGAATAGGAGAGGACACCTCAAGAGCTATTTTCTGGGGCTGTGTTTGACTAAACCCTTCTGACCTGAGTGCATATGGGAGTTCTGGATTCTCTGAAGGCTAGGCATAGTCTTAAGCATTTCTAATATTGGGGCCAAACCTGGGAAATCAACAAATCTTAGTAGATAATCACATCTCTAAAAGCTAACACTAACATAGTACCTACTCTGTTCTGAGCACTGTTCTAAATACTTTACATATTGTATATTAACTAATTTAATCTTCACAATAACCTGATGAATATGGTATACCATGGCTACATCCCCATTTTACAGATGAAGAGCAGATACCAGAGAGATTAGGTAAGTTGCTCAGGTTTACACAGCACTAGGCTTTGCTTGCAAGCAGCTTGGCCCAGAGCTCATGCTGGAATTCACTGTACTGCTATAACCCCATCCAGTCCATCACCAAATCCTGATAACTCTCTTAAATATCTGTAAAATGTGCTTCCTCATCAACCAGTTGTCATAATCTCAATGACTGCAGTGCCCTCAGCCTCCAGTGTTGTTCCGCTGCAAACCTTTCTCCATCATTACCACCATCTCGGCAGCCCTCTATTTGTCAGTGGTATTCCATAGGTTAAACGCTTAATCAACTAGAAAGTCAGAAAAGGATTATTTTTCATGTACTTCTCATTTCAGTTTTCATGTCAACATGATTCCTTTTTTTAAAAATTTTATTTATTTATTAGAGAGAGAGAATGAGAGACAGAGAGCATGAGAGGGAGGAGGGTCAGAGGGAGAAGCAGACTCCCTGCTGAGCAGGGAGGCCGATGCGGGACTCGATCCCGGGACTCCAGGATCATGACCTGAGCCGAAGGCAGTCGCTTAACCAACTGAGCCACCCAGGCGCCCCTTTAATTTTTTTAATAGATGCATTTAACGCAGTATCTTCCTTCCTTCCTTCCTTTCGTTCTTTCTTTCAGAGAGAGAGCGAGCGAGCGAGCTGGGGGGAAGGGCAGAGGGAGAGGCAGCAAGAGAATCTTTTTTTTTTAAATTTTATTTATTTATATGAGAGAGAGAATGAGATAGAGAGCATGAGAGGGGGGAGGGTCAGAGACAGAGGCAGACTCCCCGCTGAGCAGGGAGCCTGATGCGGGGCTCGATCTCAGGACCCCAGGATCATGACCTGAGCCGAAGGCAGTCGCTTAACCAACTGAGCCACCCAGGCGCCCCTTTAATTTTTTTAATAGATGCATTTAACGCAGTATCTTCCTTCCTTCCTTCCTTTCGTTCTTTCTTTCAGAGAGAGAGCGAGCGAGCGAGCTGGGGGGAAGGGCAGAGGGAGAGGCAGCAAGAGAATCTTTTTTTTTTAAATTTTATTTATTTATATGAGAGAGAGAATGAGATAGAGAGCATGAGAGGGAGGAGGGTCAGAGGGAGAAGCAGACTCCCCGCTGAGCAGGGAGCCTGATGTGGGACTCGATCCCGGGACTCCAGGATCATGACCTGAGCCGAAGGCAGTCACTTAACTGACTGAGCCACCCAGGCACCCCTAACATGATTCCTTTTGAAAGCACCTGTATCACTAGCCCTTTTTACTGGCTATGAGACTAGGGCAAGGGATTAAACTCTGCACCTCAGGTTTTTCATCTATGAAGTGGGGCCAATAAGATTTCCCATCTCATGGGATTTTTATTAATACATGTAAAGTAATTAGAGGAGTGCCTGTGTATAATAAGTTCTTAAAAAGCTTTAAGTCTTATTAGAAGTACCAGTGGTGGTAAAAGAGCAAACACAAGCTCTACATTCCAAAATGTGAAATACTGATATATATGTACTTACATACACACATCATATAAGCATGTATAAACACACATACATATGTATATTTGTGCAAATATACATTTTCCATTATTTCCCAGGGTATAGATTTCACATTCCATCAGAGGGAAGCCAAAATCTAAACATCTTATCTGAAACAGCCTTTAATTTGTACATGACTGCCAAGTAGGTAACACTATTTGTCAGTGCACTTCTAAACTTAGGAAATTTAAGATTAGTTCTTAAAATTTTATTTCTTTAAGAAAACAATAAACATGGAAGCAAATTTAAAGAAAAGTATTCCATTTCAGTGGAGTGAATGAGGAGGGAAAGGTTTGTGTTTCTGGTTATGTCAGGGAAAAATAGCTGAAGAGTATAGATTTCAGTGTTCCAAAATAAAAAATGATGCCTGATCAGGACTGGAAGCTTCAGATCAAAAGGGCAATTTTAGAAAATTGTGCTGAGTGAATGAGGGCACTAGTTTATTGAAGAAATCAATTTGCTATCTTAACCAATGGCACTAGCACCATCCCTATAATCTCTGAAAATAGATAGACACTTTGCGGTTCACCAATCCGTAGATTGCATCTGCTTCCTTACACCTGGCAAGCTCACACCCTTTTTGAAAAGATGGTATCGCAGGAGCTTTGTGGGTTTATGAAGCCACAAGTTTATTAGTTAGATAAAATCTCTAAGCGTTTAGGAGTTTAAAACTGTGTTGTCAAACCTATTTCAGTTATAATGGCAATTTCCAAAGTAAATATGACACAGTAACTTTTAAATCTTGTCATTCTGTTTCCTTGAGTGTGTGATTTGTGATAATCTATGGCAGGGCTTCCTGTCTTTGTTTTCAAATTTAGCTGTACATGGAGAGTAGCAATTGAAATACTGAAACTTAGAATCTACAAGTGGTAAGTTGTACACCTCCAATTACCCCCCAAAATTTTCTTGGATAAAGGTGGGCCAAAAATTTTAAAGGGAAAACAAATATGGCTTTATTATTATTTTTAACTTAAATATAATTAACACACATTATATTAGTTTCAGGTATACAACATAATGATTCAGTATTTCTGTATATTTTTGTGAAATGATCACCACAGTAAGTCTAGTTAACAACCATCACCATCATTGTTACCAAATTTATTTTTCTTGTGATGAAAACTTTTACGATAAACTCTTTTAGCAAGTTTCAAATATACAATACCGTATTATTAACTATAGTCATCATGTTGTATATCCCCATGACTAATTTATTTTATAGCTGGAATTTTGTACTTTTTAACTCCCTTCTCCCATTCCTCACCTCTCCTTCCTCCCTGCCCCCCCTTCTGGAAATCACTAATCTGTTCTCTGTATCCATGAGCTCATGTTTTGTTATTGCTGTTTATGTGAGTGGGTGGGTTTTCTTTTTTTTTAAGATTTCACATATAAGTGAGATCATATGGTATTTGTTTTTCTCTGATTTATTTCACTTAGCATAATGCCCTCAAGTTTTATCTATGTTGATGCAAATGGCACAATTTCATTCTTGTTTATGGCTGAATAATATTTCATTAAAGATATATGCCACAGTTTCTTCATCCATCCATCCAACTTAGGTTGCTTCCATATCTTGGCTATTGTAAATAATGCTGCAATGAACAAGGGGTGCATATATAGCTCTCAAATAAATAAATAAATAAATAAATAAAATATTTTAAAAATTCCAGAAACTTCAGCTTAAAACAAAACAAAAAACCACATCCTTGTCAACTCTTGTTAATTTTTGTCTTTTTGATAATAGTCATTCAAGCAGGTGTCAGGTGATATCTCGTTGTGGTTTTGATTTGCATTTCCCTGATGATTAATGATGTTGAGCACCTTTTCATATACCTGTTGGCCATCTGTATGTCTTCTTTGGAAAAATGTAAATATGGCTCTAAATGTATAATGAAGTAGTCAGAGGAGAAAATAACATTGGGGACAGAATCCTCTTTAATATATTGTTCTGTCTCATTTAAGTGATCAAAAAGGTCTAATACAATAAAAACTTATTAGAACTCAGTGTTCAAAGACCTAAATAAGCCTTTTTTTTTTTTCTCTTTTAGCATCTGATTTTAGGAATAGAAGCAAATCCTAAGGAAATAACATGATACCAATTAATGATTTTGGGAAAGCAAATTGTGAGGTGTTCATCTAGGTTATTATATTTTCTATCAAATTCTGTACACTGACTTTCTACATGAGGATTAATTTTTACTAGGAACAATAGGTGTAGAGTTAGGAAAACTGAAGTTTTCCAATTAAGTCCAGGCTTACTATATTACCAAAATGTAAATATGGGTATTTAGCTGTATTCTTAACATTACAAAAATAGTCTCTGAAAGAATAGCATATACATATAATATATAAATACATATTATTTCAATATAATAACATGATGAGATATATATCTTGTATATTGTTGGATAGTTTCCAGAGCTCTTCCACATATATCATAGCATCCTCAGATAATCTTATGAAGGGCCAGTAGAATAAACTTCATTTTGCAGATGCAGATATTGGCAAGAGAGAAGAAAATGATGCAACCCAGAATGCTATTAATTAATAACTGAACTGGGATTAAAGTCTCCAAGAGCAGACAATATTCCATAATTTTAAGCTGAAGTATAATTTTATGGAGATGATAATATGAAACAAAATTGCTTTGTAGTATTACTAACCTTAAAACATTGGTGCTACATGGGAGCAAGATGTCTCAAAGAACAGACTTTTATTTTCTTGGCTATCATCACTGCCAAATTAAGTGTTCAGTGGAGATTAGGTCTTATTATTACTGTTACATAGATTTTGAAAAATTCCTAGACATACCACCCCAAACAAAGTAAATTAGTGCTACTGAAAAAAAGATGATAATTTATGATATGCTTATGAGAACTATTGTTAAGTTAGCAACATTGTTGCTATTTTAACCACCATTTAGAAAGCTGGAATTTCTTCCCAGAAACTAATTGGTATGAATTGCTATTTTAGTGGGGATAGAATATAATGACCCATGGTTTTATGCATTTGAGCAAAGTGACGGCATCACTACTTAACTCTAAGGGTCATAGTGGCCACTTTTATGAATTAAATGACCAGTGGAGAGCACCCCAAACTTTGTGAAATAAATCCTCCCACAAAGTAATGTTTCTTGTTGTATAGCTTGAACAATGAATTCGGTATGTATCACTGGGTGAGCCTGGTGTACTTAGACATTTGTCTTTTTTCTTCCTTCTCTAAATATATTGGCATGTAGTAGAGGGCACCCAAATCTCAAGCCAAACATACATGAATACATGCAAATTCTTGCTCTTGGGAAAGCAAGACTCTAATGGTTGTTCACTTATAGGGGAAGGGCGTTTGGTGATGCTATTTTACATTCTTCAACAAAATATGGTCTACAACAAGAAATTAATTCCAAATTACCAAGTCAGTTTGGACTGGCTACATGGTACAGTAATATACGTAGAGTCGTAGAGGGATGAGTTAAAGTCTTCTGAAAGAGTCTGTGTGGAGGAAACTACATGAAGAACTATTACCACTGCTGCTCTGTGGCAGTTTGTCAGTACAGTGCTGCCTTCTCATAACCCTGAAACCCATCTGCATTCTCCAAAAGGGGGGGAAGACGCATGTGTGAGGGAGTACTTGAGAGGGGATAATGGCATGATCAGAGGTAACCCCCTACACATTATTCCTCATGATGTGAAAAGTCTTTTACAGGGACCAGGGAGATTCTGAACTGAATAAGTCCAAGTGAAAACAATTCTAGAAAACGTTGCAGTTTGAACCTAATCCACTTAACTTGGTCTGTCTTCAAGTCGCCACTTGCTTAGAGTTCATTCTTTCAGAAGTTGAGCACCTCTGTCATTGAGTAGTGGTCAGATTAACTGTGCTGTCCTGCTACTTGCTGGCTGAAGTCGTTTTTGTTACTTCGAATGTAAGCTTTTAGAAAGCTATAAAGTACAGCGACAGACACGATCATATTCAATTGGACATGCTTTCTGCAGATTTGTTAAGGATTTAGTCTACACATTCGTAGCATTTAGTTGCCATGGAGATGACCTCGGTGGTAAGAGGAACAGCCTTTAGGTTGGACCTCAGATTTTCCTTTCGTTTCCATTTAATTTGATTTGACTGCAGAATGTCGCTTCCATTGCATTGATTAAGCTTCATCGCTGCCACCAGCCCTGTTAGGAAGGTGAAAGGGCAGGCCAGCCGCTGTCATTTGGCACCCCTACCCTTTTCTGATATCAATACAGATAGGCTTTCGAGATGAGAAACTCCTTCACTACATTGATGCAGACACAATTTCTCTTGCTCACTTCATGAAATACAATAAAACTAGAATTATGCTCAAAAGTTTTATTCACTCAAAAGCACACTCTATATAACCTCAAGTTTTCTCTTTTTTCAGCTCCATGCTTTGGAAGTTATAATATCTAATGTATGAAAACAAAAAATTACTGTCTTCGGTTTCCCTTAAAAACTTTTTTTTTTTTTAAAGATTTTATTTATTTATTTGAGACAGAATGAGAGAGAGAGAGCACATGAGGGGGGAGGGTCAGAGGGAGAAGCAGGCTCCCTGCCGAGCAGGGAGCCCGATGCGGGACTCGATCCAGGGACTCCAGGATCATGACCTGAGCTGAAGGCAGTCGCTTAACCAACTGAGCCACCCAGGCGCCCCCTTAAAAACTTTTTTAAGTTAAACTCTGCATTTGCCTACTTTTTGAAATATTTTATAGTTTAAATGAATCAGAAATAAATGACAGAATTAAACTATACACATATGAAGCATTAATTTCTGCTTATATGGATTGGAAGTGCTATCCTTAGGTATTAATTAAGATAAGTTGGAAGCAAAATGATGCATTAGACAAAGTTTCTCTTTGGTACCCTGTACTGCTTCTTTCTGCTGCCCCCTTTTTTTTTTTTCCTGCTGCTTTCTTTATTTCCTTCCCTGACTTTTAATGCCATCAGTAACCCAGAACTCATCAATCTTATCTTTTAGGTAAAACAAAAACAAAAACAACAAAGTTGATAAATTAATTCAACACTAAGCTTTGAGAAATTAAACTTGTTAACTTCCTTAGGAGTACAGCATTTATATTTCGCTAGAGAAGAGGAGAACATTATTTAACACAAGAAACTTAGGAGAACTCCAGTAACAAACTGGGGAAGACAGTTTGATAGGAAGCCTTCCAGATGCTTGTCAAATCATAGCACTTAGATTTCAGCCTCGATATGAATGCTTGGTTCTGCTGGATTTAGGAGGGTACCGTGTTAGGTTTCTTTAAATATGCTATAATTTGGATGGGGGAAGCCCTCAGTTTCTTGATGGAACATATACAAGAAACCTTTGAATTCATGGCTGGAAAACATAGGAGTCAGCAATTACTATAGATATGCCAGCACTTTGGGGGCAAAGGACCTTGACTAGGGCATCGTAATTTCATGTTTTTTAAAGAAAGGTAGCTTTATTGGGGCACCTGGGTGGCTCAGTTAATCGTCTGTCTTTGGCTCAGGTCATGATTCCAGGGTCCTGGAATCTGCAGGGAGCCTGCTTCTCCCTCTCCCTCTGCTGCTCCCCCTGCTTCTGTGCTTGCTCTCTCTCTCTCTGTCAGATAAATAAAATCTTTAAAAAAGAAGAAAGGTAGCTTTATTGACTAGGATTGAGATTAGGGGAAAAAGGAAGCCATGATTGCTATTTAAATCTCGGTTTCTTGGTTTGTGGGGTTTTGGCCAGAATCAGGCATGGTGTCCTTTGGGAATTGCCTCCAGCATTCTATACAATGTCTGTTTGGATAGTTCCTGTTATTTCTGTTGGAAGTCTATAAAGTGATGTGCATTAGGAAAGTACTGACAACTTTTTTGGTCTCTGCTATAGTAACTGCACCTATTTAGACCAGTTTTGCTGTGTTGGAATATTCTAGAATTCCAGTTAACAATAGAGTGAAAGTCATAATGTGACTGCCTTTACTTGTTACCTCTAAATGATGTAGAGTACTGTTTGTCAAACTGTAATGTGCATCTGAGTCACCTGGATATCTTGTTAAAATGCAAGTTCTGATTCAGAAGGCCTGGGTGGGGCCTGAGATTTTTGTGTTGCTAATGAGTTGCCAGCTGGGGCTGATGTTGGTTATACACTTTGTAGAGTAGGGACCTAGGGCAGGTTCTCAGTCTCAGTGAACATTGGAATCACCTGGGAAGATTTAAAACATCTATTCCTGGGTCCCATCCTACCCCAGAGATTAATATTTAATTGAGTAGAGTGTGGCTGGGTATCAGGATTTTTAAAAGCTCTCCAGGTGATTTTGATGTTCAGCCAAGGGTGAACACCACTGATTAGATAATGGACCTGTGAAGATGGGGAAAACATGGAGAGATGATCGTGTTGTAAAAAATATTTTCAAAACCTTCCTCAGGGTTTTATTTTTACTATTAATTTGGAGGTTTTAAAGACACCGAGCCAAATATGTAAATAAAAACCGATTTGTCATTCCATTCATTAACTGCAATTATTATTCTACAAGTGAACATTTACCAATACTATCTTCAGCATTTCCTTCTTTTTAAGATAATTTTAAGATAGGTTGGCAGATTTAGCAAATCAAAATAAATACTGAGGTGCCATTCCAGGCTGTTGAATCAGAACCTGTATTTTAACAAGATACTCAGGTGATTCATATGCACAATATAAATATTGCATGGGACACACTTTAAAAAATAAAATTTACTTGGGTGTCCTGTATTTTTTATCTTATCTTGTAACTCTATTTAGGAAGTAATTAACATTTATTTCATTACAGAATAAAATGGAAAGTAGTGTTCTGAGTTTAGGGAACACTTTTAATATCTTGCTTCTCATTTCACCTCATCTTCCTGTGTCTGCAATGCCCACTGATTTTTAAGCCTAACATAAAATAAAACTAGCTAATAGACCTCACGATGTCATGCTGTGTATTAGAAACAAATAAAATATGCCATTCTGTGTATTTATGTAAGCATGGGAGACAGCCCTACCACTTTGAGGGTGGCAATCAGTTTACGTTAAAAATTGTTTTACATCTTTTTCTTAGATTTAAATAATTGTCACAGATTTTAAAACCCTCTTATTTAAGGAATTCAGAAGCCACCTTGTTGTAACTAAAGTGTAACAATTAGTTGTGCTTATAAAACTACAAATACCAGAATTCCCCCAGAAAGAGAATTATCGCAAGGCTTATCTTCCTATGAAAGAAACAGTCCCACAAGGCTAAAAAATGTTGTGTCTATATACCCAAATAAGAAATGCTAATCTTTTAAAAAATTACTTAGATTAACCAAAATGTCAAAGTTCAGCATTGTTAAAAGCAACATTTAACCTGGCTCATGTTGATAGCAGTGTCTTACGAATCACAGATATTGAAAAAACAGGTTATAAAAGTTTAGTCACAAAAATTAATTTTTAGGTTAAGGTAAAAAATATATCATTGACATTATTAGATTTTTCTTTCAACTGTCTCCCCTTTTGGAGTCTTTGTCACACATCTGGTACTCTATTAAGAAGACATTCATATGCTGGTATTGAATGCAGTGATTTGCGCTTTAAAATGTAGTGTTGAGAACTCTATTTGGAATGTGTTGCTGCATATAAGATTGAGCTTTAATAGTGTTATATTTCAGTCTATAAATAACTTTTACTTCCTATCTGACATTAAAACAATGTATGGCATTTGGCAAAAAGTAAACTGCCAAATGATTTCTTAAGTGCCTAGTTAAGGGATGTCATTGTAAATTTTTTTATCCTGGTGAAAAACACTGTCAGAATATGTCTTAGCTTTACTAATCCCTCAAAATAAATTATTTATTTTGGCAATATGAAATCATAAATGCTAATCAACATTCTGAAAAGTGTGGCATTGTTAGTTTTTATTTATAGTGAGTCAAGTTAATAGGTATATCATGTAGTGAAGTTATACTGTCACAATCAGGAAGGTAAATTATAACCAAGGCCTCACGCTTGAAAATGTGGTGAACAAGGGAGGACAGAGCACGTTTATTTGCAGTCCCAGTGACGCACTGGGGTGAATGGACATATCAGTGGCTTCAGAGTCAAATCTCGTATGACCCAACTGGACCTCAGTTCCTTCATTTGTAAAATGAGAGAAGAAATATTCCTTCATTGAGTTGTGAAGATTAAGATAATGTTATGTAAAGTCCCTTAGATGATGCCAGTAGATATTCAGAAAAAAGTTAATTTCCACCTCAACCATCCTGATCCCCTAAATCCCTCCAGCCCATTTGGAGGATTCTCCTTCCTTGGTAGAGTTTCTAGAAATATCATATGGCATGAGGGAGGCTAAAAAGAGGTAAACTATTAACTTTTACTTGGCCAGATGTAAGCTCAAATGTGATTGTGTTAGGTGAAGGCTAGTTAAAGTCCACTGAGGAAAACAATTTCTAATGATGAAAAGAATACTCGCCTTTAAGTGAAAAGGCAGAAGAGCTGCTACCAGGACTAACTAGACGCTTGACTCCATGCAAATTATTTAATTGTTCTTGGCTGAGGTTTCTTTACCGTTACAAAAGGAGTAATGTTGAATTGTAATATAGCTTGGTTTCCCTCCAGCTCCTCTCACTGTAATGCTTCCTGGGTTGGGTTCCCTGAGGTGCTAAGTTGGAGATTGGGAATGTTCTTGGGATCAACACCTACGAGGGAGTAGGCCCCAGGACCAGGCATCGGGAGGAGCTGTACTGAGATGTAGTTATAACTCAGGCCTCAGTGGATCCCTGGAGAGCTTGAGCACTGCATGGTCCTTCAGAGTTTTTGTGACTGAGGCAAGGGTACTCAGCCTCTTTTGCTCTAAACCCTTTCTAGGGGCATGACTCTGGGCAAGACAGCTCCCCTCATTCCCCTGGGGGCAGGTCCTGAGGAGTAGTCACGTAGAAATTAGCAGCAGCCAGAGCACCTGGCAGCTAGAATGAGTGCCTCAGTCTTGGAGGGGCATTTGAGACAGCCTCTACTGCGTGAGGTTAGTTTTCTAGCATCTCAGGGTCATGGCCTTATACTCAGCAGAATATCAGTCTTTACGGCAGTGCTATCATTTTCAGAGATGTTTTGGGGGAAATGCTAAACTTTAGGGGTGCCTGGGTGGCTCAGTTAGGCCTCTGCCATTGGCTCAGGTCATGATACTGGGGGCCTGGGATCAAACCTTGCATTGGGCTCCCTGCTTGGGGCTCCCTCTGCCCCTTCCCCTGCTCGTGCTCCTTCTCCCTCTCAAATAAATAAAATCTTTTAAAAAATTAAAAAAAAGAAATGCTAAACTTTGGAATCTCTAGGTGTATTGGGGGGGTTGTTCTTTTGAGTATAGGCCATGCGTGTACATTTTCTGAAGTTAAATTAATCAAAATACTCTGATAAAGTCTTCACTGAATTTTGCAGGAGGATAGACTTTTTGTACTATTTCTAAGAGATCTCTCATACAAATTTCTCCAAAGGCATCATGGAAAATAGCCTCAGCTTTTGGAGTTCCATTTGTAATTGTGACCAAAACCCAAAGTGCTCAAGTACAGTATGAGACATTTTAAAAAATTCAAATAGGCCATTATACAAATCACTGAGAAAATCAGCCTACTTTGGTACTTTATTTTCTTTTAAAAAGATTTTATTTATTTATTTGAGAGAGAAAGAGCATGAGCAGGGTGAGGGGCAGAGGGAGAAGCAGGCTATCTGCTCAGGGGCTCAATCCCAGGATCTGAGGATCATGACCTGAGCAGATGGCAGATGCTTAACTGACTGAGCCATCCAGGCACCCCTACTTTGGTATTTTATTTTATTTTATTTTATTTTATTTTATTTTATTTTATTTTATATGTTCATTTAGCCAACATATAGTACATCATTAGTTTTTGATGTAGTGTTCAATGATTCATTAGTTGCATATAACACCCAGTGCTCATCACATCACATGCCCTCCTTAAATACCCATCACCCGGTTACCCCATCCCTCCAACTTTTACTTTGGTACTTTAAAAAGTGTTTTTCTTCAGATTCTGTTCCAGCTTTGAGTATGGAAATTCTTCCTCTCTCAGTACTGTTTATTCATCTTTAGTTGGTCATTTTTCAAATATGAGGATGGTATGTTTCACAGATGATGGGCTGTGGATTAGCCCTCCGGGCTGGTACCTTGCAGTGAAGATTTTTTATTTTTTTGAAGATATTTTTATGTTAGTTGAAACACAGGGAACTGAATGGATAAGACCATCAAGAAGATAAAGCTAACTTTATCTTCATCTAAAGAAGTTCAGTGTATTAAATACCAACGCATTCTTGCAAGGGTCTTATTCAGTGGAAGAGATAAAGAGTGAACCTCTATATCCCCTTTGTTGGCCTGAAAATGGAATGTCAAGCAACATATAATCATCTTTCTTGTTTAAAAAAAAAAAGGAAAGTGAGAGAAAGCGATTTCTATTTGTGTCAGATTTTAGATGTCTTAATATTCTTTCCTGTCTAATTTTGCAGAAAGTGATAATAGAGTTCCTGTCAAATTAGAGGCTACAGACTTTTAACCTATGTCGTGAAAAAAAAAACCCACATTAGTTATTATTACCATAAACATAATTCAAATAAATATTTAGTTGTAATACCATTATGTTGAAGGGTGCATTCCAAGCATATAATTTTGCTCTCATTATAAATATTAAAAATTCAGAATGATAGTACACTGGAGAAGAAAAGAAAAAAAAGAAACAACAGAGGTTTTTGGAGTCTTTTGCTTCCAAAGATGGAGTTTCAGTGTAAATTCATAATTGGAAAAATTGGAATGAAGTGATTCCCATAAAGAATTATGCATCTCTGTTACTTATGGAACATGAAATTATTTTCTAAAATACCATAAATCCTGCCGCATGTTTCTATCTGTGAGTCAGAAACTAAAGTGAATAGTATCAAGAGTGGATCAAAGTGAGAAAAGAAAGAAGAAAGTAGAAAACTCACTGTGTGCAACTTCATAGAAAGAGCTCCAAGCAAGTGATATATCTGACCTTTGCTGAACCAGTAGTTGAACCTGTTTTATTAGTCACCTGAGAATTACTTGCTTGAGTGGGATTGTTGAATGTGAAAATGATGCTGGACCAATCTTTAGAATTTTTCAGACCTTTATTAAACTGATGACAATTTTGAGTGTCTCATCATTACATTTTCCAAATACCAGTAAATAGAGCACACATTTTCATAGTTCAAGTTTATGCATAAAATATCTAAGCAGGTGCATTTTCAGTGTTAAAGGGTATTTTCTCAACCAAATTATTAGAAAAGAGAATGAATGAGAAAACAAAGAGCATACTTTAGAGAAGTCCTTTCTAACATTGCTTTTAGCAGTATTATCAAATTGGGTCACAGATAATTAGATTAATTTGACTACCCTATGGTTTTATTTGGAGAAATGTAATGTGGCAACTCTCTTTGCTCTTGGATATCTATAGGATACAAGAAAATGGAAACACTCGGCCTTCAAAAAGGAAAGAGCTATTATGTCACGCTCAATCAGAGAGATGTAGACATTGATAGAGTATCAACACCTGAAGCCACTCTATTAAAGCATGCTTGGTTCCGCAAGCAAAAGTCACAGAAAATTGGCTCATGTTTCACCATCTAGGCTTGCTACCACTTGGTTTCCTTTAATTGGCTATCATGTCCATTTACCAGAAATTGGCTCTGTTTTCCAGCTGCTGGATGTAGGAGTGATTTACTTGTGTGAGTGTTCTCAGTATTACACCTGCAAGAGTGTAGTTTCAGACATCCTTTTTCTTAGAAAAATTACTAACTCTGTGTATCTGAATAGGCATACTACAAAGGAATTATAAAATCTAGAACCTGAGAGGCTTTTCAAAGGATCTGACTTGTCTTAAAGACAGTATTAGCATAGAGCGGTCATGAAAGCCCCTGGGTGGGCCCTGGTCTATAACGTATTATTAAGTATAATTTAAGGATCGTATCAAAGGAATTGAAAAATAAATAGTATAGCACAATTCTTGGTATAGGCATTTTACCTAATATAGGGAAGCTTATAAACCCACATCTTAATGCTACACTGAGTAGATTGCTTTCATGTTAGAGCATAACCACTTAAGTATGCAGTTTTGTTCAACATTTTAAGAAATCAGGGTCGTTTGTTGTTTTTGTTTTTTGTTTCTGCTTATTTCACATTGTAGTGGCTTTTTGTTTGTTTTTTGTTTTTGTTTTTTTTTAGGAAAAAAAATCCAGCATTTAACTTTGCTTTTCTGAACTAACAGGCATTTATGGTTATCTAATTACTGTAACCATGTATTTCCTTAAATGTTGTTCACTAGTAGTTTAACCACAAATACAGATGCTCTAATTTCTACTCTTTTATAGATTTTCTGAATAGGGTCCACTGCTGTCATCAGGGGAAGGTTCACGTAAATCTAGAGTAAATATTTTAAAAATATAAGAATGAGTACTTTAAATGTAAAGGAAGATAAATGTAACATTCTTCTGAAACAAGTCTAGTAAGGATTTTAAGTTTTTAAGACTTTCTATTTAATTACTTTGCATTGAAGCCAGCTGGTTTGGTAACTTTCATGACCTTATATTCCCTGAATGTTCTCATAAATCAAAGGAAGAATATGCTCAATTCTAACATTAGTCCTGGGGAAAATTCCATATTTGAAAACAAAAGAAAGAAAGGTAGAATCAAGGTTGCCTTGGGAATTTTGAGGTCCTTGGTAAGGTTAATTGGGAGGGCATAAATTCCTTTATCCTCAGATTTTTCTTTTCCTTTCTCTTTTCTCCCCCTAAGCTTTCCTGCCCTCTAACCCACCAATTTCTCTTGCAGCTTGAGCCTTCACACTTCAACATTGAACTTGGAGATATAAAAATATTCTAACAGGCAGGGGAATGGCCTTGATGATCTCTTAAAGTTCTTTTTAGTGCTCTATTTTAAATTCCAATGATTTAATAGAAACTCAACGGTGAAATGGCCCTCTGGAGGTCATCAGTTGTAGTCCCCTCCATGTAAGAATGCCTCCTACCTTCTGGGAGTTGGCACTAACAGCCAGTCCCAAGGGACCTCTTTATTATTCTCTGAATTTCTTCAACACTATGGACTTAACTTGTTGGCCAGTTGGGAGAAGTGCACATCAGATTTGAGAATTTTTCTAGCTGTACATTTTACCTTCTTCCTCACTTAGGTTTTAAATATATAAATCACTGCTTGAATGAGTCACTCTTTTGAAAGAGATCTACGTTAAAGGTTTCAGGTGTTGTTTTGAGGTGGAGTGGAATTTCTGGTAGATGAGAATTGAAGGAAGTCAGAATCCATTGAGATCAAGCAATTCAATAAACATTAGTTGAGGACTTCCGTATAAGGGGTTGTAAACTCTAATGCCTCAGAAGACAAGGCTGGTAGCATAAATCTTGAATTAAGCCCTAAATAAGGCAATAGGGATGGTGTGAGGCCTGAGCATTTCAGACCTGGTGCTGGCATTCTTGTGGCAGCTGCCCTGCCCAAAGCATGCCCAAAGTTTGCAAACCCTTAAGTCTCTATGCATGGTATCTGTTTTGTCTTGTGGGAGATTCATAAGTGAACACCAAAAATTCCTGACTTTACTGAGGTACAACAGTGATAAAAAAATTATTAATCAAATAGTGGCTACTATTTATAGAGTGGCTGCTAGGTCCTAGGCACCCTGCCACTCTTATTCAATCCTTATGCTTATCCTATGCGATAGTCCTATTCAACTCTATTTCAGATGGGAAGGTGGGGGCCCAGAGATCAATTACTTGCTCGTAGTCACTCCTTTAATCATTGTTAGAGGCCAGGTTAAAACTGAAGTCCCCTAACTTAGCAACTTCCAAAACCCATGCTTGTAACCATTATTCAGGTGTATCTCAGGCTATCTACTGTGAGATGTTAATGGATATCTGCTTTTTTTTTTTTAATTGATGATTCTGTAATCAAATAATGGCAAACAAAAATTGAGTTACAGAAGGTTACATCCCACACCTTACTCACTATGGGACTTTGTCCAGATCCTTTAATTTTACTGTGTTGTGAATCCCCCAAAATAGGTATATATATTTTGCAGTGTTTCCCAAGCTAATGTGAATTGTACAAATTGCCTCAAGTCCTAGTGTTCTAGGGAACAAACTTTGAGAAACTCTTATCTGTTAATACCCAGCCCTCTCACTGAGAAGTTTTGTCATTAAAGAGCAAAGTATTTTGGGTGCACACAAGATAGATGTTAATCAGAGAATGTGTCAGAGGGAAGGTAGAATTTGGCATTGGGTCCTAAAAATAGATGATATTTTCACAGATTATTATATTTACATAGATGATATTGGGCATTAGAGAACATTCCAGGAGAAATTATTTCAGTCAGACAATAGTGCAAACATACACATAGAGAACGGAATGTGCAAAGGTGAATTTGGGGAACGTAGAAAAAATTGGTAGATTAGCATCATTTGATATTTATCGTGTTAATCTTAACGGTTGATTATATTTTAGAAGATTGTTTTTTTTTTTCAAATATTAGAAAAGCTCACTTGAGGAAAATTTCAAGTCTTATGACAGAATATCATCTTCAGTCATATTATTAAAATTACTCATTGAACAAATATTTATGACTGCTTATTATATTCAGAGCTCTGTTTGGGGTGCTGAGGCTACAACTGTAAATAAGGTATACAAGCTTCCTGTTCTCAGACAACTTGCAGACAAAAGCAACACAAACATAAAAAAGGCAACAACACAATGTCAACTAGTGATAAGTACTATGCAGAGAGAGAAAATAGGCCAATGTGGTGAAGAGTGCCTTAATGGCTATTTCAGAATAACAAGAAGGGACCAGACATTTGAAGATCATGGGGATAACGTATTAGGCAGAGAGAGCAGCTGTTCCAATATCCTTAAGGAAGAAATGAATTTGAGGTTGTGAGGAATAGTGAAAAGGCTAATGTGGTTGGAGCATTGGCTAGGAGGAAAATGGTAAGAAGAGTTCAGAGAGATTGACAAGAACCAGACAAGAGAGTAAGGAGTTAGAATTTTTTTTAAGCGTCATGGTTAACAGTTTAAGAAGGGGCTTGACTCTGTGTGTGTGTGTGTGTTTGTGTGTATGTGCATGCGCACACATGGCCATAATCTCTGGCTGCTTTGTGAATAAATTTTAAGGGGAAAGAGTAGAAGTAGGGGACCAGTTAGAAGTGATTGCAATAGTCTAGGTAGGACTACTTTGGACTGGGGGTGGTAGTTAAGATGGAGAGAAGTTGACACATGAACATACAGGGTTTTTAAACTGAAGTATAGTTGGCATACTGTGTTACATTAGTTTCAGGTGTACAACATAGTGATTCAACAAGTTCACATGTTATGCTATGCTCACTACAAGAGTAGCTACCATCTGTTACTGTACAAAAAATATGGAACACTTTACAAGTTTGGGTGTCTTATTTGCACAGGGGCCATGCTAATCTCTGTATTGTTCCAATTTCAGTATATGTGCTGCCAAAGAGAGCAAAACATACAGGTGTTTAAGGACATGCTAATGAAATGGATGTGTGGGATAAATGGAAGGAAATTAGGTGTAGATTGGTGGTATTTGTTGATGAGACTGAGGGAGGTTTAGGTGGGAAATCAGAAGTTTTGTACTGGACACATTAAGTTGGAGATGTGCATTAGACATTCTAGTAGAGAGGTCAAATAAACAATTGGACAGGTGAATCTTGAATTCGAGGGTGAGGTCTGTGCTGGAGATATAGGGATATCCACATTATTCCACTAACAGAGTTGAGAAGGTCTACCTACCCGTAGTAAAAGACATTTTTTTAAAAGATTTTATTTATTTATTTGACAGAGAGAGACACAACGAGAGAGGGACACAAGCAGGGGGAGCGGGAGAGGGAGAAGCAGGCTTCCTGCTGAGCAGGGAGCCTGATGCGGGGCTCGATCCCAGGACCCTGGGATCATGACCTGAACTGAAGGCAGACGCTTAATGACTGAGCCACCAGGTGCCCCTTAAAAGACATTTTACAAGGCAAAATAAATAAATAAATTTGTTAATAAAAAATTAAAAGTGACTAGAGTATACAAATTACTATAGTGTAACCTTGGTTTGGGGTACTACCAGTTTTCTTGTCATTTATTAAGTGCTGGTAGAGAAGCAGGAAGACATTACATTTTTGTAGTGAATACCTAGAAAGTCTTCTGGAGTTCAAATACCCATCTCCTCTACGACTTCTGGACAAATGTATTTCCAGCAGAAGCCTGAATGCTCAGGATTGGAAGGGCATGTGTTTGCCTCCCAGGGCAGGAAATTCTAGGTTTATAATGTTCTTCCTTTTCTTGAATAGATATTTTTCCACTCATAATCTTCCCTCCATTTTTACCAAATGCTACAGTTTCAGACTTAGAAGAGGGTCCAATCCTCACTCTTTATAATGACCCCTCATGTATTTTGAGAAAGCTATTGTGCCTTTCTGGTTTCCTCGGTTAAGCATACCCGGTACTTTTAGTTATTTCTCATGTGACATGACTTTAAGTCCTCTGTCCATTCTGGTTACTCCTGTTTCTAGAGCATTTCTCTGCATTCTTCCCCAAGCAGGGCACCTGGCATTACTGTGTTCCCCATAGTACTATGGCTTTGTTTCAACAAGACTGAGTGGAGGAAATCTTTGGCTTCTAATTTTTAGATACCATACTTATGTTAATGGGAAACAGTTCAACGTCCCTATGCTTTTTTTTTTTTAATAAAATAACCTTTAACTTTATAATAGTTTTAGATTATAAAGCTAAAAGATAGTACAGATCATGACATATTCTCCATCCAGTTCTCCCAGTTTACATTTTATATTACTCTGATATGTTCAGCACAACTAAGTAACCAACATTGGGTACTTTGTTGTTAACTATAATTTATTTGGATTTCCTTAGTTTTTAGGGAAATGTCCCTTTTCTGTTCTAGGGATTTATCCAGGATACATATTACTTTTAGTTGTCATGTCTCATTACTTTCTTCTGGACTGTAACAGTTTCTCAGATTTTCCTTGTTTTCCATGACCTTGACAGTCAGGCATTTTGTAGAATGTCTCTCAATTTGTGGTTGTCTATTTTTTTTTTTATGGTTGGACTGGGGTTATGGGTTTTGGGGAGGAAGATCACAAAGGTGAAGTGCCAATCTTATTATATCAAGGGCACATACTGTCAACTTGACTTATCACTGACACTAACCTTTGATCACCTGGCCATGGTGTCTCTATTGTGAGGTTACTTTATTCTCTGTTTCTATATTGTACTCTTTGGAAGAGCAGCCCACACTCAAGAGGTGAAGAGTTAAACTCCATCTCCTCAAGGTTGAGTATTTACATAAATTATTTGGAATTCTATATGGGAGATTTGTCAGTTTCCCCCATTTATTTATCTACTCATTTATTTATGTAAGTATGGACTCATGGATATTTATCTGATACTTTGGATTATAATTCAATAGTATATTATTTATTGCTCAAATTGTTCCAGTTTTGGCCAATGGAAGCTTTTGCCTATTGGCCTCTATGTTCCTTTGACATACCCCCACCATTTTGTTTTTCCCTGTTCTTTTAAAATCTGTGCTGCTGTAACTCATGAATCTCCTAACTTATACTATGCTATTGTTTTTTTTGGGGGGGGGTTGGGTATAAAGACAAGGCTTATGATTGTCCTTGTTAAATTTCACCTTCTTGGAGCTTCCGTTACCAATAACAATAGCTTCTTTTTTTTTTTTAATTAATTAATTTATTTGACAGAGACAGAGATAGCGAGAGCAGGAGCACAAGCAAGCGGGAGTGGGAGAGGGAGAAGCAGGCTTCCCGCAGAGCAGGGAGCCCGATGTGGGACTTGATCCCAGGACCTTGGGATCATGACCTGAGCTGAAGGCAGCCGCTCAACCGACTGAGCCACCCAGGCGTCCCAATAGCTTCTTTTTTTTTATAGCTATATTATTTATTTATAAATTAGAAGTATTGATAGCTTTGCTAATATAAGTTGAAGATGATACATATTTCACAAATGATTAAAATCCTAAATTAATGAGATAAAGATAAAATTACACATATTTAAATGTTTAATTTAAGTACAAAACCCTTTCACTCTAAAATACTTTGTATTTGTGTTTTGGATACCCAGTCTTTTTTTAATTTATTTTAATTTATTTTTTATTGTTATGTTAATCACCATACATTACATCATTAGTTTTTGATGTAGTGTTCCATGATTCATTGTTTGCATATAACACCCAGTGCTCCATTCAGTACTGCCCTCTTTAATACCCATCACCAGGCTAACCCATTCCCCCACCCACTCCCCTCTAGAACCCTCAGTTTGTTTTTCAGAGTCCATAGTCTCTCATGGTTCGTCTCCCCCTCCGATTTCCCCCCCTTCATTTTTCCCTTCCTATTATCTTTTTTTTAATTTTTAAAATTTATTTATTTATTTATTTATTTTTTAATCTTTTTTTTTTTAACATATAATGTATTATTTGTATAACAATAGCTTCTTAACATGGTCTCTGAACTTGCATTCTATCCACCTCTATCTGTACTGTATTTGGTTCTTTGAATAGCAGCCAGAGTGATTTTTCCAAGCAAATCAGTTATGTCTCTCCTCCATGTATCAATGCATAAAACTTTACATGATCTGACTCTTGTTTAGGTCTCTGATCTCCACTCTTAACCTTTATATCTCTCACTCAGTATGTTTTAGCCACACGACTATCCTTTCCAAGCTTGTCTATGTGAGGCTTTTTTAACATTGGTTCTTTTTGCCTGGAATGTTCTTCCTTCTTACCTTCAAATGACTTATTTTTCCTTGCTATTCAGATCTTAGCTCAAATGACACCTTTTCAGGGAGGACTTTTCTTAAATTCAAGCTAAGGTAGCTTCAATTTCTCCCTATCATAGTGCCATGTTTTATTTTCTTTATAGGAATCATCATGATGGAATATTTTCTTAATAATTTTTTAGCCATTTATTATCCTTTTGCTTTTCCCACAATTAGAATGTAACAGGGTCTTGTAATCTCTTGTCCACAGCTTTATCTCCAATGCATAAAGCAGTTCCTGGCACATGTAAGAAGCTCAATATATATTTGTTAAATGTCGGTTGCTAAAGTCTCAGTTATGGCTTCTGAGTAACACTTACCTTTGAGGTTCCCATAATCTGTAAAGCCTTTGTGTTGTGATAACTTTGTTACTTCATGCTATTGACTCTATAGGATTGTATTGTACCATTCTGATTAAGATTGTATAGTATTTCTTTAGATAGCATGTTGTGCCTGTCATAGTGATTTTCCCCTTAGAAAATAAAGCCAGTCCGGTTTCCATCAACACTTGGCTTGTGGCCTATAAACACAAGCCCTTCCTATGTGCCCCCATTCCTTTGCAGATCATCAGGACAAGATAGGAGAGATAGAGGCAAAACTTAGAGCCACCAAAATTTTTCCTTCCAACTGTCAGTTAAGGGAGCAGTTCTCTCTGGATGCAGTTGTTCAACATTTTTTAACCTCAGCTATTTATATTATTTTTCAGCTTATATCTCTGTCTTGACCTCAACAAAATCATCATGAGGTATCTTAACTGACACCCAAATATGGTGTATCTGATACATTCTTTGTGTTACCACTTTAACCCACTCTGACTCTTTATGATCCTTATTTCCTGGTCTTAATGTTCAAAAGCCATTTCTTTAATAATCCATCTTAGAGTCTCTCTTTGGATCTACATGAAACTCAGTGCTGTCTGTTGTTGTAAAATTTATTTTTCTTTTTACCACTTCTGTTTAGCCTCCTTGGGCTTATACACAATTACATAACTAAAAAAATATTTAACAAGCTTCTCAAGCAAACACCATGTTAAGAAATATGCGATCAGACATATTTGATACCATGCAGATTTGACCACCAGATAGCTTACATGAGCTATATAGCACTTTATAGTCCCTGTAAAATCACTCACTAATTGGCAATTCCTCATTTAAGTCAGTGATTCATTATTGTTTTAACGAACTTAAATATAAACACTTTGTAACAGCGTGAGTACTTATGACTTGCTTCCAGGTATAATGGGAATTGCATTAGAAACTAACATTAGCCTATGGAGGTACCCAGTAGAATCAGTTACTACGTTTCAATCTCAATTCTTTCGGATGGTGGGAAACCCTATCATCTAGTATTTATTTTTGCTGTGGTGTTGTCTTTGGCCCGCTTCCTTTGGAAACATGCTCTGAGCCTCTGACATTTGCATCTATGAGGTTTATTGTTGTGTGCTCTTGGGAACAGTACCTATGAGGGGTGAGGGAAGCAGGAAGGGCAGATGGAGAGGTTGAATTGAGATGCAGTTGCAACAGAGGCTGCAGCCAATCCTATGGGGAGCTCTAGAGCTGGGCTAGCCATTCGGAGCTGTCCTGAGTTGAGGTAGGGGGCTGGCCTTTGTACCTCCTTATTTAGCAGTCAGTAGACATTTGCTGCCCCTGGGGAGGAGTTTAGCCTCCAGCGAGGCAGCGCCCTTCAACAGAGGCAGTGCCCAGGGAGGGGCTCAGCTGTGAGTTGTTAGCATTCAGTGCTGCTAAGCAGCTGGGGCAGTGAGTGCTTCTAACTGAAGGGAAGATCATTAGTTGTTGGGTGAATGGTACACAACAGCATCTTCTACAGGTAAATTAGTATAAATTTCACATCCCATTGCTAACTTTCTATTTCTGTGCCATTTCACCCTCGAATTGTTGTTACTCCCATTCTTGCCTAATCTCCTGTATCTACCCTGAATATGTCCTTCAGTTTCTTCATCTATAGAGTGGGGATAGTCATACACACACATGCAAGCACACACACACACAAATACAGTGACTGGCATATAGCTGAATGCTTAATAGGAATAAGTTTCTTCTGTCAAGACTTCGAAATGCTTCTTTAACTAATTTGGCTAAGACCATAATGGTTAGATTTCAAAGACCCCTGTTCCTCCATTTGAAAGAGAATAGTTACTTCTTCTAGTATCCTGTGGGCATTTCAGGAAGGATTTAGCATTTAAATATAAAATGGGCTTAGAGAACCTTGAAATATCAACAACCTCCTATGCAGAACTAGCTCAATTCCTCCCATCTCCCCCACATCAACCTCCTTGTTAAACACTAGTTTAAAGACTGCAGGTTTCTGGAAGCTTCTCAAACTTCTGAATATTAGCATTATATGTAATAATAATATAAGGATTTATTGATCAAGTCCTTTATTCATAGTTGACAAGAAAGCAGGACATTTTTGCAGCTATTTTATGTAGCACTATATTAGAATGGGTGTTGAAAAACCTGCTTTTCCTTGTTCTTTCAAAACAGTTTTCCTACAAAGGAAATTCAAGTCTCAACCTGTTATATTGATAATGCACAATAACATCTGATTTGAGTCAATACTGATTATTGTGCAGCTTGGCCTGCCAGGAGATATTATCCTTCTTCCAGCTAACCAGTCTCAGTACTTCTTTATCAAACATCTCTAAAACTCTGGCAACTCATTCTTGTTCTAACATCTGACATGTGCTGAACAAAATGAACAGACACTTGAGTGGTATCAACAATGTATGTCCCTTCTTTCTTTGTAGGAGCCTGGTACTGAGGCAGATTACACTTATTGACTGGTACCATGGATTTGGTCAGTGATTTTTAGTACGGTGTGATGAAAATCACTGAGTTCATGTAGCATCTTAGGTATTCATTGAAACAAAGTGATATCATAATAACCATGTACAGTATTCTTACTTCTATCTTTACTTCCTGGTCCTATCTTATCATTCTAGGTTTTGAGGCCTAAAAGATGTTTTAAAAAACATACCATAAAATTAAAAAGTTTAAAAAACTTGTACCTTGTAAGTACTTCTGGAAATAAGTGGTTAGTATATGATATCTTAGATCATGTCATTTTATAGAATACTCCCATGGCTTCCCATCTCCCTCAGAATAAAAGCTAATGTCCTTATAATACCTATGATGCCCTGACCTTTCCCCTTCCCTAGTTACCTCTTGAACTCATTATGAACCATCTCATCTCTTGTTTCCTCCCCACCATCCATCCACCCTAGCTTTTTTCATATTTGTCTAACCTACTGGGACAGCTCCCACCTCAGGACCTTTGAATTTGCTGTTTGCTCACCCACTCACTACTCAGTTAAGTGAATGCTTACACTCTTACCTCCTTTAAGTCTGATCAGTTGTGACCTTCTCATTAATTTCTCCTCTTATGACTTTTATTTTTTTTAAATATTTTATTTATTTGAGAGAGAGAGAGTAAGAGAGAGAGAGAGGGAGAGAGCCCAAGTAGCGGGGAGAGGTAGAGGGAGAGGGAAAAGCAGACTCCCTGCTGAGCAGGGAGCCCAGTGGGGGACTCCATCCCAGGACCCCGGGATCATGACCTGCGTCGAAGGCAGACACTTAACCGACTGAGCCACCCAGGTGCCCCTCTTATGACTTTTAAACTTTAAAACAGAAGACCCCCCTCCCCCTCCCTGACGCTATGACAATATATCTGTCTTCTTTGCTATATTTTTCTCCTTGTATGCACCATCTTCTAATATACCATATGTTTAATTATTATGTTTATTGTATTCTCTGCTCACTAGAATATAATGTTCATGGGTTCAGGGTGTTTTGTGTGTTCTGTCCACTCACAAATCCCTAGTGCCTAAAATCATTCCAGAAACTAAATAAATGAGTGTGAATAAAAGGACAACATCTACATTGAATTGGACCTAACAAGACAGTAAATGTAGACTGAACTATAATTGATGGAGGATTGCATTCTAATATTCAAAATGTATCTCTTTGACAGATCTCAGCAGCTCAAATTGTTTTCCAAAAGTACCTTTGTATCTATAAAGTATTTACCTTTTTCTGTGACTTTTACTTCTTGCTTTGCCTGTTGCAGCATATAGTTCAATTTTTGACACCTTGTTTAGACCTCATGTTTACTGTAACTCTACTGTTTTAAGTTTCCTACCTCCCTAAATCCACAAAGCACTTCAAGAAAGGATTTCCATGTATTATATTTTTGTTCAGAAAGCCTTATCTCATGCAGACATATTTGCCCATTTTCTTTTTATTAAAAAAAAAAGAGTTTTATAATCATTATACATGCAGAAGGGTGTTTCAACAGACTGGGTTAGTATCTCTCCATGAAACCACACACAATAAAACAGTTTCCTAAAAAAAAGTTAACAATGCATAAAATGCTGATACAGGGCTTCAGAACACTTAATTATTTCTTTTTCCCCCCATTGTTTATCACATTGTTTTGTCAACTTTCCATATCACTACCCACAATGCCTTGGGTTCAGTTTTCTTTGAACATTCCTTTCCTCTGAACTTGCCATGAACTTGTGTTTGTAGCATGCCACCACAGAGTGCCACAGCCACTTTATAACGGGGAAAAAATCAACATTTTTGTCGTAAAAGGTGCTAAAACCAAGCTCATGATATAAAATAGTAAACACACTTGTCCAATTGCTGTTTTAGGTTGAAGTATGATTCTTGCTTTAAGAGATGGTTAGTGTAGTAGTTTGCACATACTTCAGGAGAATCAGGAATTTAGTTTGTGTAGGGAGGAGGACGAGAGAAAAGAATTATGTTTCATAAGATTAGGTGGACTGGAGGAGGAGAAGGATTGCATGAATACCAAACACGATACAAGAGAGGACAGAGCTCCTTATCGCACATGCAGTATAGGATGATGTAGAGGATTATTTGTTTTCTACAGAAGGACAGAAGGAGGGATTTTTTTTTTTTCCATTTCTGATGATTTCTCTGCTTTCAGGGTTATATTAGGAAATTATTGTTCCTTCTATCAAAGTGTCAGGAGAGGGACTCTGGATTGGGAAATAAATCCTGGGTTCTCATCCCAGCCTAAAAGTAAATGGGAATTTCCTACAATATGAATTCTTGCCCGACTTGCAGCTTCAACTGATTATTTGATAAAGGGTGGATCCATGAACTCTGTGGGATGTGGCCCAAATCATAGCAAAGTCATGTTTTTGTTTTTTTGTTTTTTTTAAACAGGACATGCAATAATTTCCCTTATATAATAGGTTGTTACATTTGACTTAGCAAGTTGTATCAGAGCTGCAGCAGGGCTCCAAAGGACCAAGAATAATGTGGGTCAAACCATCGATTCAGGATTCTCTAGGAGCCTGAGATAATCTCATTTGTTTGTTTGTTTCTTTTACAGTTTGACCCTCACTCACCTGGAGAGGGTGTGTGAGGGGAGGAGGAGGAAGGAAGACTATAATAAGATTGATGAAGAGTATGGTAGTGAGATTTCCAGTGGACAGAATTAAGACGGCTGAGGGGTTGCTCTCATTCTCCCCTCTTCTTCCCTCCTAGTCCCACGAAGTGCATGTGGACAGGATGTGAGGGAACCACTCAGGGAGCTTGGTGTGTAGCTGGCCTATGCGGGGTGGGGCATAGGTTCTGGTACCTGGCATGGACATGCAAAAGTCAGAAGGTAAGATGCCAGGACAGAGAGACAGGGAATGCAGTGGGAATAAGCCACATTTCCATAGCTAGTAGGAAAAAGCTGTGGTTTCCTGGAGGTCATACGTGAATCCTAGAAGGGAGCCAAGTATGATGTCTCCGGCCACTGCCTCTCTCCTCACTCCCACCCCCACTCTGAAGAATTTCCTGTCAAGAGGAAGACAGCCTTGGCAGAAAGACTAGAGTTTGGTGATCTGATCTAGGACTTGATGAGGGTCCTTCAGTCCGCATTTATGGCATTGCCAGTGCTCAAGAACCCCAGCAAGGTGAGTCTCTAGGGATTCATAAAACACACACTGCAAGAAAGAGCCAGCATTGGGACATTGGCCAGAAGCAGAACATGGCTGTCCCAGCCAAGAAAGACTTTTTTTTTCATCTTTTACTTCTTCCCTTTCTCTTCTTCTCCATTTAGTCAGCAGTCTAAATTTGACTCAGATTGTTACTGACTAAAATTTTAAATTGTCCCCAACCGGGATATTTCCTTATTTAGTAGACATTTATTGAACAGGTAGTATGTGCAAGGCATCGTGCTAGCATATGTATCTCCTGATTTCAAGGGGTATGCCTAGCAATGAGTTTTCCCTTATTCTTGTTCTGAATGCAGTTTTAGTCTTCTCAAAAAAATTGGCAATTGCATAGATAATTTCCAGGCTTGTAAATATAGTTTATAATACGAATATTCTACCTTCACTTGAGTGAACAAGATGGGGAGATTAAGCTAGAACTGGCACAGGAATGAGCATGCTTAGGACAGTCTTGTTAGATAGATGGAGGTGAGCTAGAGCAGCAAACTAGGTAACTGCATATTATTCATTGTGATCTTCTCATTCAATTGCTGAGTTGTTTAATTTGAGGTCTCGATGGCATGCTATAAAGGAACTGCTTTTGCTCGTTTGTTTTGGTAAATACTTATTGAACAGGTACTATGTGTGAAGCATTATGGTAGATCGATGTTTTTCCTGCCCTCAAGAAATATATAATCTAGTGGAATAGAGAGATTTCCTTAGTACAGATTCCTGCAATATTCAGAAACATGTGATTAGTGAGATGTGAATGGCATTAGGAATCTTTTATTGCAAATGATAAAGACCCAATTTGAAATAACTTAGCCAAAGAGGAGATTTATTGGCTCATATAACTAGGAAGTTCTGGAAATGACAGTTACTTCAGGCACAACTAATATAATCAGGACAGAGTACACTTTCCTCTTCCCGTTACTCTGCTCTGCTCATCTCTGTATTAGCTTCATGCACAGGCAGCTTTCTTCTTACAGAAGCAGCTCTAGGCTATGACACTCTTTTAACTAGTATTTCCATAGAAAAGAGTGCATACTTTTTTTTTTTTTTTTTTTTAGGCCCAGGAAGTTTCTTATGACTGGCCCACTTAAAATTCTGTGCCCTTCCTGAATCACTCACTGTGGCCAGGGAGATGGCATGCTTCTGTTGAGCCACCCATAGTTAAATGCCTCCCTGATTGGGAGTGGAAGTGGCTGGCTCCAGTCAAATTAACTTGGAATGTATTCTCCAAAAGGAAGGATGTTCTTTCACTATAAGAGAGCAGGTGGGAACATATGCAAGTAATACCACATCTCCATTAATTGGTTGAGGGACAGTGCAGCGAAGAGAGGGGTCTTTCTGGTGACTGCAGAAAATGTACAGGAAGTAGTGCTAGTAATAGCTCAGCTTTTGAGATTTCAACAGAGAGTTTGTTGGGACACAGAGGAAAGCTTCTTTCTCAGGCAGAGGAGCCAACCGTGACACTTACAAAGCTCAAAAAATTCAAACAATGTCTCGTGACTGTTTTTCTATATATATCCTAGCACCTTGAAGGCAATCTATTCTCTATCATGCTTTCCTCGATTTCTCCTCTACCCTTCCCTCCCCACCATGATCACTATTCCACCCATACCATGTCATTGGTACTACTCTGATAGAGGACACTGGTGACCTCCTAATATGCAGATTCTATGCTCTTTGCAGGGCTACCTGACTTTGTATCTCTCTGGAAACTTTTCCCTCTCTCGACTTCTGAGACACTATTCTTTCCCTGTTCTGTTCTGCCCATCTGAGCACTCTTTCTGAGTCACTTCTATTGGCTGCTTTATTGCTGACCTCTCCTTAATGTCTCTTTTCCCCAGAGCTCACGCCTGGCTCTCTTTCCATTGAACATGCTCTTTTCTGGTTAATCCCACTCATTCTCATGGCATCTGTGAACATCTATGCTCATCTGTACCAAAAGCCCTGCTAGAGTTCTGATCCCTCACTGTATATGCCATATTCCATGATCCATAAAGATCATAAGTTGAACATTTCCCTTATGATATTTTTGTATCTATTCTGTTCCTACCATTCTCATTGCTGTTAATCTAAATTTTAATTTATGTTGCCAATAATCAAGAAAGATTAAATGTTGCTCCAAGCTCTGTTTAGGCCTCAGTCTTGTATTCTAACTGGTATCTCTGAATAATCCCATATTGTCAGTGACACTGGACATGGTAGACCATGCCCTTGTTCCCATTTACAGAGCAAGAAGCTAGTATTTTAAATATAGGTTGAGTTTTAGATAGAAAACAACACAGATATTTATAATGAGGGAAGTAAACTTTTGGGGAATCATATAGAGAGAACAAGGCATATGGCTTGGGCTGCATAATTCACAAAGAAGGTCTAATGTGGGCAGAAATATTGAGAAGTCACTGAGTTTCAGGAAGATGATGAGGAGTGCTGCTACATTTTCAAGCCTAGGACTGCAACATGAACTTTGGTTTCCACTTCTGTGATTCCCCTGCCCCCCTCAGTTTTCCCTGCATGATCATCCTTACATTTAAAACATCAAAGAATTCAATATTTATTACAACATCACAACCTTTAAATGGATGTCTATCCTTAGCATTCTGTGGTGACCAAATCAAGACAAACAGTTCATCTTTAGCCAAGTGGCTGCTCTTATCGAGTTAACTTCCATGATTGCCTTCAAAAAGAATATTATTTGTTGATTGCTTCAAAAAACATGTTTCAAAGGTCCATTTAATAGTACTTTTTCTTCAGTCCAACTGACAAGAATTTTAGTATTATTTCCAACTCATTTTTGTAGACACATCCCATTTCACTGTGGCCTACTTCTTTGAGTAGATAATAAACCATACATGAGTGTGTACTACAAACCAAACTGTGTATTTTTTGGTGCTAAAAGATGAATCTGTAACTTTTTTTTTTTTAAAGATTTTATTTATTTATTTGAGAGAGAGAGAGAGCACATGAGAGTGGGGAGGGTCAGAGGGAGAAGCAGTCTCCCTGCCGAGCAGGGAGCCCGATGCGGGACTCGATCCCGGGACTCCAGGATCATGACCTGAGCCGAAGGCAGTCGCTTAACCAACTGAGCCACCCAGGCGCCCTGTAACTTTTTACCCATGGAAAAATCATTAAAAAACTAATGAATGTTGAATATTAAAAAGTATTACAGATTTGCCCTGGACTTTCAAAATATTTAGTGTTAGTATGTTCTGTCATTTGTTTTGCTTAAGACAAATGTTTAAGCACCATTTTAATCATCTGAGAATAATCACCTTGATTTTCAGGCCTCCTTTAATTATGCAGTAGATCATAGATCATATCAGGGCATTAACTTCTGATATTTTACTACCTGACATTCTGTCTTCATATAGATTTTTTAAAATTTTATTTTAGTTTTTGCAGTATGAATATAGTTCTTATTTTAAGAAAATTAAAAATGAAATATTTATTTTACTACAACATACATAATCATTGTAGATTTAGAAAACACTGGTGAGCCAAAAAGAAGCAAATTACATTTTATTTGTAAATACCCACTGCTAAATGCATTTAGACCTTCCAAGCTTTTAGTTAGGAATATAAACTTTTTTGTTCTTTTTAAAATAATAATTGGATCAGACAGTGTGTGTATGTATTTTTTCCCCTTTAATAAAACATTATACATATCCTAAATTTTGTATGCAATTTGTCAGGGTGTAATTTTTTTCCCACTACCTAATTACTACTAGGAACAGTATCCTATCAGGGTTTTATAAAAAATACAAGTTCTCATATCCTATTGTTTTTTGATGATGATGATGATAATAATAATAATAATGATAATAATAATAATAATAACAGCTAACTTTTACTGGGAGCTTCTCATGTGATAGGCACTGTGCTCAGTACTTACATATATACTTTGACTCCTCACAACAATTTTCTAAGCTTCCTAGCAGTGTCCATCTTTAATGGACCAGAACCTTAAAGCAAGAGATTTATTATTTTGACCAAACTCATAGCACTAGTAAGTGGCAGAACCAAAATTCAGATCTGGGTCTGTGGGTTCCAGTCTGTGCTGAAAGCTACAATAAAATACAGTGAAGACATTTGGAATATATGTAGTAAGATGTCACACTGAGCATGCTTGCTTGCACAGTGTCCTCAATCTGCCAATCTTTGAGATTTCTGAGGTGAGGTAACACCATCATGAGGCTTCGAGGAAACCCTAAGCCAAGTGGAAAGAGTGGGATAATTTCCCCCTGATAATCAGAGAGGAGATCTTGAATTCCTATTAGAAAAGCACTATAAAGCACATTGTTTTGTTTCCTTTCTCTGCTTGGGCACTGTCACCAAAGCTACATACCTCTCTGACTAATTTTCAAGAGGTACCATTTTCATCATAAAATGCATTATCAAGTACCACGTCATTTACCTTAATTCCTGTCTCTCTAGACAGTCATAAGCAGCTTGTGTGGAAAACTTGAATTTAACTTCCCTGTTAAAGATGTCAGTTACTTTCTTGGGTACCAAGCAATGGATCGTGCTTGCATAAGAAATGTAGAAAGTGTTGGAGACTTCAGCCTCAGTAGACTAATAGATTTAGCAATAGAGTGGCCTCGCAGTTATCATGTTCTCAGTGAACTTCTTCTGAGAAGGGAAGCATACAAACCACATAGTCAGAAAGGTCTTGAGTTTGAACCCCAGCTTTACCACTTGCTAGCTTTTTAATCTTGAGTATATGACATAATCTCTCAGAGCCTCTGTTTTATCATCTGAGGTATAAACAGACAGAGGCAGCTAGATGTACACTTTTTGGCAACAGTAGACCAAGGAATATGACTTTTTTCTTAAAAAAATACTAAGGCAACTTTCTGCTTTGTATTTGCTTTTCTGTGGGATTGGGGAATATGCTTCAACCATCTCTTCTGCGATAAAGTAAATTTTGGTTAAGTGCACATATGGAAAGTGTAACTTAATTATAACATTTTCAAGCATAAAGACACTGATATAATCCATTTTGACACATATTTCAAGCCTAGATCTGAGGCTCAGAACTGGGAAATAAGGTGATTGGTGGCAGAACCAAGACTCCACCATGTTTGTCTATCTTGACATAAATAATAAAGTTACTGCTGGTGGTTGACAAAGCAGATAAAATTTACAAAATTTTTATTTTGTGAATGGTCCTTGAAAATAAGTTATACATAAGATAGACCAAAAGAAAGTGTAGTTGCTAATGTCAGAAAATGATCTCTTAACTCGTAGGACTGGGATCTTTGTAATGAAGCAAAATTACTGTTCTCAGCAAAAGACTATAACTGTATAAATGTGCATGTGGTATTGTATTTTCTGTTTTACTTCATAGAGGGCATATTTATTTTAATTTTATTGATACTCTTAGGTTTAATAAATTTTCCGTATTAAATACACATATTCATAAATATCATACACATACAATTAGAATTTCCTTAAATATTTTGTTGTGGTTAGGGATGCCTGAGTGGCTCAGTCAGTTAAGTGTCTACCTTCAGCTCAGGTCATGATCCCAGGATCCTGGGATTGAGTCCCGCATCGGGCTCCTTGCTCAGCCTGCTTCTCCCTCTGCCTCTGCCTGCCACTCCCCCTGCTTGTGCTTGCTGTCTGTCTCTCTCTCTCATAAAACAAACAAACAAACAACAAAAAAAAAACCTTTAAAAAATATTTTGTTGTGGTTAAATTTTCATAGTAGTTTTTGAGAACATACCTTCTTGTCTTAGTGGTAATAAAAGTGTGGATTTACCACTTTTCATAACAGTATTTTGAAAGCTTTATAGTCCTTTAGAGACAGACTCCCTAGAAGCCTTGCCAGTCAGCAAACACCCAAGATTAATAACATGAATGATTTGATGATTTTGGCATCTTGCAAAAATTATACATTAGATTTTCTTTAAAGAGGTATAACATGTATTTTCTACTTTCAATTCTTTAACTTTTAGCTCGTGTTTCAAATGGACTATTGGTGTGTACTTAAATTGCTCCTCCAAGATTTTCAAAAATGATTTGATGAATAATGACAATGTAAATTTTAGAGTAAAATGCATGGTAAAAGAAAAAAAAACCTGTGTTACAGGGTTTGGCTTTTTGGGAAACATTGATTTTTCTTTTAAAACTTCAAATTTCATATCTGTGAAAATTTGATGACTAGTAATTTCAGCTTCACTTGACCTAACTTGTGAAATGATTGAAAATGCCAATGGCGGATGTAGGGTATGAGTGTTTCATTATGATACTTGTCTCTTTTATTGAGTTGCCATTTGTCAAACTGTGAACATATATGCGTCACCTGTTGTGCTGAATGCTCTTATGGTCTTTTAGCTTTTTTGTTTGTTTGATTAAAAATAATTTAGAAAAAAAATTGTACATTTATTTACCTGCCTTAGATATTGTAAAGAACATATTGGATGATCCACAAAACATTCCTTTTTTATAAAGACTCACATTTTGAAATGGAGGGCTTTGTGCTCATGTAAAGTTCAGACATGTACAGATTTGTTCCAAGAAGAGAGCTGGGTGAGAAAGCAACATGTAGTGAATAAGTCATTGCAATTTCTTTTAGGAAAGCTCTTCTTGTGTGGATCTTCTTCTCCCCCAACCCCCACTTGAGAAATGTTGAAACCCATTACTGTATCTTTAAGTTTTGGGCATTTACTAAGTGTCAGGGACTATTCTAATAATGAAAATAAGTAACATATTTTGATTTCTCTCTACATAAAATGTACTATTCCAACCACTTTACACATGCTAACTCTATTATTCCTCGAAACCACACAAATAAGGCACTCTAGGTTATTTATCTTGCCAGGGTCACACAGCTAGTAAATGGTAGCATTGGCATTTGAACCCAGGCAGTCTGGTGCCCCCAACCAATTCACTGCACTACTTCCAAGTTGCAAAGTCCTTTTAGAATGATGGCTTCCGTACTTACAAGACCAATGCCATGATGAGCAAATTATCTTCTTCTTCTTCTTTTTTTTTTTTTTGCAAATTATCTTCTTAAAGGAAGGATTTAAATAAAATTTTAATTTTTTCCAAAGTGTAGTTGATCCTTGCCATGAACGGGCTGCTCCCTTGTCCCGTCTTTCTGGTTGCCACATTGAGTTGGAAAATGGGCATTAAGCGTGGTAAAGACAAAAGAGTTTGTTTTGAAATTTGAAATTTTGAGTGGAAGAGTAATTAAAGGAGCGTAAATTTTCCCACGTTGTTCAGATTGGTCAGGATGGTCAGTACTGCTTGTTTGTGTGTAAAATCAGGTTTTTGCCTCTTGTGACAATAGCTGTCAGGGAAGTTGACAGAGGATTTGTGTTAAGATGTATACTATGGAGAGTTACAGTAAATAATTAGCATGGTCATAGCTTCCGCTCCCCTCTTATAATAGCTGAGATATTAATTTTAACTTTCTTTTTCAAAAAAATGTGGAATGTGCTACAGTACTTGGGAGGCTTATCAGCACACACCTCTGCTGTTTGTTTTCCAGTCTGTGTTCAGAATCGCTACTGTCAGCAACAGAGCCCTGAAAAATCAATATTTAGGCTCTTAGACTCCTGATAGGGGTGTAAGGGCAGGGTTTGATACCTCTTTAATTTGCCCCCTGATGTTCTCGAGTTCCCTTCCCCTAGCTTTTCCTGAGATAGGAAAAGGAGGAAAGTTTTATCAATCCCCAGTGGATAATTCCACTATTGTGGATTTCTGCCTGTTAGTCTTTTACTGTTACACACGTTCACACCTCATATATTTTGCTCTAAAAGCAGAACATCTGAGATGATTCTGTGGTTGAAAAAGATCTCAAAGAGATGGAAGATAGATTTAATGTTGCCATTTTTGGATAATGCTGTAAATAGAATGGCAGCTGTCCTCGGATGCATAGCAGATATACAGTACATATGCTGAATAGAAACAGATAAAAGATGGTACTCAATTAATCCTCATGAGAAGTAGCATTTTAGCCATGGACTCAGTGGTCGAGTTTTTAAATACAGTGTACTTATTCTACCTCCTCACATGATAAAATCCAGTGCTTTGAAGGTGACTCAAGAAGGGAAAAATTTACTATTATCCTCAACTAACTATAAAGCAATCTGTAAGCTCTTAGTTATTTGCCTTCCCTCTCTTTCTTAAAAATCCTGTAAGCAATTCAACTCTACAAGCATTTCTGGAACACCTATTATGTATAAAGAATTCTTGGTGCAGTGAAGGGAACAAGACATGAACTATTTCTTGTATAGAAAAGGCATAAGCAGAAATTTATCATGCAAGAAGAATGTGACAATTGGTATAAGTGAATTCTGATAGATATCTTTCGTTCAGCAAACAGTTGAACATTTGTAAAACAACACCTCCATTTCGAGTATATTGCTGGTAGTTACCTTGGATACTGAGACGAATTAAACCAGTCCCCAAGGAGCTTTCCTTACGGGAGATGGCATGTAAACTAATCATTACATTCAGTAATTGAATATATGGTTTAAATGTTCAGAAATAGCATAGGAAGGGAAGATTAATTCTCCTGGAAGGTGTTGGGTAGTAGGGCAGGACTTCAGAAGAGGTAATGACTGACCCGGGTTTTGAGGCATGGATAAAAGTTTAGTAGATGAGCATTGAGAGATAAAGGCAATAGAAGAAGGTGAGGGCATTACAGAAAAAGGGAGTATCATAAGGAGGCATGAGATTGTGTGGACTATTGGAGACTGAATTGTCTGGGGTTGGCCTTATAGTGTAGTCTCTCTGGACTGTTGGAGGGTGTCTGGAGTGTTCAACAAAGACAGGACTGTGAAAGTCCAAGCCAAAACCAAAGTAAATTATATATGTAAACTTTGTTTTTGTGCCAGCAACTTATATGCTTTCTCTTTAAGACAGACTTGGTTTTGAGTCCAGACTCTGGAACGTGTTGTTCTGTGATCTTGAGCAATTTTCTAACCCTCTTAGATCTCATCTTTTCATCAATAAATGGGGGGTTCTAATATTTAACATAAAACAGTACATTATCTGATACCTATGTATAAAAATGACTTTATCAGTTTGGTATAGTGGTATTGACCGTGGTATAGTGGTAATACTCAGTGAGGGATAAAAAGACTTAATCAATGTAGTATAACTGCCATCCTTCCCATGAGGTCTGGATTTTAAATGGTGTGGGAGAGAAAGTTGAAATAGCTCTGGAATAGGAGTTTGGAGACCTGAATTCTAGTTCTACCTGAGCCATACACTGAGACTGGTGATCTTGATGAAAAATATGCTCCGTGAATTTATTCTTCTCTAAAGGACTGGGGTTTGTACTAAATGTCTGACTCATGTCCTTGCTGCTATGAGTGGTTTCTGAGGAGCAGCCCAGCGACTTGAAAGAGATAAACTACACAACTTAATTCCAGTAAAGGCTTACTAAACCAGAAATTGGCCTATATAATTTTTCTGTTTGCGGGAAAATTGCCTATAGCGACCAAACTCATTTTAAAGAATGGTGGTTTCCCATTGTTGTAAAAAAAATAATGAAATACAGAGTTAGCATCCCCTAAAATTCATTAAACATACAGAAAGGTGTTTGGTCAGCCTTGCAATTTATTCGGCAATCAAGAATGGGAAGAGTAGAGTGTGATTTGATGGTTTGGGTGTGTGATGTTAAGATTGTGGTTAGGTGGGCTCCCTGTCTGTTGAGATTCTCTGCGTCAGATTATGTGGAATAACACCCAATGAATCATGTTAATGATTGTTGAAGCTTATATCTTGAGAAAACTTAGCTTGTGTTGGTTAGGGAACATTGTGCTTCTGTCTATAAATTAATTGTAATACTCATGAACAATGAGTATTCATTCACAAAGTACGGAGAGATTAACATCCTGAAGAATATGTAGTCAGGAGGGCCACAGTCAAGCAGTGTTAACTCTGGATTCCAAACCACAGCCCTTTGATATTACTTCCTCTCATGACAAAATCTAACTGCTATTTTCACTGTACATTAATTTTGATATCATTTCAAAGTAATAGCATGTATGGCTCTGTAGTCTCTTAATATAGATAGTCCTCACTCTCTCCCCTCTATTTCTTTGCTTTGTTTCCCATGTTAATCTGGTAACCAGCCACTTATTGTACTGATTATCTTGTAATTGAAACTGTAAAAGCCCATGGCAGGTAAACCTATGGCAGGCAGATGGTCTCCCCAGTATGTCAGCTGTCTCGGATGTGGGTTTTTTTTTTTTTTTTTTTTTTTTTTTTTGGTACTACAATGTGGTCTGGGAAAACACACACATACACACACACACACAATGAAGAAAAGAGCCCAGATCATACAATTTGAAATTTAACAGAATGTATTTGCTAACACTTTTAAAGTTGCCTTAAGACGAAAATTCATTATGGAAGCATCTTTTGTGGAGCATGAAGTGAAAGAGCAGGAGGGGAAACTACAGTGTTGGGAAGAGTGTGGAGCTTGTTACAACAGATTTTTTCAGTAGCAGTGTTTGTGCCTTTGGTCTTTTGGTGGACTTCCTCCTGGGGGGGAAGGCAGAAATGCCCCCAAGCTGTTGGTTGCTTCTGCTTGTTCTCATAGCAGCCTGAGGGGAAAAGTGCTTGTTTAAACACTAATATATTCCATAAAAACCAACAATTATGGCAAGGTTTTTAAAAAAGAAAATTACATTAAAGATGAATGAGGATATATTGAAATAATTATGTTTTAAGGTGCGTAACATTAAAAGATATTGAATAGAATATTGACTGTTTTGTGGAAATAGCAATGAGATTCCTGTCACCTAATCTTACAATAATTGGGTTATTACTATGCAAATGAAGGTATTACTTTAAAAAAGTAAGGAAGCAAGACAGATCCTTGAGGCAGTCCTTTATCTATTCTTAAATCTGTGCTGTCAATTCTCCTTAGACTGAAGATCCTTTTCCAAGCAATTTGGAGATGCTCTTTTCACTATTTGCCCCTGAAATTCCACTATAATATTTTTCAGCTGCCACAGGTAGCAGATTGGTGGCTGGTGATTTTATTTTATTTTATTTTTTTAGCTCTTTGTGGAACCCAAAGGAGTAATTAAACTGTATAATGATTGCCCACTGTCTTTTTTTTTTTTTTTTAAAGAAATGAAATGTTGTGAATTTTGCTGGCAAAGATCCATGCCGGACCCCTCATCTCCACTTTCCATACAGCTCTATCATTATTGTGTAGTGTCCGGTGGTACCTACACATCTCCAAAGCCACCGGGTCATTTTGGGCTAGCAGACCTCCTAGGACACCTTTGTGGCTGAGGAAGCGATTCTGTTAGTCCTCAGTCAGACTCAAATCAATAGTCCATACATTGCTGTCACCACCGTGTCCATTTAAGCTCCTGTGGCACCCATCAAATGAATGGAAATATTTGGGACAATTGCCATTTTAGTTCATGACCCAGGTAAATACCTTTGTGTTCAGCAGGGAATAGTTTTCTTTCTTTCTTTTTTTTTTTTTAAAGATTTCATTTATTTATTTATTTTTTTTGACAGAGGCAGACATAGCGAGAGCAGGAACACAAGCAGGGGGAGTGGGAGAGGGAGAAGCAGGCTTCCCGCAGAGCAGGGAGCCCGATGTGGGACTCCATCCCAGGACCCTGGGATCATGACCTGAGCCGAAGGCAGACGCTTAACGACTGAGCCACCCAGGCGCCCCAGGGAATAGTTTTCAAACTGTTGATTGCTGAGGCTTTGGATAAAAGGTGATTGTATTTCCTGGGAATGTTGTATGATTTTTACACACCAATGTTCGCTGTATGAGGAAAAATACAAAGTTCCACTTTAAAAGTTCCCTAGTATTTTTACATAGAGAAAGCATCAAACAGAAGTCTTGGACTGAGCCTTATTGAAATCTCACAATGGACTTTTTATATTTTGATAGTCTTTGGTAGCATATACTGGATTCATCAAAGGAAGGAGATTTGAGGAAATCATGAAAGACAAATTTCATTTACCAGGTACTTTTGGTTCCAAGGATTAGGGGGTCAAGAAAATATAAGCTTTACCAGTTTCAGAATCAGTTGGGACTTGAGAGACTCTATAAATGTCATCAACACTGCTCTTTACCTTATGTCCTGTCATAGTTCTTAAGGAAGAACTAGGCTCAGAGTGGCTATTGCACATTATATATTCATACCATTCTCTGTTCAGTAGAGAAATCCTAGAATAGAGTTCTATTTATATGAGAACAGATTTGTTTTATAGTTATTAGGCATTTATCAAATTTATCAAATTAATTTATCAAATATAGATAACATTTTTGAACAATTTGCCATCCTGAAAATATTAATTCTAAATCCTTTCATTTCCATAATCCAATTAATTTGGTTAGCTTCAATAAATTGATATAGGAAGGTAGTTTTTATTAGATCTTTGTGGAAGGGATATTTGGGAAAAATGCAGAAGTCTAGTACATCATTTGGGTTAGAGTAAGTTATCTACTGTTATAAATAACACTCAAATCTCATTTACAAACCTTGTTGTGAGTTTAGGTGACTCTGAATGTCAACTGTCTACCACCTGCTGACTTTGCTTTCCATACTTCAGTTTTAGTACACCTCCATATAGACCTGCTTCCATGCTTCCATGCATTCCCAGGCCAAGAAAATTTAGATAGCTAAGCACTGGCAATTAAATACTTTATTCTAAAAGTGACAAACATCATGTCTCATATTTCTTTGCTAGAATTAATCATATAGTCCTTCCTATTTCATTGGGATGGGAAGAGGAGAGCCAGATATTGAACAATGTTGGGAATATTGATCCTATCCAGTATTGACTTATTTTTTTCTTGAGAATAACTTTGCAGTATGAAACATTACTCAAGATGTGTGTGGGAAGTTATGGCAAGGAGTGCAATGAATGATTTTTATTAAAAATGAAGCATTTTCTTCCTATTCATTGATGCACTCATTTGTCTAGACTTCCTTGGGTGATGCTATTCTTAGGTTTTATGGAACATGTTTTACCTTGGCTAAGGTTACTGTGCAGTCACCTTTTATAGATAGGATTATATTGAGCTTTTAAATTGTAGTTGTAACCAATTTGCAGTAATGATAAACATCGCAGAAGGTTGCCTTTGTCCAGTTTTGATGAGGGTTGGTGATATTAGATGCAGCTAACAGTTTCTCAGGTTGGAAAAGGGATTATTTGATTTGTTAAGAGAAGGAAACATTAGAATCAGTATATTCTTCAACTCATTCTGATAGGATCTGCAAAGAAAAGAGAGCATGATTTTAGTAAAATGAATGCCCCATTATCTTCTTAAACAAAGCAGAATATTTGGAGCTGATAGGTGTTTAGCAACAGTAATAAAAGTGTGTATCTTATTTAACTTTTTCCGGTAGCATGAGAACAAGGGTGTGTTCGACCTTGAGGAGCAAATATTTTACCACTTAGAGCGGCTTCCTCTCCTCCCTCAGGAAGTAACCAAGTAATTTATTTTAAATATCATCATGAACTCATGAATTTAAGCATATTTGATGAGTTTGATCTATTGAAATTCCTAGTCTTTTGAGGTCTCAAATTATCTCACCTTTGTCTAATGGAAACCTCTTCAGGTTGGCTCCTGAGTACTTGTGACATAACTATAGTCATCTTTGATAGCGTCCTTGGTATGTGGCATGTCAAGATGTTCTAGGCACATTTTGTACATACTCTGCCATCATCCACTTCTTCATCTATTTCTTGTTTTCTAAACACTAGGTATGTTCATTGCTACTGGCTTGGTTATTGTTTATAGGCCTAAATAGTGCTATTTTATGTGCTGAGAATTTTCACTTCTAGTACTCAGATATTAATTTTGGACTATCAAATTTCATGTCAAAACAAAAGCATCTAAATTGGTCCTAATATATGTGATGTCTGTCAGAAGTTCTAATATTTTTAAAGAACCACATTTCAGCCAGGGAAGAATATCATCTAGCTATGAACTACAATGTATACATTTAAAATGTTTCTGAAATTAGTTATCTCCTTGGCTTAATACTGTGGGCAAAGTCTTCTTTCACAGTTTATATTCATATTTCACTCTCTTTTGGCTAATGGTGATCTAATCTACTACAAGTTACTGTCTTTAAAGGCTCTTATGCATAGAGTTCTACTTTTATTTTTTAGCATGTTTGCTTCATCTTGATCACCATTTACCAATGTGTATTTGCTGCAGTAAATGTAATTTCCTCAGTTTTCATATGCATTATATTATTTATATATTTCTATAGTTAAACATTCAAAAATTATTCTTTGAAAAAGAGTAAACACTAACAAAATTTCATCATTTTTTGCATATAGCCCATATCATAGTTGGTTTAAATGGTTAATAGCCCTCCTAGAGACTGCACTACAAAGCATTGTCTGGCAAAAACAAACAAACAAACGCACATAGAAAGTTACATAGTCTCTATAACATCCACTTGTTCAGAAAATCCTTTTAAGGCAGCCTCATCTATAAGGATCTCTTTTCATTAATATCACCAGGGAATAAAATGCCCCTACTTAGCAGCTGTGTAGGAGGAAAAAGGAAGGGTAGAGTGGCAGAATCTAAAGTTTTTGTGGTTTTAGAGCCTTGGTTATGTATAATTTTGGGGTGCCCTTGTTTGACAAGAATGTCTGGATCAATCTGGGTGACTCTGACAACTCACTACTCCCATCTTTTCAGAAGATGGTATTCTGCTCATCTGAAATGAATCACTTGGACAAGTGCTTTCTTTTTCTTTTTTTTTTTTTAAGATTTTATTTATTTATTTGACAGAGAGAGGCACAGCCAAAGAGGGAACACAAGCAGGGGGAGTGAGAGAGGGAGAAGCAGGCTTCCCGCCGAGCAGGGAGCCCGATGTGGGACTCGACCCCAGGACCCTGAGATCATGACCTGAGCCGAAGCCAGACGCTTAATGACTGAGCCACCCAGGCACCCCTGGACAAGTGCTTTCTGATACATATAGATCCTCCATCCCACCTGTTTATCTGTCCTGATTCCCACTTTTTGGTCTTCTGGAGACTCTAGGAATAACCAGAGGGCCATGAGATTAGATGTGTTATTGGATCACAGTCATTCACAAATGATACACAAATGTACTGGCTCATTAGAGTATTTTTAAAAGAAATTGGAGTAGTGTTTGAAAAAAAAACTAACCAGATTTAATAATAAAGAAAAATAATATTTCACAAAGCCAGACATTAGAGATAGGGCAGATTGTTGGGTTGACTTTGGCCAGTGCTTTCAGCATCTTATCTCTGCAGTTCCCTTAGCTCTGTCATCCTCTGTATGTCAGCTTTATTCTTTTTGTTTTTTTGTGTATAGTTGACACACAATGTTACATTAGTTTCAGGTGTTCAGCCTAGTGATTCAATTAGTTTATACTTTATACTATGCTCACCACAAGTGTAGTTACCACCTGTTACCCGACCGCACTATTATAACATCCACTATATTCCCCGTGCTGTCCCTTTTATTTTTTTTTATTTTTATTTTTTAAAGATTTTATTTATTTATTTGCGAGAGAATGAGATAGAGAGAGAGCATGAGAGGAGTGAGGGTCAGAGGGAGAAGCAGACTCCCTGCCGAGCAGGGAGCCCGATATGGGACTCGATCCCGGGACTCCAGGATCATGACCTGAGCTGAAGGCAGTTGCTTAACCAACTGAGCCACCCAGGCGCCCCCCCTTTTATTCCTGTGACTTATTCATTCCATCACTGGAAGCCTGTACCTTCCACTCCCCTACACCCACTTTCCCTACCCCCCTGACCCCCTTCCCTCTGGCCACCACCAGTTTTCTGTATTTATAGGTCTGATTCTGCTTTCATTGTTTGTTCATTTATTTATTTGTTTTGTTTTTTAGATTCCACATATAACTGAAATCATATGGCATTTGTCTTTCTGGGTTTGACTTATTTCATTTAGCATAATACCCTCTAGGTCCATCCATGCTGTCACAAATGGCAAGATCCCATCTTTTATGGTTAAGTAATATTGTATCACAAACACACACACACACACACACAAACACACTCCACATCCCTTTATCCATTTATCTATCCCTGGACACTTAGGTTACTTCCATATATTGCCTATTGCAATTAATGCTACAGTAAGCATAAGGGTACATATACCTTTTGGAATTAGTGTTTTCATTTTCTTTGGGTAAATACCCAGTAATGGAATTACCAGGTTGCATGGTATTTCTATTTTTAGTTTTTAAGTTTTCCATAGTGCCTGCACCAATTTACATTCCTACCAACAGTGCACAAGGGTTCCTTTTTCTCCACATCCTTGCCAACTCTTGTTATTTCTTCTCTTTTTGATTCTAGCCATTCTGACAGGTGTAAGGTGATATCTCACTGTGGTTTTGATTTGCATTAGGATGTTCCATGCTCATGGATTGGAAGGATTAATATTGTTAAAATTCCATATTACCCAAAGCAATCTACAGATTCAATGCAATCTCTATCAAAATACCAACAGAATTTTTCACAGAACTAGAACAAATAATCCTAAAATGTGTATGGAATCACAAAAGACCTTTAATAGTCAAAGCAAACTTGAGAAAGAAGAGCAAAGCTGGAGATATCACAATCTCAAATTTCAAGATATACTACAAAGCTGTAATAATCATAGCAGTATGCTACTAGCACAAAAATAGACACATAGATCAATGGAACAGAAGAGAGAGCTCAGAAATAAACCAAGGTGGGGTGCCTGGGTGGTGCAGTTGGTTGAGCATCTGACTCTTGGTTTCGGCTCAGGTCCGGTCTTAGGGTCATGGGATCAAGCCCCATGTCAGGCTCCATGCTCAGTGCAGTCTGCTTGGGTTTCTCTCTGCCTCTCCCCCTCAAGCTCTCTCTCTATCTAAAATAAATGAAATAAACCCACGCTTATATGGCCAGTTAATCTACAACAAAGGAGGCAAGAATATGCGATGGGGAAAAGACAATCTCTTCAATAAGTCATGTGGGAAAACTGGACAGCTACATGCAAAAGAATTTAACAGGACCACTTTCTTAAACCATACACAAAAATAAACTAAAAATGGATTACAGACCTAAATGTGAGACCTGGAACTATAAAACTTATAGAAGAGAATATAGGCAGTAATTTCTTTGACATCAGCCTTAGCAACATTTTTCTAGATATGTCTCCTAAGGCAAGGGAAACAAAAGCAAAAATAAACTATTGATACCTCACCAAAATAAAAAGCTTTTGCACAGAAAAGGAAACCATCAACAAAATGAAAAGGCAGCCTACTGAAAGGGATAGGTTCCTGGCACCAACCATTCACTGGCAAGGAAGATGGGATTACCATGGTTGCTTTAAATTTAATACCACAGATGTTGGGCTCAATCCCTCAAACTGCACAGCTCTTACATGCTGAGGAAGGGATATTGAGGAGAAAACTTCACTATCTATTACATTATGCCTTAGGGTGTATTTGTGTATTTATGATAATTTGGCTGTAGAATGTGAGTAAAATAATGAACAATTACAGCTGGAATAAGAAAAAGGGGAGGAAAAAGCAGTATGATATAATGTATCCAAAGATATGTGTGTGTGTGTATTCTGAGAAACAGAAAGAGAATGAGCAGGAAAGGGCAGAGGGAGAGGGAGAAAGAGAATCTTAAGCAGGTTCCATGCCCAGTGTGGAGCCTGATGCGGGGCTTGATCTCACTACCCTGAGATCATCACCTGAGCTGGAATCAACTGACTGAGCCACCTAGGTGCCCCAAAGATGTGTGATTTGATTATAAAAGTCTTTCAAAACATCCCTCTGACTTTTATTACTTTTTAAAATTTCACTAAGAATTACATGAGCAACCTAATGTCATCCCATTGTACCTCTAGATGACCTCAGTGAAAACCAACTTCTGTGAAATACAGTTAAACTTGCCTTTCAGAGCTGTCATCTGCATGAGCTTTTTATTCTAGTTGTTTTTCTATGACTTCTCCTTGAAAAACCTCTCTTATAGGTCCAAGAGTGTCCTGGGCTTTAGTACCACCACTCATATTTTTTGAGGTGCATGCCTGGAATGTTGTCTGCTCTTCTCTCCAGCTTCCCAGGTCTTTCCTGTTCCTCAAAACCCAGCTGAAATGTCTATGAAGCCTTTTGGTAATCAGCCTAGCCCAATGGTCTTTTCTCTCTCTTCCCTCTGAAGACTTAAGTATTATTTTGTCTTTAATTCATTTGTTGGCCAAATTATCTGCTGCCTTTTGAGACTTGTCTTCTATGTTTTTGAGCTATTAATAACATCTTCTATTATTGATTATGACTTTCTTGAAAATAGAAACCCTTGGTATCTTAATGAGTCCCATGAAAATTGTTTTTCATGTAGTCATCTTGGAAAGGGAAGTTTAAATAATCTCAAATTCTGTACATAAAAATAACTCACATTTACTAAGTGTTTGCTATATGCCCAAGAGTAACAAATACTTTATGGATGTTATCTCAGTTTTTCCTCACATACAGATACAAAAACTCCTTGTAGTAGATTAGACAAAAACTATCTCAAAAGAGTTGAAATAAGAAAGGGAATATAGTGGTTCCCTGATAGAAAATAACCTTTAAGCTCATGGTATATGTCCAGGCATCCATCTTTCACTCTGTTTTCCCATCTCTTACCTTTACTTTTCTCTTAGTTGACTCTTTTAGGTTTGAAAGATCCAGTAACCTCAATCATGGTTATGGGGGTAGTTCTAGCAATTGTTGTGGTGATGGGGATTCCCCCATGGCTTCCCAGAACTGGTCAGTGATTACTCAGGCCTGAACAGTCATGCCTAAAGTGCAGCTAGAGGAGGTGTGGGTCAAACTCACTTGAACCATGAAGTCTGAGAATAGGGGCAGCATGGTTTTTCAGTGAGATGCTGAGTAGACAATTTTTCTGGTAAGTATTATTTCTAATTTACAGATAAAACCTGGGCTTAGAGATTAAGTAACTTACCTAAGATCACCCAGATAGGAAGACTCTATCCAGCATAAACTCCAGAGTTTATGATAAACACTTTGCTATATTGTAGTATTTTTATTAAACTGTGTTTGAGTATCAGTGTTCAAAATAAAAATAGCATCTATTGTACAGACCTTACTTTATGTATCTTCAGTAGCCATCCTCTTTACTCAGTGCCCTTACTTCCTTGTATAATCTCATTTTTTTTTTTTTTTTACCAAATCAGGAACTGAACCATTATCTGAAATTATTGCATACTAGTTGAGTGACTGGATTTGCTTTCCTAAGGCTGTGTTTCAGTCACCATGTTTCCTTATTCAGATCGTACTCAAATATTTTCATGACTCTTTGTGGACTCCAAAGATAGTACACATGACAAAGATATTTTAGATATTGTCCAAGTGGGTTGGCCACTGAAATCTCCCTCCATTGCCCATGGAGGTGACTGGATATAAGGTGGCGATTCATGAGTATGTTACAAGGGCTAGTCCAAGATCTGTCAGTGGAAAGACACTTGGGGAGAATAAACCAGGATTGACTGAGTTGTGGATGTGGAAGCCCTGATTCTTAGAGCTCCTTAGATGAAAGTGTATGGGTCCTGTTATCTTTGGCTCCTTCCAAAATCTAGGACTGCCCTGCTCTTGCTTGGGCCTGCCAGCAGGCCTTGTTCTTCAGGTTCTTCCTGCCCTTTCAGTACTTAGGAGAGACCACCTACTGACTCACTGCAACTCCAGGTCTTCCTGTTCTTCTTCTGACCCAAGAATTTCGGATGTCTAAAATGAGTTTTCTAAAATTTTTGACATTATTATACTTCAGGTGCTATTTAATTTTTTTATATATTAACATACAAATGTATGTTTTGCTGTAATAAACCCTTTCCTGACATTCTGGAATGTATTCCTTGTTTTACTTCTTTCTCTGCTAATGACTTTTCCAACTTTGAAGTAGTTAGATCACAGCTTTTTTATTAGTAAGTTTTAATGACTTTGTTTTCTCCACATCATCTAACAAAGTACGTTACAGGTATTGCTCAACAATATATTTATTTAATTTGACTTAGTGCTCAGAGATGGGGTGAACTGTCTGTGACATTAATATGAGGACCAGGAAATTCATCTTACTCATAGAGGTGGCCTGAAGACCGTTTTACTCTGCACTTTCAGCTTGGGCTAAGATTTATAGGATGAACAGAGTGTACCAGCCTAATCCACAGATTGGTATGTAGTTCTTACCATCTTTATCCATTCAGTCTTTACTATATCAGCTGAGGGGTTAATTTAAGATTGTTTTTTGTTCATTGAATATAGAACTTGGTGTATTATGAGGATTTTTGCTTCTAGTCAGGAATAATGGCTTTGTGTTGTAAAAAGCATTAAAATAGCATGTGCTGTCTTATCCAAACTAGGTCAGTTATTTTATTGTTACATTTGATCCATGATGGTACTATGGCTGGAGAGGGAAACAAGTCTTCTTATGTAGAAATGTTGCCTATTAACAATGAAAAATGCATTTATAGATTGTCCTCCTATTAACAGTTCATGGTCTATATCGAGGTATTTGATCTGTTCAATTACTGATTTTTCACTGGTAAAGTATAACTTCATCTTCAGTCCATGCACATCAGCATAGGAGTACATCTATTTTACTTTTTAATGTTAAAAACCACAAAGGCTTTTCTAAATTAGCAGGGGCATTTACACAGTAAACTAGTGAAAAATGTTATGAGCTTTCATCAGCTGTTTTGGTTTTCGCTGCCACTTTGGGGCTTTTACACTTCTTTCTCTTTCCCACCCCATCTCCAGGAGGCAAACAAAGAAATATAATTTGCATCAGCTATAGAAATGCCTTGGAGATCACTGCTCTAAGTGTACTGGGGATTTGGAGTAGAAATCCTGAAAAAGAGAGAAAGGCAAGGGTAAAAGCTCTGTTGACAAGGGAGTTTCATAGGCATGCGGTGAGAGCACAACATTGGACGTGTGAATACAAATTTTACAAGCTTCCTCTTCTCTTGTGAAAAAAGTCTAGGACTGTGGTTAGTTCTGTCTGGTTAAAGAGTTGGATACAGTGACAGCTGGATAGCTTAGTTTTTCTTTCCAATGTAGATACTTCCCTGTTGGAGTGTTTAGCACCTTTACTCCTTCCTGTCCTGCTTCTCATCATATGTGGCACCACTGGTTGAGAGGGAGGTAGGTGGCTCTCTCTGTACATGATGCTGAACAGTTCTCCATCATTTGGCCAATCCACTGGGCTGGAATGGAAGGGCATTTGAATTTTCACTTTGATGTGGAGCATTAGCACATTCACTCTCTGCTGGCATCATGTCAAGGAAACCAAGTAAGCTTGTGAACCAGTTTTTCCCTGGAGCAAATATAATACACGTATTTGGCTAGGAGGTCATTTGTTAAAGGTTGACTTTATTTTTTCAATAGGATCAGGTATTTGTTCAAATTTAGAAAGCATCTAAGTAGAGGCAATGTAGACATTTAATCAAAGCAAAATCTATTCTAAAAAAATAGGAAGATCTCATTATAGATTCACAGTCTGTGTATTTGTGTGCTCAAGGATAATAATAATACTGGGATACATTTCAGAGAAAAGAGATGAGTAAAAATAAGAAAAAAAAAATTAATGGATTTGAGCCCAAGTAAATGAAACTCTATTATTTAATTATAGTATCTGACTGTGAATATAAATGGGAGATGTAGAGCGAGAATTTTTTCTACAGTTTGGATCATAGAAGATTTCATGACTAAAAGGGGAAGTCTGAAACTTAGAGCTAGAAGCTAGAGGTTTGATCCTTCATAAAATGAATCAGGGAGTATAAAAAAATATTTTGGGATTGAGGACAGTCCCTTTGCAAGCACTCAAGTGTTTTTACATCTAAAGTGAGTAAAAACTGCATAATGTGGAAACTATGCAGTGTCCTTCAAATTTGCCACTTTGGGGGAGCCTGAATAGATGGGGGACAACTTACTGATACACAATGGAAAAAGACATGCTAACTCTTACAATTTCATGTTTGGAACCTCTTGTGTGGGCCAGTGTCTGCAATAATATCAGTGGTTGGTCCATTTATCTGTTACCAATTGCTATTTTTGGCATGTGGATAAGTTTAAACTCCTGTGTCCTGGTTAAATTTCAATGTAGATGAGTGATAATATTCTACCTGCCATGTTCTTATTTTGCCTTTCTTAAGGAAATGAAGCACAACTGCATTCCCAAGCAGACTTTTGATATACTTTAGATAAAAATTTAGCATTTTTATCTAGTATCTTCATTTTGTAGTTCCATATCATTAAACCTCAGTTCTAGCTTCAGCACTATCACTGACTCACTTGTGACCTTGAGCAAGTTATCTTCATCTCTTTGAAATCTATTTTCTATCAAATAGAACAGCAGTCTAGGTCGTTGTTAAGCAACTCACAATTTTAACAGACAATGAATTGTTGATGCCCACATCCTTGATAATACAATAAGGGGAAAATTTTAATCCAGACTTCAAAAATTTTTCAGAAATTTTCAGAAATTACCTTTAAAGTTGTCTATCCAAGAGTATATATCAAATGCCTGAAATCTTAGTGTTTCAAATTAGAGTAGTTTCTCCCCCACCCCCCCAACTAATCCCAATCCATTTCTCAGTTATCTTTTTAGTGGAGATATGAATGCATGTATAGTTTTAGGTGGAGGAAAACAAGAGAGCTTGGGGAGAAAACAAAACACTATCTCCTATAGCCACATGTATTTTGATGTTCAGATTTTTGATTTATCAGTCTTTTTTTTTTTGCAGAAATATTCAGGAGGGCACAATTTATGATGTACTTAACTCAAAGTGGTAAAATGATGACACCATCAGACTATGATGAGTTCTGTATATATAATGTCATACCTAAGGCAACCACTAAAAAAGCTATACAAAGAGACACTAAAAAATACTGCATATAAATCAAAAGTGAATTATAAAAATTGTTGAAGGCAGAAAAAAGGAACGAGAAATGAAAAATAGAGGAAAGTCAAAAACAAAAAAATGAAATTGCAGACTTCAGTCCTAACATATCAATAATTACATTAAATATAAATGGACTAAATAGAACAATTAAAAGATTGTCAGAGTATATTAAAAATAGGACCTAACTATATGCTGTTTATAAGAAATTCTCTTCAAATACAATGATATAGACAGGTTGAAAGTAAAAGGATAGATAAAGATGTATAATGAAGACATAAATTAAAAAGGCAGGAGTTGCTATATTAATATCAGATACAGTAGACTTGAGAGCAAAAGAAAAAATTACCAGTGATAGAGGGGGCTATTATTATAATGATTAAAGAGTTGTTCCATCAAAAAGACATGGCAATCCTAAATGTGTATGCACTAAATTACTGAACTGCAAAATACATGAAGCAAAAATTGACAGGTTTGAAAAGAGAAATAGACAAATTCACAAATATAGTTGAAGATTTCAACACCCTGCATTATCAATTGATAGAAAACTATACAGAAAATCAACAAGGATATAGAAAACTCAACATCAGTAACCAATAGGCTCTAATTGATATTCACAGAATTCCACCCATCAGCAGCAGCACCCATAGTCTTGTCATGCGACTATGGAACATATACCAAGAGAGACTATATCCTGGATCAGAAAACAAATCTCAACACATTTAAAAAGAATTAAAGTCTTATGGAATGTATTATTTGACCAGCATGGAATCAAATTAGAAGTGAATAATAGAAAGATAACATGAAAATCTCTGAGCACTTAGAAATTCAGCAACATACTGAATTATAAATAATAATCAATGGGTCACAAAGGCAGTCTCAAAAGATATAAAAAATACATTGAACTGAATGAAAATAAAAATACAACATCAAAATTTGTGGGTCACAGATAAAGAAGTGCTAAGAGGACTCATAGCACTAAATATATACATTAGAAAAAAGGAAAAATCAGTAATCTAACCTCCCATTTCAAGAACCTATAAAAAGGAGAGCTGAATATACCCAAAGAAAGCAGAAGAAAGGAAATAATAATGTTAAGAACAAATGCCAATAAAATTGAAAGCAGAAAAACAATCAATGAAAAAAATATGGCCATTTGAAAATTGATGAAATTGACAAGCCTCTGCAAGACTAACAAAGAATAAAGAGAAAAGACACAAATTACCAATATCAGGAATGAAAAAGAGTGATCACTGCAGACCCTGCAGACATTGAAAGGATAATCTGGGGATATAACAAACAGCTCTATACACATACATTTGCCAACTTAGATGAAATGAACCAGTTTCTTAGAAAGCACAAACTACCACAATTTACCTAATATTAAATAGATTATTTGAATATCCCTATAATTAATAGGGACATTGAACAAAAAATTTTTAAGCTTCCAAAGAGGAAAATCTGGTCCCAGATGGGTTCACTAGCAAGTTCTAACAGACACTTAGAGAAGTAACACCAATTCTACACAATCTCTTCCAGAAAACCATTTATTTTATGGTAGTGTTATCCAGATACCAAAACCCAACAAAGACAGTACACACACACACACACACACAAAAAAAAAAAAAAAGAAAGAAAGAAAGAAAGAAAAGAAAACCAGACACAAATATCCCTCATGAACACAAACACAAAAATCCTTAACAAAACATTAGCAAATAGAATTCATATAAAATGACATATATCCCATGATCAATGGGGTTTATTCTAGGGATGCAAGGCTGGTTCGGTACTTGAAAAACTATTAGCGTGATTCACCATGTAACAGGCTAAAGAAGAAATGTCACATGATTCTATCAATTCATATAGAAAAAGCTTTTTTTTTTTTTTTAAAGATTTTATTTATTTGAGAGAGAGAGAATGAGAGACAGAGAGCATGAGAAGGAGGAGGGTCAGAGGGAGAAGCAGACTCCCTGCTGAGCAGGGAGCCCGATGCGGGACTCGATCCCGGGACTCCAGGATCATGACCTGAGCCGAAGGCAGTCGCTTAACCAACTGAGCCACCCAGGCACCCTATAGAAAAAGCTTTTGACAAAATTTAACACCCATTCATGATAAAAACTCTCAGATAAATAGGAACCAGGAACTTCCTCAAATTGATATATAAACATATATTAAAAAATGCATAACAGTCTACAACTAACATTACCTTTAATGATGAAAGACTGAATTCTTTCCCCTTAGATCAGGAAGTAGGTCAAGAATGTGTGTACTCACCACTCTTATTTAATATAGTGCTAGAATTTCTAGCCAGTGCAAAAGGAAAAAAAAAAAAAGGAAATTAAAAGCATAGAGATCAGAAAGGAAGAAATAAAACTGTCCCTATTTTCAGGTGACATTTTTGTTTATGTAGAAAATCCCAAGGAACTTAAAAAACACACTTGTCAATCTAATAAGTGAGTTCATCCAAGTAGTGGGATACAAGATAAACATACAGAAATCAATTATATTCTTTTACAATAGCAGTGAACACCTGGACACCAAAATTAAAAATACAATGCCATTTACAGTTACTAAAGAAATTAAATACTTAGGTATAAATCGAACAAAACATGTACATGACTTTTATGTTAAAATCCAGGAATATCTAAAAATAGATACCATGTTCATGGACTGGAAGACTCACCAATACAAAGATGTCAGTTCCCCCAAACTGTCATACAGATTTAACATAATTCCTATCAAATTTTCAGCAAGATTTTTTTTGTACATGTAAACAAAATTATCCTAAAATTTATATGAAAAGGCAAAGGAATCAGAATAGCTATAATGAATTTGAATTAGAAAAATAAAGTGACAGGGATTAACACACCTAATTTCTAGATTTATTATATAGCCATAGTAATCAAGACTCTGTGAATTTGGTAGAGAGATAGGCACATATATTAATGGAACAGGATGGGGAATCCAGAAACTGACTAACACAAACATATTTAATGGATTTTTGACAAAGGTACAAAATCAATTCAATGGAAATACAGCCTTTTCAACAAATGGTGTTAGGCCAATTGGACATTCATAGGCAAAAAACCCAAAACAAACAAACAAAAAACGTTGGCCTAAGTCTGACAGCTTATATAAAAAGTAACTCAGTATATATCATGAAATTAAGTGTAAAATCTAAAATTATAAAATTTTTAGGGAAAAAATGGAAGTCTTTAGGATCTAGGGTTAGGCAATGCATTTTTGGACTTTCTACCACAAGCACAATCCATAAAAGGAAAGGTTGATAAGTTGGATCTTGTCAAACTTAAGAACTTTTCCTCTGTGTAAGACCCATGAATGAGAATGAAAAGGCAAGCTACACACTGGGAAAACATATTTGCAAACCATGTATCTGACAAACAACTAGTACTAGGAATATAATCTTTCAATCTACAGGTAAAAAAATCAATTAGAAAATGTCCAAAGACATGAAGAAACATTTTATGGGAGAAGATATATACAGATAGCAAATAAGTACATGAGAGATGTTCAGCATCACTAATCATCACTAATCATTAGAGAAAAGCAGAATGGCTAAAATAAAAACTAATGACAACACCAAATGCTGGCAAGGATGCACAGAAACTGGCTCACTCATGTATTGCTGATGGGGATGTAAAATGGCACAACCATTCTGCAAAACAGTTTGGCAGGTTTTTAAAGAAAATTTAACATACATACTCCAGTACAAACCAGCAATTGCTCTCCTGGGCATTTATCCCAGAGAAAGGAAAACTTTTGTTCATATAAAAACCTGTATGCATATGCTTCCAACAGCTTTGTTCATAATAACTTCAAACTGGAAGCAGCACAGTGTCCTTCAATGAGTGAATGGTTAAATGATCTGTACCGTAGAACACACTACTCAGCAATAAAAATTAGAGAACTATCGATACTCCAACCTGGATGAATCTCCAGAGAATTATGTCGACTATATGATTTCACTTATATAATATTTTTGAAATGACAAAATTATACTAATTATAAGTCAATTAGTGATTTCCACTGTGTATGGAGGAGGTGGGATGGGAGGGAAATGGTTATTGCTATAAAAAGACAATCTGAGGGATTCTTACGGTAATGGAAATGTCTGTCTTGACTCTATCAATGTCAATATCTTGATTTTGGTGTTGTACTAAAGTTTTGCAAGATGTTACCACTGGGGGGAATGAAGCAAAAGGTGCAGGAATCTGTTTCTTACAACTGCCTGTGAGTCTACAATTATCTCAAACTAAATTGTTTAATTAAAGAAGGCAGCCCTCTACCGGCTCCTAGATTAAAATCCAAAGCCTTTTCCTGGCCCTTTCCAACCTCACTCATGTCCTACTTCTCTCTCCCTTGCATATCATGCTGCAGCCATAGTGGCCTTTTTGCTGTCCCTGGACCTGCTTAGCAAGCTCTCACCACAGGGCCTTTGTACTTGCTATTCCCTCTGCTGGGAAAGCTTCTCCCTCTGGTTTACTTACTTCATCCTGTTCTCTGCTTAAATGTCACCTTATTAGAGGATTTCCTTGAATACTTTCTCTAAGGAGCACGCCTGTCACAATCTAATGCCTTATTTGGATTTATTTTTCTTCTTTCAGTAAAAACATATTTGATACTTTAAAAAATTCCACATTCCTGGGATGGGAACCTTAAATTCCCTGTTATGCCTTCACTTTCCTTTCTGTTTTTTTTTTTTTTTTTTTTTTTTTAGATTTTATTTATTTATTTGACAGGGACAGAGATAGCGAGAGCAGGAACACAAGCAGCGGGAGTGGGAGAGGGAGAGCAGTCTTCCCACCGAGTCCCACATTCCCACCCGATGTGGGACTCGATCCCAGGACCCTGGGATCATGACCTGGGATCATGACCCTGGGATCATGACCTGAGCCGAAGGCAGACGCTTAACGACTGAGCCACCCAGGCGCCCGCCTTCACTTTTCTATGCGTTCTTCTGGAATTTGGTGCATTGATTAAAAAAACAAACCAAAGAACCTGATCTCTATTATCTTTCTTTTGTATTTTCTTTCTTTCTGCTGATGTCTAGGTGCAATTCATGGGTTCTATAGTAGTAAATGCTCAGTTTATTACAATCCACTGGTATTTCCCCAACAGCTAAAATTTGAGAGTTGACCTCTTTACAAAGTGAATCTGCCTCTAAATGACTTAGCTCTAATTCTCTTCTAGGCTTTTTAATCAGTCTGCAGTGTAAAGACATACTTCAAGAGGATCCTTAGAAGTCTTGGACAAACTTACCCTTATGTGGCAGGTATGTCTCTGTCTACACACTAAGTATGCAAGACATGTAACTTTCTTTATTCTTCTATAGCTAAATCTAAATTACGGTTTGATCTTCCATTTAACCATGTGGAAGCAATCTGAGGTTGCATCTAAGTTCTAGGTAAGGTTGTGAGATACCAAGCTTTTGAGGATGACATACCTGTTCTTTGGCTGCCATTTCTTCATTAGCCACAGATTTCTTCCTATCCCTTGTCAGTACTTGTGGGCAACTGCTGAGGCATACCTTGATCTTCCTTTGAGGATCTTCTGCTCTCATTCTTCAAGCTTTTCCAGGTACGTCCTGGGCATATCAGGGCATGCTGTCACTCCTGCTGAACCAGAAGAAACTCTCTGTGGTGGGATGAAATTCTTCGCTCTCTCATGCCACTCTGAAGCACATGATACCTGTGTTGCTCTTGTATCATGCTACTGTATGAGATCCTTTGCAAGCCTGGTCAGGTCCATCTTCCTGGACATATTGCTTGGCCATCTCTAAGGTCCAGGCTATATCCAAGAAAGAAGATCCTTTCCCTCCTACCATTATCTCTCACCCACATATTTGGGGTTTCTCTCTGTAACAGTACTTTGAACAAGCACAACTTAGGAAATCAATCAAAACATAATTTGTTTTACTTGTTGTTCTTTTAAAATGAATTGGGAAAGGGTGGTGGGAGTTCCCTTGCCTTTGGAAAAAAAAATAGGTCTCAGGCAGGCTCCATCCCTAATAGGACTACTCTTAGATTAAAAAAAAAAAAAAGAATTCTTTTTGGCACTTTAGATTCCAAACATAGTCTTCATTCAGAAATTAGAATGTCTAATCTCAGACCATAATCATAGCTTGAAAGTTAATTTAATATCCATCATCCCTTCTCCCCCATCTGGGGCCCATTTTTGGGTTGGGCCAAAAATTGCACTGGGAGAGGGTGTGGGTTTTTTTTCTCTTTTTATCTGTCACCTCCTCTCCCACTTGCTATCTATTGCTAAACCTTAAGTGGTTGGAGCATGGGAAAGAAGAAGAAATAAATGGCTTAAGAATGTTTCTTACTTGAAATGGTCCTGTGTTAAGCTGGCTCCATGCATTCTGGGCCTGGCGATGGTTAAAACTGATGCTCAAAAAAAAAAAAAAAACAACAAAAAAAAACCACTGACACTCATTTGGCTCCCTTCTGGACCCATCTGGCTCAACTCCCCTGAGTTGAGTAGGGCTTCTTCTCTAGCTATTCACTTTCCAATGGAGCTTCTGGTTTTCATAGTCCATTCTACATGCACTCTCATCTACGGTATCAGTGATACTTCCAGATGGTCATCTTGGGCTTCAGCTCTCTCATACGTGGCCCACATCTGCTTCATGAAAACATGAATCTTATGAACCTCTATGGGCAGGAAGGGTGCAGGTACTTCTCAGATTCCAGAGCTGCTCCTAGCCTGACCCTCTTGTCCTCCAGATTTCCAAGGTGAGAATCAGTCTGCAGTCCATTGGGTTTCCCAAACTCTAGGGGACACATTCAGGCTGTCTAACTTGTTCCTTTGAAGCCTCTGTAAATACTTGGAGAGAAAAGTGGTACCTTCCAGCTTTCTTGCTTGGGGGGAGGTGGGATTTACCATAGAGTAGCAGCTCAATCCAAGAATCTCTTCGTAAAGCTTCTCCTAATTTCTATTGTTTTGATCCTTTACATTATCTTGTTGGTTTTAGGGCCATCTGAGCAGTCTTGTGATTTTCTTTTAAAATCTGGATTTTGATCTGGCAAAAAAGCCCTTTACTTTGGAATTTCATACCTGTTCAATGGAGGTAACTCAGCTGAATCTTCCAATCTAATGACTGGTCATTCCAACCCTACTAGGATGAGTTGAGGTGGTGGGGGGTGAGGTAAAGATGCAGTCACTCCATCCCAAATTGCACCTGGATCCACTAATGTCTGTATATGTCTTGACCACCTTATTTTTCACCCAGAGGGATCTAAATCTACTCTAAGGTTAGTTAATACATAGGAGAGTCTCTTCTAGGTCTCTTTTGTATGCATGGGAGTCATTACAATTTCCCAGAGGGTCTTAGGCTTTTGAAACTCAAAAACCAGTAATTTAATTGACACTTCCCCTGCTCTGCCAATGATTTTCTAATGCTGTGAGTTCAGAGTATAGCAATTTGGCTGCCTGAATGGAGAGAGAAGCAAGATTCAAGGATATGAAATAAAATACTTTAAATATTATATCTTAAATGATAAAAAAATATTGCTTACCCTCTTTTGAGTACCTCTAATGTGGTTTTTAATCTTTATAATGGCACTACATCCTTTACATTAAATATTTGATATTTGAGGAAACCAGACGTATTAGTCTGCTAGGGCTGCCATAACAAAGTACCACAGAGGGGGTGGCTTAAACAACAGAAATTTATTGTGTCGTGATTCTGGAGGGTCAAAGTCTGAAATCAAGGTGTTGGCAGGGGTAGTTCTTTCTGAGGGCTGTGAGGGAAGAATCTATTCCCTCTCCTTGGCTTGTAGATGGTATCTTCTCCCTGTCTTTTCACATCATCTTTATTCTATGAATGTCTATCTCTATGTCCAAATTTGCTTTTTTTCTTTTTATAAGGACACCAGTCATATTGGATTAGGGCCCATACTAATGACCTTATCTTAACTAATTATAGAAATGACCTTATTTTCAAATGTCACCTTCTGACATACTGGGAGTTAGGACTTCAACATATGAATTTGGGAGGGGGGGTTGCACAATTCAACCCATAACACCAGGGTTCAAAGAAGCTCAATGACCTCAATTTCACACAGACCTTGAAATGCTAGTGCAGGGACTCCATAACTGTGTGACTCTAAAGCTTGTGTTCTTCCTGCTGTACTACACTTCATCTCAGATGAATCTTGCATGCAGCCTTGTGCAATGAGAATACTGTCTTTCCTTAAAACAAGCAAACCAGCCTGGTTGAGGCATGGATCTATCCTGGAAAAAAGCCCATACTTAGCTATAAGGTCTCTCATCACACGAACTCAGAATAATGCCTTACACAAAGGAGAAACAGGAACATGTTTGTGGAGAGGTCCAATATAAGGACATTATACCATAGGCTAGAAACTGAATGCATACCTGAATGAGGGTTTAGGTTCTACCAGGATTCAAATGGTTCTGGAGCTGCTAAAATGGCCTCAATTCCAATTTGGTGATATTTTTCCTATGGCCTCTGGTTTGCATTTCCGGTGCTTTTAACCTGTATCCATATCTAAATGTGCCGTGTGTCTGTGGGCTGCTTCACGTAGAGCATATTTAAACAATGTGTAATAAGACAACATATTTAAATCATACAAGAGAAAAAGGGTAGAATGTGTGCTCTAAAGTCCCTGTAGGCATTTACTGGATCATGGTAATGATAGCTTTCCTAAAAAAGAATAAAATATGTTCAACTTCAATGAAGATTATATTTAGGGGGACTATTAGATTGTTTGGGATATTTTCCTTTTAAAAACAATTCTTTAGTGCATCCTAGGTGGGAGATAGGAATTATAACAGTGATTCAGAAACATGGCTTCATGCATATGAACATAATTGGAGTCTTGTAGTATTCATCACTGTTTTATTCCAGATGGCAAAGAAATTATTATCCCTTTCAGTTAGTGCTTGAAATATCTACCTACAGAAATAAGTCCATTATAGGATTTTTCTTGCCAAAACTCTAATAGATGCTCACTTACTGAGAAATATGTGTACTGAGAAATATTTAAGAAAAATACACTTTAATGAAGCTGCACTAATGATATTTATTTAGCTAGTTGTGTACAGGGATCTAAATATGATTTCAAGTAAAGTAGACTATTGGCCGTATAAATAAGCTGGGCACAGGTGTGCAGAGTTTTAAGAGAATTATATAGCAGATCTAATGGAAATTAGAGTAAGCCTCAAATAAATGTTTTATTATAAATTAGATTTCCTATTATAAAGCAAATAGAGCCACATAACAAAAACATTTTAAAATAAGGGTAAAAAATCGCTAACATATCAATAACCAAAAGCAACAAAAATTACCTTTTGGCATACTTGCTTCTCTTCCTTTTTCATTCATTTGTTCAACTAGGGATTAGTAAGTACTTACTTAATGCAGACACTGGGGAAAGATGGCTAGGATAAGATCTCTGCCCTGAATAAGCTTTTAAATTATCAGGGAAAATACACAATGAATGAGTCCTTATAACAGGTGGTAAGTGCAGTACTGGAGGCAAGTTAGCCAATGAGCTTGCTATCAACTCTATTTTCAGGTCTGGGAAGGCTTTAACAGGTAAGCTGAGATAGAAGAAATGAGTAGAAATCTGTTAGCTGGAAAAGAGAAGAAAATGTATTTTAGTTAGAGGAAAGAGCATCTGCTAAGGTACGGGAGGATTGAAATAACATTACGAGGAACTGTAAATAATGCAGCATGTCTGGAACAACAGAGAATGAGGTTGGAGAAGTAGGTGGAGGTGGTATCATGGAGGGATTTGTGCCAATTAGACTATTGGCAAGAAAGTTTTTCAAGTAGTGAAGGAATGTGTTTAGAATTTCATTTTAGAAAAATTAATCTTCAGCAATATGATTGGATGGATGGCTTAGAAATTACTAACCTTAGGAACTGAGGGTTTGGTAAGGAGCCAGATATACTTAATTTAAGCTGAAATAAAGCTTAAATTAAAAACTCTGGGCTTGCATGGGCCTCCAGCATAGGTAGGGACTCTAAAATGTGTTCTCATGGTCATATGTTTTTATAAAATTTTATTAAAAATATGTTTTTAACTTCAATTAGTTATGAATATTTTCCCTTTCTGTATTACTACTCTACCCTGTGTTATGCTTTTCTTAACATTCTCTTAACATTGGGGGGCATTGGTGATGCAGATTTTGTATTCACAATTTTTACCTTATTTTTTCTTTTTCAAATTGGATAAGCTTAGGCCTTGCTTTGTTGAACCAGTCCCAAGATGTGAAATGGCAGGTTCTTAATCCAGGACAGTAGCTGCAGAAATGAAGAAGGAAAGGATATGGAAGACAAAGGGCGAGGAATTATTGACTGTTGGTATGAAGGAAAGAGTGGTACCAAGCTTTCTCGCTTCTAAAACTTGGTGATTGGTAGGGGCAGGTGACTATCATAAGTAACAGTCTGTTGAACATCTTTATGTGTGTGTATATTTTCATATTTTTGGATTTACAAAAAGTGTATTTACCTGTATCAGGGTGTTTTAATGTATTTTGCTATTACCAAACTGCTTTCCAGGTAGATTGTGCCATTTAACACTGCTACAGTGAATGTAGAAATGGGTTTTGTTGTTTATGCCCCCCTAGCACTGGGTATTATAATTTTAATGTTTTTAAACTGAATTATTGGGTAAAATTAGTACCTCCTTTCTATTTTATTCTAAGGTGAGATAAATGCCATCCATTATTATTAGCTCTGCATAACAATCTATTTTCAGGAGATAGTTATTATGGCCTTTTCCCTGGTAATGATTTAGGAAGCCTTAGGAGGTAGCTGTAAATCTTTTATGTGAATAGTTATGTTGTGCACTCTAAATGCATACATACATACATACATTATAAAAGCTAGAAATAAGTAGGGCTAAAACAGTTTTGTAGATCAAGTTGTTTTAGACTAGGTATTGGCAAACTTTTTCTGATAAATACCAGATAGTACATATCTTAGGTGGTGTAGGCTAGGAGGCAAAATTGAGGATATTATGTAAGTACATTAAGAGAGAAAAAAAATTTCCACAAAATTTATTGACATAGTTCAAAGCATAATAATACTAATTGAGGAAATTTTTTATAATAGTAGTCTAATGAGAAAAAAATGAATAATTTTTTTGGGTGGGAGACATTTCATAATTGTAGTTCAAAGTTAATGTTTTCAGTTCTCAGATTGATTATAAATGTTCATTCATTAAATCATTCTTATTTCACTGGTGGTGAGCTAGATTTGGACTACAGACCATATTGTGTTGACCTCTGTTTTAGACAGTGACATTTATAAGGCATTTTTCCATTAGGTTTTGTTAAAATATTTTGTATGGTAATATGTTTCAGTTCTATTACATACTTTATTTGAGCTTATGGCAAATCTACAACTTGCAAAACACTCATCAAAATGTGTGTGTCCATGTGTGTGTTAAATGTATAGGGTGTGGGTGGTTTTATTCTGCATTATCAATAGAAATTGGGATATTTCTGGGGTAGTAACGCTATGACAATGAAGCATTTTGTCAATTTAGGTTACCAGAGAAGTGAAACAGGAAGCTAGATTTGACAGGTCCAAATTTGATCTGTTGGTATATGTATTGGAATGAGTTTGAATATTCCCTGTTGACTTTGATTTGACTATAATTGGTCTTGTTCATTAATGACTGCTTCTGCTAACTTTTGGGGGTTTCTGCTTTGGTTTTCGCTTTGCCGTTCCTCAGCAACTTTCCAAGATGTTTTCATTCTTTTCCGACCCTCCTTCACAAACTTGATGTCTTGAAATACTTTTTTTATAATTTACATTTCATTTGCTAATGGTTTTTGTGGCAAGGCTACCCAGTTCCTCTGGTTTCAAGAAAGAAAAGGAGGAAGGAAGAAAAAAAATGAAATGGAAAGATATGAAAATAAGCAGGTCATTTAACCTACTTCAGAGATTGGGCCATTTAATCTCCAAAGTTTCAGCTGGAATTTGATTCCTAAATCTAAGACCAATTTTTTCTTTAAACTCTTAATGAATGGTTTGGGGATTCTTTTAAAACTTGGGTAATTTTAGCTATTTTTATGAGTATCCTGAATTACGGACTGGATTTCTTAGGAACTGACAATTGGGTTGGAAGTTTAATCTTTTTAGTCAATATGAGTACAAAGAATTGGTAATTTTCTAATGCATAATTGAAGATAATTCAAATGAATGAACTCAGTATGAAAACACTGTTTTTAAAAATATGATGTGGATGGAACTAGAAGGTATTACGCTCAGTGAAATAAGTCAGAGAAAGACAAATACCATGTGATTTCACTCACATTTGGAATTTAAGAAACAAAATAGATAAACACAGCCGAAGGGAAGGAAAGATAAAATAAGATAAAAACAGAGAGGGAGACAAACCGTAAGAGACTCTTAACTATAGGGAACAAACTGAGGGTTGCTGGAGGGGAGGGATGGGGTAACTGGGTGATGGACATTAAGGAGGGCACTGGATGTAGTGAGCACTGGGTGTTATATGCAAATGATGAATCACTAAATTCTACCCCTGAAACTAATAGTACACTATATGTTAACTAAGTTGAATTTAAATTAAAAAAAATACAGAAAATTTTTCTCATATTACTAGTACATAAAATATTTTGATTTAATATTTTGTTTAATGGAGAAATATGCTGTATCTATTTATACAACAAAGTAAGCTGTATGTATTTTTTAGAGATAATGTGTTATAAGATTGCAATTTTTATGTTTCTGGGAGTAAGCACAGGAGAAAATTCCATCAAAATTAAATTTCAGAATTATTTCCTTCTCTTATTTATTTTTATAGGCCCTTTCGAAAGCAAGGTTCCAAATATATCTTCCACAGTCTTCCTGCCAGTGGCTAACTCAGCGTGCTCTTCTCAACTATTATCTTGTTTTTTAACTGCTGAACTATGTGGCCATTTAAAAAATTTATTTAATTCCACATTTTGTTTCTGCTTTAGATGCAGAAGGTCTTTGTTTTTTTATAGAAAATTGGTATTAACAGTTTTATAATTCCAAGAACAAAATTTGCTCTAAACACCATTTTTTAAGAATTTTCACTGAGTTGTCCAATTATTGTTAATTACCAATTGGACTTACTGTGTCTTAAAATAAAATTCCTTTAATATTTATAATCACAATTATTGACAAATATCTGATGTTTGTTATTTAAAAAACATTTGTTCAGCCAGAAGAGGAGCAAATTATTTCATCAGAGGCAAAATAGAGCTTCAGAGCCCTTCATTCCCGAGTTCTACCCCAGGTTTGGGGAAAAGCTGTAGGTGATGTGTTCACATGATGACATATTTTGTAAAATTTGCAAAGTAGCTATTTTTAAAAAAATTATTATGTTCAGTTAGCCACTGTATAGTACATCCTTAGTTTTTGATGTAGTGTTCAGTGATTCATTAGTTACTTATAACACCCAGTGCTCATCACAACACATGCCCTCCTTAATACTCATCACTCTGTTATCCCCTCTCCCCAACCCCCTCCCCTCTGAAACCCTCAGTTTGTTCCTTGGGGTCCATAGTCTCTCACGGTTCGTCTCCTTCTCTGATTTCTCCCTCTTCAGATTTCCCTCCCTTCCCCTATGGTCCTCCGTGCTATTGCTTATGTTCCACATATGAGTGAAACCATATGATAATTGACTTTCTCTGCTTGACTTATTTCACTTAGCATAATCCCCTCCAGTTCCATCCATGTTGATGTAAATGGTGGGTATTCATCCTTTCTGATGGCTGAATAATATTTCATTGTATATATGTACCATATCTTCTTTATCCATTCATCTGTTGAAGGACATCTCGGTTCCTTCCTCAGTTTGGCTATTGTGGACATTGCCGCTATGAACATTGGGGTGCATGTGCCCCTTCTTTTCACTACATCTGTATCTTTGGGGTAAATACCTAGTAGTGCAATTGCTGGGTCATAGGGTAGCTCTATTTTTTTTTTTTTAAGATTTTATTTATTTATTTGACAGAGAGAGACACAGCGAGAGAGGGAACATAAGCAGGGGGAGTGGGAGAGGGAGGAGCAGACTCCCTGCTGAGCAGGGAGCCCGATGCGGGGCTCGATCCCAGGACTCTGGGATCATGACCTGAGCCGAAGGCAGATGCTTAACAACTGAGCCACCCAGGTGCCCCAGGGTAGCTCTATTTTTAACATCTTGAGGAACCTCCATACTGTTTTCCAGAGTGGCTGCACCAGTTTGCATTCCCACCAGCAGTGTAAGAGGGTTCCGCTTTCTCCACATCCTCGCCAACATTTGTTGTTTCCTGTCTTGTTAATTTTAGCCATTCTGACTGGTGTGAGGTGGTATCTCGTTGTGGTTTTGATTTGTATTTCCCTGATGGCTAGTGATGTTGAGCGTTTTTTCATGGGTCTGTTGACCATTTGTATGTCTCCTTTGGGGGAGTGTCTGTTCATGTCTTCTGTCCATTTTTTGACGGAGTTATTTGTTTTTTGGGTGTTGAGTTTGAGAAGTTCTTTATAGATCTTGGATACCAGCCTTTATTGCAATCATTTATGACCAGCACCTCCACTTTAACCTCCCTCCATTCCTTTTCTGTTTTGTGGTGAAATTAGATAGGCCATGGCTTTGTTTTGGTGTGGAGTAGGGTTCACCGAAGGAGGAATCGAAGTGGGGATACAGTTATTTTAAATTGAGTGGGATATACTTATGTTGTTTATAAATACTTCTGTGTATAGTGATGCTATTATGATGTTCCACTTTGCCAATTCACTAGACATTTGACACACTGAGGCCACATTGGAGCATAGGAGCCAGAGGCCACAGAGTCCTATGGACACATCCTACAGCACTGACAAATGATGCATGGGAATGGAAGGGTGAGACGAGGTTTGAAACATACAGAGCCAGAAGCTACTCTGTGGGAAAGCTTTCTTGTGAGTAGATGTACAATATTATAAACAGAGGATATGGTTTGTATCAATCCCAGTCCCAGTAGAAGTTCTCTCCTGTTAGGAATTTAATGACTAATGCAGTTTATGCTGTTATTACCGCATCATATATTTTTTTCATTTTTGATGGGTATTACAGAAATAGAATTTCTCAACTATCTGTGTTTTTAGGACACAAACTCATAGTGGTGGTACAGGCAGCAAGTACCGCTGTGTGTGTGCAATTGCATGTTTTCTGAATCCCAGTTATGAAAACAAATTTTGATTAAACATACTAGATAAAAGAATGAATTTTCTTTCTGTTTTCTCTACAGAAAATGATATTTATGAAGAGGCAGTGTATGCAGCCAACAACTGTAGGGGGAGAAAAAGCTTTAGAGAGGTCTGGTCAGGGAGCTAATTAATATGACTATTATGTTTTTTTTTTCTAGATTTTGTGATTTTTTTATATTTCTCAGCATGTTAAAGTAGTAGTTTTTAGGGATTTTTGCATTGTGAATAAATATTTACTTTCATGTTAAACTAATCATCTTAATTTATATTCTCTTCCTAAAACTGCATAAGCTTTGTGGCCCCACAAAACCTGGATCCACATAATAAATGCTTATTAAATATTTAGATACCATGAAGACATATACTAGACAGCCTACTATCTACTTGTCACTCATTTTGTGTTTGGAGTTGAATGCATCTCCATAGTAACGGTTTGTTATTTTTGTTCAATGATGACCGGCACTTTATATGGACATTAAGTAATATCAGTAAGCTGTAGCTAAGAAGAATTTCTACCTTCTCAAGATCTTGAAGTCATTCATTCTACAAAGCATTTTCTTATGGGTGAAAAACTGTTAAAAGTCCTTCATTTAACCAAGAATTTTGATGTATGGAAATAATATGTTACTTTATCTTTTCCTCCAACCATTTTTTTTCTGGCTTAACTTTTTGTTTGTGTGTTTTAAAAAAAGTAGAGAGGGAAGGAGGGAGGGAGGGAGGGAGAGAGAAAGAGAAGAAGGAAGAGAGGAAGAAAAAGCTTCAGAAGTCAGAAGACTTTGTGATCAGATTGGGTTACAACACAATGGTAGGAGAGTCTCAGAACAGGTGCTTCAAATTCCCCAAAGTGGCCAGGACACAGTCAGTGGTACTCCTAGGAAAGTAACAAAGGGCTACTGAGCCTCTCTCCATAGAAGTTTTTCCAAATAATAATTTCAAACAAAATTTTTTTTTTTTTAGATTATTTATTTATTTATTTGCGAGAGAGAGAATGAGAGACAGAGCACGAGAGGAAAGAGAGTCAGAGGGAGAAGCAGACTCCCTGCCGAGCAGGGAGCCCGATGCGGGACTCGATCCCGGGACTCCAGGATCGTGACCTGAGCCGAAGGCAGTCGCTTAACCAACTGAGCCACTCAGACGCCCCCCCCTTTTTAAATTTTATTTTATTTATTTGAAAGAGAGAGAATGAGAGAGCATGAGAGGGGGGAGGGTCAGAGGGAGAAGCAGACTCCCCACCGAGCAGGGAGCCCGATGCGGGACTCGATCCCGGGACTCCAGGATCATGACCTGAGCCGAAGGCAGTCGCTTAACCAACTGAGCCACCCAGGCGCCCAATTTCAAACAAAAATTTATATAACTAGTGCGTTTGTTTTAAACAATTCCTGGTTACAGGCAGTATTTACAATGTTTCAGGGAATTAAGCTCAACGTGTTCCTTTGGTAAATACACTGTACAGTTTAACATTTTAACTCTCAACACTAAAACACTCTGTCCTAAGCATCTCTGTGCTCACCCATCTTCCAGTTGTGCCTGGAGATTTAGGCATAGTCTACACACATATAGACAACCCCTTTTTAAAGCACCCACTTTGGGCATACAAATGGATAGGAGTTCGTAAAGATGTCTGCAGGGGTGACTGTGCCCACAGGGTTCACCTGGTTACGTCTATGTGTGTTGATGGATGACTTAAAATGTGTTAGCGGGGAAGAAGCCTCCGTGTGGGTGCATGAGCCAGTGGGGGCTGCTGCTGTGCTGGCTCCAACAGGGTTAACCAGCCTTGCCAGCATGAACAATGGAAACCGGGCAGCTCTAAATGAAATGAGCTGAATATTTCATTCGGCCACTCAGCTGCCTGCTCCAATTGCCTCCTTTACTAAAATAAGAGCTTAATCTAAAGTGACAACAACATCAGTTTCTATGTGCTCCAGTCACACTGAACATGACTTCCTTAACATAAACACTATTTACATGGACCGTCTGGATGTAGCAGGGAATCAGGAGCGTGCCCAGCTAAGACACAGGGTACAATGAAGGACGAGAAGCAGGCAGCTGAGAATTAACATCAGCAAATGAAAGCCTGACCCTCAGAGGGCATGTCCCTGATACGTTTTAAAATGAGAGAGCATTGCACCAGTAACCTTAGCCTTTGTAAAGACTATGCCATTTAAAATAAAATAGCACCTTTTCAGTTTAGACACTTAACCAGATGCATTATGTCTGACCCATTTTCCAACTTGTGTGACACGAGAGGGTGGATCCCTAGCTGCAATTATTAGAATCTTTCAAACAATTGCAACCAATAACCTCCCTCCCCAGACTCCTTCTCATAGCAGCCTGTACTTCTTCGCGATAAAGAGGGCATTTCGTTCGGTGAGTTCAGGCCAGACAGAGACGTCAGGGGAGTGGGAGAGAAGATGTGACCCTTGAACTGAAGGCTTTGATGTCAGTGTTAGCAGTACGCAGGAAATCCCTATTTGTTTCAGCTTGAGACTTCTGGAAGATTAGAAGCAAGAGTGTGACAAGGCACTGGCCTGTCAGGGCCCACAAAATAACACAACTTGTTTCCAGCACCCCAGAATAGATGATGAGGGAGATTGCAATCCTGAAAATGCATTATTGATGGTTTCTTTCCACAAGGAGGATGCTATAGTATTAGTTATTTTTGTCATGCTAGCCAATGTTAAGGGTCACAAAATGTAGAAATGTATAACTTAATCCTCTTAAAATTATTGACAGTTAATGGAAGTTATGGTTTCTCCCCCCAGCTTCATAGATAAGGAAAGTAGAGCACAGAGAACTTACACATACATCTGAGGTCACACAGTGAATCAGAGACCAATAGGGAAAGAATCCCTTTTTTTTTTTTTTGCCAGTTATTTCTACTTCCTTCAAGTTATCATTAATACTCTTGTTTCTAAAATGGCTCTTCTCTTAAAATCTCCCCGGATTGAGCCCTGTAGAGGCTGATACCAGACACTGACTTGTGGCTTCCAGGTTCCAAAGACCTGAGGCTACTGACAAAATGGCAGCCCCCCCTCCCTTTTTTTTAAAGTACAGTTCTGTGTTATCTGTTCGCATCCTTCAGGCTCTGTGCCTGAGTGAATGCCCATGCAGTCCCCACCCCTGTGGTGGTCATTTTAGATAAAGCTCTTATTCACTGAAGAAGAAAGGGACTGACTGGCTTTAGAAGAATGCTCATTAATCAACAGGCATTTATGGAGAATCTTTGAGATCATCAAGCATTATGTTGGTGGGGGAGAAAATTATCTCTGGCCTCATGAAGCCCACCATCTAGAGAAAACGTTCATCGTAATTTAAAAAGAAGGTTTAGATTTCTGTAGAAAGCCAATAAGAATATCACCATTGTGAAAAAATAAAAATGCTATTTTTATTGTTGCTCTTCTCCTCTTTTTTCATCTTCATTTTTAACTTAAGGGAAATGCAAGAGGACACCTTTTTGTTCACCACTTATTGAATATTGATCGACTCTTTCAGGTGCTATTCTAGATGTGACCCCAAAGGAATTATACATATTTTCTCACAACCTGATGGAGATACTGACATTTGTACTAATATCAATTTGTGATATTTGGTGAGTGCCATAATAGATAGGTACCAAATGCTTGAGAGCAGAGGAGAGATAGGAGTGACCATCCCCGCCCCGTGGGATCTCTTTAAATGACAAGGATCTTGACATCTATGCCCAATAGTAGCCAGCTCTTCAGCTCGGTTTGGACAATCAACAAATATCAGCTGGGATTGAAAATGCCAGTGGGAGCAGGGTCCCTGCCTCCAATTGAGCTTGGGAGGCAACGCCTACATGGATTATTGAAATCAATAGAATCTGCTTAAGGCAAGTGGGAAGCGGAGCCTGTGTCTTGGCTTGTCTCAGCTGCAATAAGGTTCTTGATGACCTTCTCTTTTTCCTTCTCAGGTGAGGATAGGCTTGCCTTCTCTTGAGATGTCTCTCCTGCTTTGTTGCCTCTTAGTAGGAAGGGGCATGATTAGCCTGAGAGAGAAAGGCAGGTTTTTCTTGTTACAAGTGATATAACCCACAGCCCACTTTGAAGAATTTCAGGGTATTAATGAAATAAAACTCAGGTACTCAGGTAGTGAAATAGACTCAGGTACTCTACTATCTCTTCTATTTTCTTTCAATCACCTTTTCTCTAATTAATAGTGGTCAGAGTCTCAGTCCTGCAATACTATTATTGTGTATCATTAACTAAGCCACTCATAGTTTTTATGTTTTCCCAGAGCAGGATGTTTTAAGAATATTTTGTCCATTTTTATCTTCAGATAGCTAGCTGCATATAAACCAGTCACTATAAAATTAATCATAAAATCCCTTTCTTTCCTCCTTTGCTATTTTCATTTTAAACTTTTAGGGAACGATATATTCTATTTGTTGTATATGGTCTTTTTTCCCTTTGGAGATGGAGGCAAAATTTCATCTCATGATAAAATAGAAGATTGTTTTGTGTCATAATTTTTTAAAGTATGGAAGAATTTTGTCATTTTTATATATAATTTCCACACTGAATGCAAGTTTTCCTGAAGAGAACTATGTTTAAAGCATAATCCAGAGACAAGATTGTATATCTCGCAAGTTTCTGCTTAATGACTTAATGTTTTTAGGTTTTACACATGTAATCACTAGCACAGGAATTTAACTTTTTACATCTCATCATTCAGACATCTAGTTACTGGGGAGGTGGGGGCAAGACATAGCTTCAGTACAGGTGACGCTCAAGCTATTCATCCTCCAAGCCCTTACAAAACCCTTCCTTGTAATATCAGGCTGTCATTCTGTTATCTTGGACCCTGATTGGCCTATAAATGTGTCCCATCGGCAAGACCACAACCCAAAAAGTCAGCTTCGCAATTTTGCAGCAGCTGTTGCTGCAGAAGGTAAATGCCGTGCAGATATTGATGAGCTTGCTAATTTGTTTAGTAGACAGAATTTAGAATGGGGAACAGGATTTGTCTGCTAGCTGTCATCATCCATCAGCCCCAGGCTGCCCCAGGCAGTGGGTTTGCTTTTTGCCAGCTTCTAATTTTGCTTTATTTTTCCTTAACTTCAATCTACTTTATTCATTTATTATAATTGGGAGAGTGGTGGTTGAGATAGGAAAAAAAATACTCATGTCCCACACTTGAGATTGAAGGCTCTCATATGCTGCGGTTCTCTGATATCAGCAGATTCAGACTGGACCTGTTGGTCTGTTGATTGATGTAGTGAGTGAATGAAGATTGTGTTCTCATGTGGGGATCCTAAAGCACAGTGTGACTGGAAGACTTGCCAAAGCAACCCTCAGCCTTATGTATTTCTCCGTTTCCACCAAGATCAGAATTTATATTATTATATTTGTTCCTTGGGGGTTCTCATTCAATTTATTAAACTTTTTTTGAGTGCTCACTAGGTTTTGGTTATTCTTATAGATGGCCAGAAATATATTGGATGAACAAGGCAGAAAAAGCCCCTGCTCTGCAAGTGCTTAGACTCTAGGGGTAAAGATGGAAATAAGAGAATAAATACACAATACTTCAAGATAGTGATAAACCAAATGAATGAAGGAAATGAAGTAGAGTAAAGAATAAAGTTGGAAGTACTATTTTAGATAAAGAGGCCAGGGAAGGTTCTCTGAGGAGAGGACACCTGAGTCCTGAGTGATGACAAGTCCTGAAAAGATCTATGGGGAGGCTTTAGGGAGAAGAAACAGCAAAGGTAAAGACCCAGAAGAGACGCTGAGCTTGTTAGGATTCACGAACAGCAAGAAAGCCTGTGTAGCTAATGCAGGTGGTGGGCCGTGGGGGTGGGAAGGAGCATTAGGCAAATGACATTTAGGAAGGAAGGAGGGTCAGGCCCCTCGGATTTTATTCTGTGTGTGATGGGGAGCTGGTTATAAGTGAGGGAGTGACTAGGTCAGATGCACATTTTTAAGAGCTTACTCTGGCTACTGTGTGGAGAGTAGTTGATAGGGAGCAAAAGTGGAGAGAGAGATCAGTGGGAGACCATTGTAGTAGTCCAGTGAGAGGTGATTCTGGCTGGTCCTAGTGGCAGTAGTGGGGTTGGTATATATTTCATATATTTTGAATAGCTCTACCTGATGGTTTGGATGTGTATGTGTGTGTGTGTGTGTGTGTGTGTGTGTGTGTGTGTGTGTGTGTGAAAAGGAGAACAATCAAATGTGACTTTTAGATGTTTTGATTTCAGGTATTGAATGGTCAGAATGGCTATGATTAACTCATACATATTGGGGAAGGATATAGGATGGAGTAAGTTGTTTTTAAAGACCCGTTGTTGGTGAAATTTGAAATAGCATGTAGAAGAAAAGAAGTGTCAGAAGACTCAAGATGAGTAAATGTTACCCTGGATTTAAAATGAGAGAAAAGATTATATTTTTATGTTTATATTTATTTTTTATATTCATTTATATTTTAAGGATTTTAGTAAAATCCTAAATTGTGTTTTTTTGTAGATCATTTCTGAACACTTAGAAACAAAACGGTGTTCACAAGAAGCTGGTATGGGTTTTCTAACATCTAATCATGCAAAATTAACTTTATTCTTTTTAATAATGTTATTCTAAGATACCATCATTTATAAGCTGTACTTTTATAATATATCATACAACTTTGAGAAATTAGAAAGAAAATTGTTTTGGTGCACAGTATAGTAACATGGATTAATAGCTGAATAACCATGCCTAAAAGATATAGATTAAGATAATGGTTATATATATTAATATAATGGTTATTAGTCTAAAGAGAGGTCTGTTGTCAGGTGCTATACATTCTACTCATTGGCTTATCCTCTTTAATATTTTTATTAAGAACTTTGATGAAGGAAGACTACTTCCTTACACCATACACAAAAATAAACTCAAAATGGATTAAAGACCTAAATATGAGACCTAAGGCCATAAAATAACTAGAAGAAAACATAAGCAGTAATCTCTTTGACATCATCAGCCTTAGCAACATTTTTCTAGATATGTCCCCTCAGGCAAAGGAAATAAAAGCAAAAATAAACTATTGGGACTACACCAAAATAAAAAAACTTTTATACAGCAAAGGAAACCATCAACAAAACAAAAAGGCAACATATTAAATGGGAGAAGATATTTGTAAATGATACATCCAAAAAGGGGGTTAATATCCAAAATATTTAAAGAATTTATACAACTCAACACCAAAAACCCAAGTAATATGATTAAAAAATGGGCAGAGAACCTGAACAGACCTTTTTCCAAAGAAGGCATATAAATGTCTAACAGTCTTGTTAGAAAAGATACTCAACACCCCTAATCATCAGGGAAATGCAAAGCAAAACCACATTGAGATAATACCTTATACCTGCCAGAATGGCTAGTGTCAGAAAGACAAGAAATAACAAGTGTTGGCAAGGATGTGGAGAAAAAGGAACCTTGTGCCCTTTTGGTGGGAATGTAAATTGGTGCAGCCACTGTGGAAAACAGCATAGAGTTTCCTTAAAAAATTAAAAATAGAAATACCATGCAGTCCAGTAATTTCATTACTAAGTATTTACCCAAAGAAAATGAAAACATTAATTCCAAAAGATATATGCACCCCTATATTTATTGCAGCATTATTTACAATAACCAAGATACAGAAGCAACCTAAATGTCCATTGATAGATGAATGGATAAAGAAGATATGGTATGTATATATATATATATGTATACACACACACATATATGATAGAATATTACTCATCCATAAAAAATGATAGCTTGCCATTTGTGACATGGATGAACCTAGAAGGTATTATGCTAAGTGAATTAAGTCAAAGAAAGATGAATGTTATATGGTTTCATTTATGTGCAAAATGAAAAAAAAAACAAAACAAAACCCAAAGCAGAAACAGACCCATAAGTACAGAGAACAAACTGATGGTTGGCAGAGGGGAGAAGATTGAGGGGAAGGGCAAAATGGATGTAGGGGAGAAGGAGGTACAGGCTTCCAGTTATGGAATGAATAAGTTATGGGGATAAAAGGTACAGCATGGGGAATATAGTCAATGGTATTATAATAGCAGTTTATGGTGACAGATGGTAGCCATACAGGTGGTGAGCATAGCATAATGCAGAGACTTGCCAACCTGAAACTAATATCAAGTATACTTTAATAAAACATACATATTTTAAATATATATGTATATTACCTTAAATTATTATATGTTAAATTATGATAAATAGTATTAATATGTTAAATGTATATTTATATTTACATATCTATAAATATACCTATAGTATCAAAAGAAAAGACTAAGTCCTAAGACTATGACCTTGACCTCTAGGGTCAAGAACAAAGCAGTTTAGGTTGGGTGTTAAGACTAACCATTGGATTTAGTTGGAGACCATTTATAGACTCTAATTTGAAATGGGGAGCATATTCGGCACAAAGATAATTAAGACATTCTCAAAAAACTCTAAACCTACCAATTAATTTAGGCTATTAGGGCAGGTTAGCATAACAATGAGACCCCAAGAGTCTTGGCTTGTAATGGATATAATAGAAAGAATGGATATCCCTTGGTAGCGTCCACCCAATTGTTTCTTTAGACTTGACGTAATATGATAATATGATATGCTAAGGCTTGTCTATTCATTAAAAAACAGAAAAGAACTTTGATGAAGGAAGAAAGTAAGTAAGGGGACTAACACTTTGATTACCTTTTTTGGCAAGGACATGTTTGCCACTTTAACCCATTTTATCTCATTTGGTACTTAGAAAGTCAGTGAGGGTTCTAGAGGGGAGGGGGGTGGGAGGATGGGTTAGCCTGGTGGTGGGTATTGAGGAGGGCACATTCTGCATGGAGCACTGGGTGTTATGCACAAACAATGAATCATGGAACACTACATCTAAAACTAATGATGTAATGTATGGGGATTAACATAACATAATAAAATAAAAAAAAAATTAAAGACAAAAGTCAGTGATAGGCACAATGTTGGCCCAAACTTGACAAGATGAAATTTAGTGGTGTAAAAGTAATTCTACATATAACTTTAAAATAAATTGGTTAATTGCAGGTAGTGGGTATTTGAGTTTGATAGTCCATTTTCAAGATACTCTTGCTGATTTTATGTTCAGTATAAGCCAACAGTAAGACATATCTGCTCAAACCAGAGGTAGTGTCACCTTTAACAGCATTAATAGAAGAAATATAGTATCTGTAACCAATGAGATAGTATACTAGTCAGCTCATACATCACTTATGGGTAAGATAATTTGAAGGACATTGATGATTTAATGTCTAAAGCTGGTGAATTAGAGGGGTAGATACTCTGGAAACTAATAACTCATATAAAGAGGAGTTGTTTAGCTTGAAAAAGGGAAACTTAGGAAGGATTTCAAAATAATCCTTAAAAATATCATAAAGGATTGGCCTTTCACTTGGGGCCACAGATAATGAAAGAAACAGATAAAAAAACAAAACAAAACAGATGATGGACTTAAATGATTTGAGGAGAATTTAATAAAGGAGTAGTTATAAGGATATAGACAGGGTTTTAAAATACCAAGACAATGGTAAAATACCACTTTGCACTCATTAAAATGGCCACAATAAAAAAGACAATAAGTATTGGTGAGGATGTGGAGGAACTGGAACCATCATACATTGCAGACAGGAGTATAAAATGGGCAGCTGCTTGGAAGAGTCTGTCTCTCAGACTCTCAGAAGCTTAAACCTTGTGAGCCATATGACTCAGCAACTCCATTCTCAAGTTCATCTTGTTGAACACATATGTCCATATGAAAACCTGTATACAATGCTCAGAGCAGAATTAATCATAATAGCCAAAAAGTGGAAAAAAACCAAATATCCATCAATTAATGAATGGATAAATAAAATGTGGCATATCTATACAATGGGATATTATTCAGAAATAAAAAGAAATGAACTGATACATACTTCAACATGGATGAATCTTGAAAACATTTGCTAAGTGAAAGGAGCCAGTCACAAGAGAACACATACTGTATGACTCCATTGATATGAGATGCCCACATAGCCAAATCTATAAAAACAGGAAGTAGATTTTGTGCCTGCCTTAGGGCTGAGGGGTTGAGAGATTGGAGAATGACTCTTCATAGGTATGGAGTTTCTTTTTAGAGGGATGAAAATATGCTGAAGTTGGTTGTGGTAATTGTTGCACAACTTGATGAATATATTAAAAACCATTGGATTGTGCACTTTAAATGGGTGAATTGTATGGGATGTGAGTTATATCTCAATAAAGCCGTTATTGAAAGGAACTGACAAGGGTTGGTACAGTGCTCTGGGGATGATAATAATAGTAGAGAGTGGTCACCGCCTCTAGGCCTGAAGGGACAAGGAGAGAGGACACTGTATGGAGAGGCCCACCTGTCTGGGGAGATACCACCAGATTCTGAAAGTCACTTGCAAGGAGGGAGCTGCCGAAATGCATATCCTGACCTTACTCTTCTCTTATTCATTGATCTCCTGCTGATGCCTCCCATTTTCAAAACCCAACCAGAAGCCTGGGAACAAGGGACTCTCTTGATATGTTACAGAAATCAGTAACCCAGGGCACAGAGCTGGGTGAAAGGTGGAACTTGTTTGTGGGTGTGAAACACAAGTGATTATGCGTAGCTCTAGAACTGAGACCAGTAGAGGAAAGTTAAAATGGGATGTTTTGCCTCAAAATGAAGTGCATTTTGATCTCTTGGAAATAGTGTTGTATTGAATCTGAGATGATGATAGAGAAATTACATAATAGAGGATTGCAGTTTTAAGTGAAGGCTGAATTAATTACCTCTGGAATTCCCCTTGCAACTCTAAGTTTCTGTCTTTAACCACTGACATATTGGCATCGACTGTATTATCATTTGGCTAGCTGTGGTTGTAGAAGTTCAAGATTTGGGCTTTGGCTAATAGAACATGGAATAGGTACATTTTGATGATAGTGAGAAAGCAAAGGGAATATTATAAGTATGGGGTGTTCACCTTGAGTTCAACTTCACTGACAAATAAATTGAATTCTAATGTGGTCAGAGACAAGTCTGAGAGAAATGGCAGAGGAAAAAGAAAGAAGCTTGTTGTCAAAGAAGATGTAGGATTTGAAGAAATAAAATTTACCTCCTTAACAATTTTACTGATTATGTATATTAGCCCTACTTTCCTTTTTAGTTTAAAATGACAGTAAAAATATGGCACTTGAATAGTCTAAGAAAATTATAGTCGGCCTTCCTGAACGTGAAAGATGTCACAGAAGTGTGTGTATCTTCTCTCTTGTATGTTTCACTAGGTTTCCTTCTGGATTTATAGAGGGAGTGCTAGATCTGCCATGGAACCCATATCTGACGCTGGGCTGGCCAAGAGGCATGCTTTATGCTACTCCTCACTCCTTTTGCCTAAATAGGATCTATCAGGATGGGATATGGGATGAAAGAGATATGAGAAGAGAGAGTGGACAGTCCTTGAGAGATTGTGTAAATGGAGCTGCTACATGTAGCAACCCCACAGTTTGCAGGCTACTTATGTTGAGGAATTTAGAGAAGTTATTTGATGAGTTTTACGGTTTTCTAAAATTGGTACTTTTACTTTGTGCCATGTTTTATATCTACTACATTAAATATATAGCAGTATAATCATTTACATGGTCCGGTGCCAAAATCCAGAAACGAAGATGCTCATTTGCAACTGTGGACAATATGCAAATAAACCACTGATTATGTCCTGCCAACTGAAGCGGTTGCAGGATTTGGAAGGAATACTCAAGACTGTGGAAGTATATTTTCTGTTTCTTTTAATCTATTTCTGGACACCCAGATATATATCATAAATATTTGATTAGATTTCTTGGATTTTTAGAAATTAATTATTTTCCTCTCAATATTTTGTACAGTAAATTTTACTCTTTACTAAAGGCCAATAGTTTTAGATTACTCTTTATTTCTATAAGTGTTATTTTAATTTTTGTTAACTAGCCACTGAAATTATCAATTCATTGTAGTGGATGGCATTTCACTGGAAGAGGGCATTTATTTTGGTGGAGGACATTTCGTATAGGATTATTGTTCAGACAGACATTTCCCAGTTATGTGACAAGTACCTAGGAGTACAACTTTCTCAGTTCCTTTCAATTCCCCATACTTATGTATGTTTTATTCTTCACTATTGTTTTTGGTTTCACAACGAAGTAGAAAGACATATCTCTGTAAGTTTTTTTTTTTCATGAGACATTTGGCTTCAGTATAACAAATATTTATGAATAACATAGGGTTAATATTAGAATTAAATTATTTAATACATATAAGATAACACACTGGGTCTGGTATGTAGAATTATAAAAGTTATATATAAAGCCTAGCACTAAGTAGTAGAGCTTAGTAAAAGATAGCTATGATATTGATGATGATGTTGGTGGTGATGACAATAATGACTATAAGGTAAAATGCAATTATCAAAGTCATTTTTACATAATGATTTAAAGGGAAAGTCACATACATTAGTAAAACTAAAACACTTAATCTTTTCAATTTATTTTAAAAATTTTCCATAAATCTTAAAGCTGAAACATAAAACTTAAAATGTGCTCAGCATGAGGTCTCATTAACAGACCCTCAGAAGCATGAGCATATAAGTTTCCTTGACATTACTAGAAAAATGTGAGGCATACACATCCAGAGATGGTGCTAAATATTTGTTCTTCTGGATTATCTGAATTCCAGTCATATTAAGTCAGACCACCAAACTTAGACTATTGCTTTAGCATTCATTGTGTGCGTTGACAGCATGAATTTAACGGCCTATGATTTATCAATATATGATGGGCTTTAAGAAATTGTCTCTATTAAAACCAAATGGCTGTGTAAGGATTTCTGTACTTTTTAAAAGACCACTATTTTAGACACTGCAAATTCTGTCCTGTCTTTTAAATAGTCATTTGAAAACAACTGCTTATAGTGTTCGGAGCTAGGGAAATTTTTGTTTGGAGAGTATGAATTTCTGTTACATTGTAACTTCTCTCCTGAACTCCACACACACATTTCCTAATGGCTCCTTGGCAACTCCACGTGGCACATGTAAATGAGCCCCGGATGTGCCCTTCACACCTGCTTCCCTGAAGTCTTCCCCTATTCAGTTCAAGGGAAATCCATTCTTCCTATTGCTCAGACCCCAAACCTTTCATCATCCTTGACTCCTCTCTTTCACTTATCCTCCACCTAATCCCTCAACAAAACTCTGTCAGCATGACCTTCAAAATATTCCCAGGATCTGACAACCTTTCCTCGTCTCCACTATTTCCAGTGTGGTCCAAGCCACCATCATTTCTGCTTATGGCTGTAGGCTTCTAACTGGACTCCTGTGTTTGTTCCCCTTCAGTCAATTTTCATATGGCAGCCAGGGTGACCCTTTCAAGTGTAAATCAGATCAGTCATATTATGTCCTCTGCTGCAGTGTCTGCAGCGACTTCCTTCCTCAGGGGAGTCCTTAGCTGTGACCCTCAAGGAGCAGAGTGAGCCCCTACCAGGCTCCTCGCTGAGTTCGCCTTCTGCTCCTCCCCCTCTCATTGGTCTTTCTCTGACATGCTGGTCTTTCTCTGACACCATCCCTCTTAGAGCCTTTGCACTCCTACACGGTACCCTCTGCCTGAAGTGCTCTTGCACATTACCGAATGAGTCATTCCAGCACTTTCTTCAGGTCTTGACTCAAGTGGCACCTTCTCGGTGAGGCCCTTCCTTCTCTTCTAAAATTTTATCTAGCACTTCCCTAAACACTTTGTATCGTCCCTTACTTTACTTTTTCTCCTTAGCCCTTCTCTAACTAACATAGCATGTTTCATTTGTCTTGTTTATGTTTTATCTCCCTGAGTAGAATATTAGCTGCACGAGGGCAAGGAGCTTGGTCTGTTTTGTTTACTGCTCTATCTCTAGAGCCCAAGTTAATTCCTAGCAAACGGAGACATTCAACAGATAGATGTTGAATAAATGAATAATTTAAGGTTGATTTTTTTTTTTTAAGATTTTATTTATTTATTTGACAGAGAGAGACACAGCGAGAGAGGGAACACAAGCAGGGGGAGTGGGAGAGGGAGAAGCAGGCTTCTCGCGGAGCAGGGAGCCTGACGCGGGGCTCGATCCCAGGACCCTGAGATCATGACCTGAGCCGAAGACAGACGCTCAACGACTGAGCCACCCAGGCGCCCCAATTTAAGGTTGATTTTGACTGCTGTTCTGTATTTTTGGTTACAGAAAGATAATGCACATTATTTTCTTCTTGAATTCCATGTAGGCAGCTTTGGGTTAAAGTCAAATTCTACTAAATTATTTTTTCATTCCTACTCTCCCTGAAGTATTTGTTTAATTAACCACAAGTATTTGAATTTATTTATCCAACTTTTATTGAACACCAAACTGTGTGCAGGTCACTGCTTGAGGCTCTTAAGAGACATGATCCACCTTTTTAAGGACATATCCAATTTAGTTCGTGAGGCACAACTAGCAAATAATCCATACAATAGGGCTATTTTCAAATATAGGAGAAGGCTGTTTAAGAAGGATTCATAGAATACGTGATCTGAGATTTTTCAGAAAAATATGTTCTCATCCCATCCACTGGTTGTAAGTTGGGGTACATGACTTGATTTTTTTTTTTTTTTTAAAGATTTTCCAAGTGAGTTCATTAATCCACACAATCCATCCATTAAGAACCATTGATTTATTTTTTTAATTTATTTTATTTTATTTTATTTTTTGGACTTAATTTTTATTTATTTATTTATTTTTTTTAAATTTTATTTTATTCTTATGTTAATCCCCATACATTACATCATTAGTTTTAGATGAAGTGTTCCATGATTCATTGTTTGTGCACAACACCCAGTGCTCCATGCAGAATGTGCCCTCCTCAATACCCACCACCAGGCCAACCCATCCTCCCACCCCCCTCCCCTCTAGAACCCTCAGTTTGTTTTTCAGAGTCTATCGTCTCTCATGGTTCGTCTACCCCTCCAATTTCCCCCGCTTCATTCTTCCCCTCCCGCTACCTTCTTCTTCTTCTTCTTCTTCTTTTTTTTTTTAACATATATTGCATTATTTGTTTCAGAGGTACAGATCTGAGATTCAACAGTCTTGTACAATTCACAGCGCTTACCAGAGCACACACCCTCCCCAGTGTCCATCACCCAGTCACCCCATCCCTCCCACCCCACCCCCCACTCCAACAACACTCAGTTTGTTTCCTGCGATTAAGAATTCCTCATATCAGTGAGATCATATGATACATGTCTTTCTCTGTTTGACTTATTTCACTCAACATAATACCCTCCAGTTCCATCCACGTCGTTGCAAATGGCAAGATCTCATTCCTTTTGATGGCTGCATAATATTCCATTGTATATATATACCACATCTTCTTTATCCATTCATCTGTCGATGGACATCTTGGCTCTTTCCACAGTTTGGCTATTGTGGACATTGCCGCTATAAACATCGGGGTGCACGTAGCCCTTCGGATCCCTACTTTTGTATCTTTGGGGTAAATACCCAGTAGTGCAATTGCTGGATCATATGGTAGCTCTATTTTCAACTTTTTGAGGAACCTCCATACAGTTTTCCAGAGTGGCTGCACCAGCTTGCATTCCCACCAACAGTGTAGGAGGGTTCCCCTTTCTCCGCATCCCCGCCAACATCTGTCGTTTCCTGACTTGTTAATTTTAGCCATTCTGACTGGTGTGAGGTGGTATCTCATTGATGTTTTGAAGAACCATTGATTTAATAGCTATGTCTGTATGTATTATACTTATAGACAGGCAAACATAACTTTCACTTTATCAGGGCCCTCCTGGTACACTCTCACTGTAACTGAAGGTTTCCTAATTTAAAGAAACATTCCAAATGTATTAACTTTGGGGGAATGATCTATATTAATATTAAAAATAGACGTATTTAATTATACTTGCTTCCTCCGGATGAAACAGGTTGTTCTGGTTGCTTGTTTGTTTTGGTTCTTAGTTTGTCAACAAGTAAAGCTGCGACTTCATCTGCAGCAATGTCTGGCTTTTGGAGCATTTGTTGTGGCCAGACTGCCCTTTTGCTGTTTGTAGCTGAATGAGCATTTATGTACTTCCCAAGATACATACACCAGTAATGCATGCCCTTTGTAGGCTGGACTGGTCATGTGCATTCTGTTTGTGATTGCCACCTCAAGTAAAAACTACACTAGTGCAAAGTCTGCAGACTGATTTTCTCGATCTGTTGCATACTGCCCTGCAGATGCCCCTTTTGGAAGTTTTACTTGTTTCAAACTTCGGTGGAAATTTCGGGGACTTTCTTTCTGATTAGTTGCCGATTACTAAACGAAATAAAAAACTCTGATTGTATTTTCCTCATTCAACTTTATATTTAGGTGAAGCTGGACGTATAGACCAAGGAGTATAAACAGTTTGCTATCGCTGTCATTTTGAACTCAGCCATCAAATTCTTTGGTTTTCCTCAGTTTACTCTTCTGTGCATTCTGCTTCCCTTTTTAAAAATATTTCAGGAGAATGAGACAATTAAAATTACTTGCCCTTGAAAATAAAAGCATCATGAGTCTCAGTTTGGAAAAAGGGGTTTATCTCTGGGTTCTATGAGCTAGATGCACACTAATTTACGGTGCTGGAACCAAATGGGTTGAAAATCCTTGTTTTCCCACCAGATGGGTTATTTTAAAATATCACAAAACTTCTGAGGTTATTTACATTACAAATGTGCTTCTTCGCACACATCAAGAATTGAGTACCATGTTTTGACAGTAACTCCTTTATGAAATTATATGTTGCGCAAGTAGAGTAAAATTCAAGTCATTCTCAAGGGAGCAGGCTTATGAATCTGGATGAGGTCACACCTCTTTAAAGATGCAGTTTGATAATCCGACATCAAAACAAAGGAATTCTGTTAATCCTCTCACAAAAGTACAAATTGCTAATCAGATCCCTGGGCTGGGCTGGCAGCTTGGTAAACAATGGGCTTGGCAGAAGAGCAACTTTGGGCGGATAGATAGCTGAGAAGCTTGGGGTACCAACTTTGCCCCTGTGTTAGCCCAGTTGGGCCTGTTGTTTCGAAACAATTATGTTTGTCAATGGAGGTGGTTCTTGCAGTTATTGTGTTCTTGCGCTTTTCTCCTTCCATGTTAATGATGATGCAAATCAATCTTCCTGTCTTTCATTTCACTTCACTGGTGTATAGGCTACTATGCCCCTATATTCTTTTCACTTGGATGCATGTGTCTTTTGAATTTTCATTACACATTCCTTTACAAGCCTAGAGGGTTTTCCTTCCTTCCCACAAATAGTGTGGTGATATTTGAAAAAGGAAGAATAAATCTTAACCCAACTGAAGAAAAAAAAAAAAAGAGTCTCTTCCAGAAGGTGTAATAGTTAGGATTCCTTTTTTTTTTTTTTTTCTTGTAAGTGATAAAACCCGATTTGAGGCAGCTTGAGAGAAAAAGCTGCAGTTTGTTGGGTAAAGGAATACAAAGAAGGCAAATAACTAAACTGGGGGAAAGGCAGGAATGGAGACTGGTCTCAGGAGCAGTTGGGACCAAGAAGTCATACTCTGTCAGGGTTTGATCCCTTTCTCTTGTCTCCCTGTCACTTTAGGTAGTGACTACTCTTTCTTGCTGCAATAGAGATTTCTCCATAGGGGAGGAAATGTCTCCATTGATGACAGCTCAGGAATTTTATAGCTGGCTGCCTTTTCCATCCTACTTAAATAAAATATCTCAGTGAAGGACTCTGATTGGCTTTGCTTCGATCAGGTGCTTATCCTGTGCTAATCAACTCTGTGTATACATGACTTCTTATTTGTCAGAGTGTAGAAGGTGCTTGCTGTTTGTTTTACTCTGTCTTCTTCAGATTTATTGAAATATGTAACTGGCCTGAAGAATTCCACAACCTGACAACTGTCTCAGTGAGTGGAATTATTTTGCACATCTCAACACCACTTTTCTAACTCGCACTCTATTTCACCCTCTTGGCATTTCCAACTTTCACCCAGACATGACTAAGAATTAACTTGAAAGTGAGAAATAAAACCTCTTCATTTTAAAAGGGATTTTCATTAAGATAGTGCACTATTTTGAATACTTCTAGCTAGTTGTGTGTCTTCTATTAAGAGAGTGTTTGGAAATTATTTGGGCACAGTGCGTGTGTTATGAAGGAGTGACAATTATAGTTTTCGTTGTGGAGTTATCTTCCAATAGGTAAGAGCAGCGTGTTTTTGCTACAGTACAGTGTGGGTTGCAGTTGACGTGTTGATTTTCAGTCGGATGAATGATACGGAGCACGGTGAATCTACATCTGTAAGAGGAGAAACCCATCAAATGCAGAGGTTTGGGGTAGAGGCTGCCCCGGTGGGGCCATGCTACCCACAGCCAAAGCTCTCTGAATAAGAGCACTGTCTTTTTAAAAGCAATAGGGGGTGAGGATTGAGGGAGTGCTCACAGCGGTAAGTATAACACAGCTGTGCTCTGTTTATGCTTCGGCTACAATAAAAAAGCTATAAAATGTGAGATGTCATAGCTCCACTTTGCTTTATTTATACTATTTCCTCTGAGCTCTGTCACACTGCACATTCATCTGCTAAGTTGCAGCAAGAATGGAGATTAAAATATCACAGCTCAAAATAGGAGTCAAGCGGAAGGAGATTCATCATAGCCCTATTAAAAATATGTAAATATGGGAATGAAGTCATTTTAAAGCTATACAGCCCTCCTCCTTGATGAGTTAGGATCCCTTGAGCAAGTGGTGGGTAAGCAAAGGACGGAGCTAGGGCACTCATTCCCCATTTCTTCCACCCATGGGATCCTTTTAAGATTAAAGACTTTGAATTGCAAATTATACATGTTTTCCTATAATCATGCCTAAATTAATAATGGCAGGAAATCTGATGCAAAACAAGAAAACAAAAGATTTGTAATTAAAGATTATACATTGTTCACTTAGTTAGAATTATTAAAACTCATGTATGGAATCTTTTGGACCTCAGTTATGAATGAAATTTGAGAAACCTCCAGGAGTAGGAAAGTTCCAAGAAGGAAACTGAGACTTGTAGATGTGGTCTGGCTTTCCAAAATCCAGTTACTAATGATAAAGCTCAGACTGGAAGTTAAGGTTCCTCCCTAAAACTTTGCTAGTAAATGAGTTCTCATTTCCTCTATCTGTAGTCCTGACAAAAATTTACTCTCTGCTATCTACATGGTGTGCTTAGGAGAGTCAGGAATAGACTTTTTGGATGGATAAATCTCAAATGGTATTTATTAACAAGCCTTTTGTGCTCTCTTCTGTGTGTTGCTGAATGACTGTTAATGTTTCGGCCTCCTTATTTTCCACGTGTGTTATCATGGTAATAATAAAGGCCAACATTTACTAAGCCCTTACTGGCTGCAGTCCTGTTTGTTTGATATGTAGTCATTATTTTACTCCTCACAACAACCCTGTCCTGTAGGTGTTAGTCCTCACATCTTGTAGAGCACACAGCTAATGAGTGAGAACAGGAATCCAAACCGAGCAGGCTGGCTTCGGAGCCTACACTCTCAGCCACAATGGCCTTTCCGAAACTTTTAGAAAGAGACCAGGAAGAGCACTGGGCTAAAAAAGAGAAGCCCTGGGTTCCAGTCACAGTCTTGCCATTACCCTAGTAAACTAATTTCCCTCCCCTGTAGAATGCAGTCAAGAAATGATTATATCCTTTCCAGTTTCAACTTGTATGCATTTCTATAGTACCGCCTCATGAAAATAAATTTTTTGAGCAATAACTTCTTTCTGCAGTCTTCTTTAACTGTAGTTTCAGAAATGGCTATGGTGAACATTTCGAATACGTGGTGATTCTAGAATTTCTTTTGTCCTGTACTTTTCACTGTGTTTTAGGTGAATTCTTTTGGTTGCAACTAATAGGACTATCATAGTTAGCTAAAGATTTTCTAGCAGTATTATCTTGAGCATATTTCTTGATCTCTTGTGCCAGTTTCCTTGTCTGTAAAATGGGTATAATAAAAGTCCATACTTAGAGAGTCGCTTTGAGAATTAAGCTAGGTATTACATGTAAAGCACCTGGCATGCTTTATAGTCATTCCTATACAATATCAAAGTGTTTGACTACAATGACTATGGATCACCTCCCATCTCATTTAACATATCTGCCTGTAATGACTCATGCTACCAGTTCTTTTATTGTGACTGGCTGATCAGTTAACTTTTTTGTCCCTTATTCATGTATTAGAAAGGTTATGGTACTATCAGAAGATGTTGTCTATTTGACGTGGGAATATTAGAGCAGGTGGAACTTTGGAACTTGGTTAGATTAGCCCTTCAATGTGATGAATATAATACCCTGAAAGAACAAGTGACTTGTCCCAGAACACTCAGCTAGCTGGTAGAGCACAAAGGTAAAACCTACAGGTCCTAATGGCAGTTTCCAACATAGTGCTGCTACTTAGGGAGTTATTAAATAGAACATGTGAAAGTTCTTGAAATTTGTAAAAGGAACCACAGCACACATCTTAATGGTTTAAATTAGGCTAATTGCCAGAGTATTTCAGATTTATAGTGATTTGAGATTTTAGATCATGTGTCTTTTTGGCAGACTTCACAGGAGGACATGAGGAAATATGCCTCAGGGTGGGGGGGGGAGTGCAGGTGGTCATCCTTCTTATTGACTCTTCAGAAATTGATGTTGTTGGTTTTTTTCCTATGTCAAGTGAGGTACCATGTAATTTTCAACAGTATGGGAAGAAGTAGAGCTGATATACTTAGACAATGTATAAAGTATAAAGAAAAAAAATTTTTATAGTGATTTGGATAATTTAAATAGAAAAATAATCTGATAAAGCATTATAATAATTTTTGAGACACATCTAATTGAGTCACAATATATCTACTTCTCAGGGTCATGTAAGTGCAGGGTTGCCACCAGAGAGGGCTGCCTCCATACATTTTACACCCAAGGTGCCTCTCTCACCCCAGCCTAGGACTACAGGACCCTGAGAGGGATGCTCCTTGCATTTTGTGCCCTCCTAAGTGTCTCACAAACCTCACTTTTGTGCTGGTTCTGCCCCTGTCTGCACTAACGAAACCATCTTTGAGGGGTTTATGTATCACTGTGGCTGGCTCAGGAGTGCAGAGCATCCCATCTGTGCTTGCTGGCCCTGGGGTTGTCCTCTGTGTCTTTTCTGGCTCTGCCCTCTGATACGGTCTCTATCAGTAGAGGCCTCTGTTCTTGATGGTGTAGCAGGGCCCCACCTGGGTTTTGAGCCAGAACAGCTGCTGCTGACCTACCATTGCCTTGAACTCGAGTTCCCTCTTCCTTTTCTCATCCCAAGGCTTTCTCAGTCTTTCTCTGTCACGCTTGTGTGTATGTGTGTGTTGGAAGTTTTTAGGTTTTTGCACATGCACACAACCTGTGAAGAACAACCAATTTTACCTTAGTCTATCTGGGAACCTTCCTTCACCAGTGTTTTATTTCTCCTTTGCCAGGTTAAATGGGTACAAAACTTACAACAGGGATTCTCTGAGAGGCTTCTGATCTCCTTCAACCCCTCCCCAACAAGTGATGTCCATGAAAGAGCCGATAGGCCCTTGGATTCCTTTTATCCAGCTGACATTCTCCTGCCCCACCTCCTTATCGATTTAATAACGAGAAATGCAGAAAGCCTGGCCCCTGTTTCTGAGCTCTGCCTCCCTCCTCGCCTTAGACTTCTTTCCCCCTTCCTCCCTGTGTACATGAGAATTCCTATATTGGCTCTATCTGTTAGGATCCACATTCAGCTTTTGTTTTTTTCACAGGGAATTTTTGGAAAACTTTAAACAACTTTTCACTCTCAAATTCTGTCATTCAAAATTGTTGTCTCACTAGGTAAGCTGATTAATAGCCCCTTTGTTCTGGATAGTAGCTGACCTCCCAGCTTGCATACTGGAGTCTACAAAGGGCCAGACCTCTAGGAACTCCTAATTGAGATAGAGAGTATAGAGGGTCAGGAGGAATTATCACAGCATAGCATACTGAAGATGTGTGGGCTACCACAGGTTATTTCATGGGCTCTCATTCCTTACCTCCCAGCCTAGTTCCTACTCTTAAGTTAGAATACTTTCGTTCCATTATGTATATATACTGTATATCCTACTTTACAGAAGGGAGTAGATCCAGGGTTAGCTCCTTCCAAGAACTACTTACTCATAATCTCTTTTTGACTCTAGGAATTTGGGATGTATATGCTTCCTGAATTTTCTCCCTATATTCTGCTTGCAGAGGATGCAGGCATGTAATCTCATGCAATTTTAATACAATATGATCCATTTTATTTTATGATTAGGAATAGTATTTTATGGGAGAGAAGGGGTGCCTTATTTTGCCTAGAAGTGTCAAAAAGGGCTTCCCAGAGGAGTGAAGCTCAAGTTAGGGATTAAAGATTAATTATAGGCTTTTATAAATAAAATGGGAAGTATATTTTTGAAAGAGCAAAGCTCAGTGAAGAGCAGGACCTCGTCTATTATACTGACCATTGTGTCCCTATCACCTAGCACAGAACTTGGCATCTTGTACATACTTAAATATTTAGTGTATAAATGGATGAATGACTTTATCTTGAGGGCCATCAAAATTGGTCATTTTGAGTAGGGGTTCAACATGATGAGATTTGTTTTTTATAAAAAATAATATGGTAGCATTGTAGTAATGAATGAAAAGGGAATGAGACAGGGAGAAACTGTTGTAACATATCCTATGAAGGCTCCTGGGAGACTCCTTTTAAGTGATCTCCGACCTCTCTCCAGATACTTAGAGAGTCTGTTACTCTGCACTGAACATATGGTAGTTTCCCACATATGCCTCAAGAAGGCATGGGTACTGACTGTTCCCACCTCTTAAGATGGCCCAAGAAAATCTAGAGATAATTCGCAGCATATTTAAGAGTTACTTTCTCAACACCTTCCATATAGGAGATAGAGAGTTGAGGTTTCCAAATGATCTGTTTTTTAGGCAATAAATACATTTTTGTCATAGTCCATATGGACTGCTATAATAAAAATACCATAAACTGAGTGGTTTATAAACAACAAAAATTTATTTCTTACAGTTATGGCGGCTGGGAAGCCTGTAATCGGGGCACCAACACATTGTGTCTGGAGAGAGCCTGCTTCCTAGATAGCCACATTTTTGCTGTAACTTCACATGGTAGAAGGAAGTAGGGAGTTCTCTGGGGTCTCTTTGATAAGAGCACTAATCCCATTCCTGAGGGCTCCACCCTCATGAACTAAGCACCTCCAAAGGGCCCACCTCCTAATACCATCACATTGGGCATTCGTTTTTAGCGTACGAATTTTGGAGGGCACAAACATTCAGTCTATAGCTTATGGCATACAGAGTATCTTTTCTGTATTTCTTGTTCAGAGTGGGTCTATGAATTTTCAGCAGTGGCCATGGTAACCTGGGTTCTACATGGTTCATGAATCCGAGCACATAACTGATACTTGTTTTCAGAGCAACAGACTGAAGAGAAGTCAGTAAAATACATGCAGTTTTGTTCCTGTGGGTACTAATTTTCTGTTGGTGTGTCAAATTATTAAAAACTTAGTGGCTTAAAACAATGCCCACTTACTAGCTTGGAGTTCTGCAGGTCGAGTCTAGCATGGCGTGGCTTTCTCTGCCCAGAGAACCACAGGCTGAAATCAAGGTTGGCCTGGCTGAGTTCTTATGTGCACACTCTTGAGGAAAAAAAATCTGCTTCCGAACTCATTTGTGTTGGTAGAATTCAGCTCTTTGTGGTTGTAGAGCTGGGGTCCCTGTTACCTTGCTGGTTATTAGCTTGGGGTGTCCATAGCTCCTAGAGGGATCTATAGGTTCTCCCCCGTCCTGAAGCTAGCAATGGTGTGTCAAATCCTCCTTATGATTCAAATCTCTATTTCCCTCTGTTTTTGACCTCTAGATAAAGATTTAAAAGGTTGGGTCTACCCAGATAGTTCCCCTGTTTTAGAGTTATATAATATAACCTATTTGGGAGAGTAAAATCCATGATATTCACATTTCTAGGGACTATGCAGAGCATGTTTCCCAATTAGGAGAATTTGGGAGGAGCATCTTAAATTCCACCTACCAAACCTTTATTTATAACATTAAAAAAAAAAACACAACAAGTTGTAAATAGCATCTTAGGGAAAGCAAAAATAAAGGTATGATTTAATTAATATTTTGTTTGAAAACTAGCACATCTTTTAATGAAGCTAATTTTCTAACATCTGACCTTGACAGATCTACTATTACTATCCTTTTTTTTTTTTTTAAGATTTTATTTATTTATCTGACAGAGAGAGACAGGGAGAGAGGGAACACAAGCAAGGGGAGTGGGAGAGGGAGAAGCAGGCTTCCCACTGAGCAGGGAGCCTGATGCGGGGCTTGATCCCGGGACCCTGGGATCATGACCTGAGCCGAAGGCAGACGCTTAACAACCGAGCCACCCAGGTGCCCCCTACTATTACTATTCTTTAGAAATTTTACTTGTTTGTGACTCATTCACTTCTGAATATTCCTACCATTCACATTACCAAAACCAAACAAAACATTTCTATATTTATTACTGGGGGTGTGGCAGTGGGGGTGGTTTTTATTGTTTGTGCAAGAAAAATAAAAACAATACCATATAATCTATACATAAACACCATCACTTCAAAGTGATTTTTAATAGTAAGAACTTTGTTAACTTGAATGATAAAGTTTTGGGGATTTCTAGATTTAAATAAGGAAGGTACAAGAGTTTAACTAACTGTACAATTAGTCAGTTACAAACTCAGTCAACTACAAGCACATTTTCCCACATACTCCTCATTTCTGACACCAACTGCAAGTTTGAGGGGTTTCTAAAACCACCTTCAGGTTTGACAATTTGCTAGAAGTATTCACTATAACAGATTATACTCAAAGTTATAGTTTATTACAGGGAAAGAATACAAATTAAAATCAGCCAGGGGAAAAAGTATGTAAGGCTGAGTCTCAAGTTGATAAGTGTAAGGCTAAGGCTGAGTCTGAGTTTGAGGCTTGAAGAACCAGCCACAGAGCTTTCATTGTCCTCTCCTTATAGAGTCAGATGCATTACTTTCCCAGCATCAATATGACAGTATGCATGGAGCATTGTCAACTAGGGAGGCTCACTTGAGCCTTTGGTGTCGAGTTTTTAATGGGATGTGATCACATACTGTCCAAGTTTCTGGCCTTTAGTCTCCAGCCCCTCCTGGATGTCACTGTTGGGCTGATACCTTTAGTCTTCAGTTCCTTCCAGAGGCAAAATTGATACTGCATGGTCCCAAGCTTCCATCCAAAATCACTCTGTTTGACTGTCCTGTGGCCAAAGCTCTCAGGCAAGCAAAGACACTCTTGCCAGATATGACATTTGGAGGATCTAGAGATCACCTCTCAGTAGCCAAAGACAAAGGCCAGATCTTTCCTTGCATAAGGTTAACTCTTCACCACACAGAAAAGGAGGGAGGGAAAGAGAAATGAATGCAAATAGTCGTTATCATTTATTGAGGGCATACTGTGTGTCAGGCAGTGTGCTAAGCATTGTTTCCTTTAATTTTTTGAACATTATTAGAATGATGCTATAATTATTTTTCTTTTAAAGATAAGCTGAGATTTATCGATTAAGAGACTTACCCAAGACCATGTAAATTAGTCAGTGGTGGAACCAGGATTTAAACTGATGTCAGCCTAACTCAAAAGTACATGATCTCAAAGACTTTACTCTGTTGCCTCCACCAAAACCAAAGGACAATAAGAATATATAATGTAACAAGCATTTAGAAGCAATTATTCTTGAGAATTGTTTTCAGGACAAAGTTGTCATTCAAATGTATAAGAATGTGCACTGATAGTTTAATAATGCAGGATACAGAGGAAGAGGATTGCTATATAGAATGGTTATGCCATTGAATTCATACCTTCCAAGTGGATTCCAGTCAGCACTGTATCATTTAATTAATTCAAAAACATTTATGGGGTATGCATTATATCTCAGGTGCTGTGCTGGCCCCTGGTGACCCAAAGATGATGACAAATATGTTCCTGTCCACAAGGAGCTAGCGATCCACTGGGGTATGTAAACTGTTTATTTATTTTTTAATATTATGTTAGTTTTAAGCAGAACAGAGGAAGTGTAATATGTAAGAAATATTTTGCCTACGAATTTTACAAGCATTTGGAAAAAAAATTTTTTTTTGACTGGATGCTAATGATAAATTTAGTAATTTGGAGGTTGTTGTTCATTTTAACTGAATCAAATATTTAAACTCAGCTTCAGGGGCACCTGGGTGGTTCTGATGGTTAAGTGTCTGCCTTCAGCTCAGGTCATGATCCCAGTGTCCTGGGATAGAGCCCCACATCGGGCTCCTGGCTCAGCGGGGAGCCTGCTTCTCCCTCTCCCTCTGCCTCTCCCCCTGCTCATGCTCTCTCTCTCTCTATCTCTGTGTCTCAAATGAACAAATAAAATCTTAAAAAAAAAATAAACTCAGCTTCAATTTTTTAATATATTCTTTAATAATAGGATAGATCTTTAAAAAATAGTTTTACTTCCTTGCCTTTGTGTGTGTGTGTGGGGGAGACATAGCACTGAGATTTGTCTGCATTTCCTACTTTCATAGTACATGAGGGCAAATGAAGGGAGAATAGGAATGCTACCAGAGCACATCATACATAACAACAATATGCATTTCTTCTTCACACTTGTAATGTTGATACTCTGCTTTTTATTGGTTACTTTAATGATCATTTTTACCTTTCATTTTCTCTTACTTTACTGATTTCTCCAATTGAGCAAAGTCCATATTGGGATAAAATAGGAATCCTTGTTTAGTTAATGTTGATTTTTGGCAAATATGTACTTTATTTAAGTTATAGTTTATAATAGCCCATGCTTACCGTACACCATGAAGTATGCTGGGAGTGGTCCTGAAGAAATAAATACAGCAAATGCAGTAATATAAATAAGAAATATTATTTCCCAATTATACTTTATATATTTTATAGCTTAATATAGAGGAATAGAATTAGAAAATAAAATAATAAATTTAAGTGAACTTGATGTCCAGTAGTCCACTAACAACGATATATTTAGACCTATTTAATACATATATTAATATGCTATCTAGAGTAAGCATTATAAGTGCTGAGAGTGCAGTTGGGATCATTTTAAAATGTGAGCAACCCAAGAAAAAAACATGTCCTTTTTTTTTTCAATATGATTTTAATTTTTAAAAGCATTTAATTTTATAAACCGTATCCATCATCTTTGCATAGATAAATGTTGTGGCAATTTTTTTGAATGAACCTTTTGGTTCCCTAAAGAAATTATGGATACACTATAAATTTATAAATGAAAGGCCATTCATCAGAGTTAAAAATATGAGTGATTCTTATGCTGATGCCCATGTAAACTTAAAGTGGTTTAATATCTATTGGCTTTTGAGTATGGTTAGAACAGCAAAAGAATATAGATACTGTCATACTTACATGGTGTCATAACACTGACAAAATGGTGAGAACGACATGAAATATTTTTTGAATAGCATGACATTTCCTTGAATTACTGCTGGCAATAGAACATAAATCAACCTTAATGATGGATATTCTAAAGATGTTTATTAATCTATTCATTTAATCTGAAATACTCACTCTTGGCATTTATAGAGCCAGTTCAAAAGAAGTGGCAAGTGCTTCTAAACCCCAGCAGTTACTTTTAGGGGCCCCATAATTATGTCAGCTAAGTCTGGTTGGAATGGAGATTAAAATGCATAAAAATCCTTTCCTCCTAATCTATGCTAAAGATACTTGCTTGACTGAAATATATTTTCTGTATATGTCTAATAAAAATCTCAATTTTTTCCATCCTTGATGAAATTTACAACATGGCTCTCTATTTGAATCTTCCGTTTTTAATCTGTTTTCCTCCCTCGCTGCTCCCCCAAATTGGAAGACAATCCTGTACTTGTATACTTTGACAGAAAAGGACTGGAAAACTGACCAAATTCCTGTGCACCAAATTAAGAAACAGCATATGGTATATGATTTTGACTAAATGTAGACAGGTAGGATGGACAGACGTAAAGATACAGAGAGGGGAATTTTTATTAGATAATAAAGGTCAGAGACAGTAGCAGTTAAGCTGAAGAAGGAAGGAGTATGTGCGTATGTGGGGGAGTAAGATGGTGTGAATGTGCATGCAGGTACGTGTGTTATTTATTAAAACATGGAAAGTCTAGGCAAAGAGCTAACTTCTGCATTAAAATAATGTAAGCAGGACGCAGCTTCTCTCCATTTCTTAGCTTCCACTAAGACACCTTCAGTCTTGGCTTCACTTGGGAGGAAGATGGTGGCAATAGAATTGTTTCAGCATGGACATCCTCTCATGTTTCATTCAGATCAAATAGGAAAAAGAGAGTCTCTTTCCCAGAAGCCCTATCAAAAGTCTCTTTGTACTAATTGGCTTTGATTAGGTCACAGACTAATCCTGCACACCTCTCTTGGAGCAAGAGAGAGAGTCATCTTTATCACTTTCCATGGGCTAGGCATTGGGATTGCCTCCCAGAGGTAAAGGGGGTACTTTTAACAGAAAGAGGGTGTATATATGCTAGGTAGCAAAATAAATAAATAAATAAATAAATAAATAAAATAAATTGCTGTCAGAAGAAAAATCACAATGGGTATATACACATGAAATTTTGCGTATATTTCCAGAAAACTGTAGATTTCCTAGCAATCCATGGATTCTAGATTAAGAAACTCTTAAAAGTAACAATGAATCAATGCCTTCTGGAATAAATGAAAACCAGCATTGATATCCACAGCCATCCAGGAAAATGTGTTTTTACTTAGATTGTTTCCTGAAAAAAGACACAAAATGCATGCAATCTATAGCTAGTTGTTTAAGTGATAATATTAAATTAAGAATGAAAAAGAAGTTATATTTTCTTGTTAGCTAAAGTAGAAATGAGTGGTTCACCTTGAAGGCGTTTCTGTAACTATTATTGTGTATGAGGAAAAGAGACAAAATCTTTTATTCGCGGTGAAAACTTTAAATTGGCAACGTCAGAAGACCTCTATTAGGATAAAAAGAAGTTTTCCAGTGTTGGTTCAACAACTTTTATTGTGATGGGGGCCTGTGTTTATGTGCATCCTAAATCCCTTCAATTTAGTAAAAAAAAAAAAAAGTATTAATCAGGGAATAAAAGGCAGAGCATAAGGAATACTGTCAATTATATTGTAATAGCAAGGTAGGGGGACAGATGGCAGCCACACTTGTGGTGAGCACAGCATAATGTATAAACCTGTGAAATCACTGACCTATATACCTGAAACTAAGGTAACATTGTGTGTCAACTGCACTCAAAGAAATTTAAAAATAAATATTATTACTTGGAAAAAGATATTAATCAGGTCTATGAAAGTGATTTGTAAAGAATATCCTTTTGATGACTAGCCCAAACTATCTGTAGATTTGCTGATTTTTTTTTTCTTTTTAGCTATATTTTTTTGTTTTAGAACATGTTGGTGATGTCAGTTGTTTCTTTAAAAATTATTTTTGATTGAGAAATCTTAAGAAAATTGGTAGAAAGTACAGGTCAATCATTGGAAAATGTGGATACTTTAAAAATGCCTACAGAGTGATTGTGTACTTTTCATTAATATTGGTTAGAAAACAGTCTTTTAATGATGGTGGACACTGACATAGCAACTGCCAAGGTAACAGTCATAAATATGCTTTATTTTTACCTAGATTTCTCAGTTTATTGACAGGCAGGAGTTAGCCTGGGATTCTAAGTTGCATCTCTGAACACAAGAGGAGTTTTTCTTAAGTGAATCAAAATATTACTCAAAAATGGAAAGGAATTCCATGAGTGCCAGATATTTTTAAAAGAATAAACATGTTAATTGAAGTTGGGTTTACTGTGCCACCTTTTGTCTCTTCACACAAGCAAAAACCCTCTGAGGTTTTAACACTCTTCCTCATGAATGGATAAGCTTTTTAACCCAAATCTTCTACTTGTGACTAAAGTGATTTGTCACTGTTCCTTGTTAAGTTTGGCATTCTCGGTTGTGAAGAAAGACATTATATTTTTCTCTATCAACTAATGCTACTGAAATGCTACAGCTGTTTGGAGGGTGTCCACTTTTCAAAATATTTCTGCAAAGGCTGTAATGTATCTGGCTTTCCACACAGACATGTTATTTTTAAAAACTCTTGAAAACCTCAGTTTACCACCAGTTGTTGCTTCAACTGAAAAGTTTGTTCTTATTCGATCTGTTACCACTCCGTGTATATATGGGGTTTTTGTTTTGTTTTGCTTTCTAGATTACAGCATATCTTTACACAGTGTCAATTATCTGTGAATAGGAAACAGCAGGTAGTTCATTCACTGAAAACCAGTTTACAGATTTTCTTGCTATACATTTCTCTGTTTTTCAGATTCAATTTTAGATTTAACCAAGATAAGGAGTTGCTTCTCTCCAGTCACATTTGTCATCAGTAGAGTTTAGAGAAATGAGTTTTTTTAAAGAACAAACTTTTAAAAATATATAATTTAAAATGTTGTTATTCTTCCATTTTGGCTAAAACAAATCGATGGATATTTTTAAGGCTGTGAGTTAAAGCAGGAAGAAAGTGTCACTCCTGTAATCTTTTCTAAAGACAAAAGATAGAGGACCAAAATACTGTGAAAGCAATCCATACTGTGTTTTGTTTTTTTGGGTTTTTTTGTTTGTTTGTTTGTTTTTTTACATGGTGTCGAATTCAGCTGTGTAGGTGTGAGTTTCAGATAAGAGTAAATGCTTTTACAGACGTGAACAGTCAAAACATTCCCTATTATCTATTTTAAGGGCTTTTTAAGGAGAAGGAATGGGTTTAATCCGAGACCCCAGAGCATACATTTCTAAAGACAGCTGCCTGTCTGAATAGGGAATAAGCTAAGCGGTGAACAGGAGAAAATCCACATACATATTTGAGTTTCACTTTAGAACTTTTGATAGCTTTGGTCACTGATTGGAGTTTCTCTCCGACTAGGAGTCAGAGACAAAGCAGGTAATCTACATAATCTTTCCCACGTTTTCTAAGAGTGCCTGTAGATGAAAACATGTCAGACAACTGGTCAAATAGGGCCTAAAGTTTTCTCTGTTTATTTGTTTTAAATCCATTCTTTACTGAGAAGGAAACAAAAAGAAAGCTTGAAGTTGGTGACAGACTTGAGTTCTTGCCACATTCCCAGCTTACTTCGTGGACAGCTCTCTACTTCAGAGAAAGTTAATGTTTTCCAGAGATGTTCCATAGGTATTCTAAATCATACTACAGACACCTGCTCCTTTATATGGATATGTTCTCCACCTAGGATGAATCAGAGTTGGTTTTTTTTTTTTTTTTTTTTTTTTAGTGTGCTTCCTTTCAAAAACCTCGTTAATCTTAGTGTGCAGAATTTAGGGAGAAAGTTGTGTTTTGCTAGTTGACACTGTTTAATGTAAATGATTTATGATTATTCCTTATGTATACACAATAGGCACTTTATAAATTGGATTGTTCTAGGAGTAACATGATACATAAATGTTATTGCTATAAATTCTGAAGTTGGCTATATATTTTTGTATCATGTAACCAGTTGACTTATAAGTGCTGACTATTCCAACCTGCTCTTTCTACTCAATATTCTAAGTGGTGACTTAGGTAAGCCTAGCAGAGATATACACAGAGGCGCTCGAGCTCTACAAGAACAGGACATCTTGGCACCTCTCCAGCATGGCTTCTGGCTATCTTCCAGGGGTAATGGCAGAAAGAAGAAAGGATGAGAGGGGAAACTGAAACTATATGTAGTAAAAAGATCAATCTAAATGATTTTTTGCCCAGTAAAGTCAAGAGCCAACAAAGAGAGAAAAGGAAAAAGCAGAGCAAACAGGAGAAAAGTATTAGTAAAACCAATTCGGCAAAATTTAGTTAGATACCACTTCACAGGTAAATTTTCATCACATAATATTAAATAAAGGTAAAAGTAGTAATAGATTAACATTAAAATTAATAGATTAGCAGCTATGTAATTGTATATTTTTTGTATCAATAGGTACTGTATGTATAGAAATAAAAATGTTTAGTTTTTTTTTTTTAATTTCTGTGAATGAAGTGTTTGAGGAATGGAGTTTTACAAAACATTTGATTCTGCTTGTAGACGAGGCCATTTTATAATACGTGTAATGCTGTTACACTAATAGCTCTCATTTTTTACCATGAAGAGTCATGGTGATTTTCTAAGATCCTAAAGAAGTTGAAAAAAAACAAAAAACAAAAAAACTCTGAATAACTGGTCATTTTATATCTAAGTAATTGTTAAATACCAAACTCATCTAAAATGTTGAGTTAGAGGGCAAGGAGTAAAGGCCATATAACTGACCAGCTTCCATAGCAATTTTTGCTAAGCCCTGGTGTTGACTGCTTACCTGATCACACAGTCCTGGCGTCGGGGCTGATTTGAATTGTTGTTCTATGCCCTAATTTGTGTAAAGAAGAACTGGGCTGTGAAGAATTCTATTGTGTTTATAGTGTCTATTCTGATAGTGATTTTATAGTCCATTTTGTAGGCTGTTTCAGTTGATTCCCTTCCCCCATGCCCTCTTAAGTACTACTGTCTACCCAATCAATCTGGTTACCCATGAAGCCAGTTCACATCAGCTGTTGCAGGGGCTGAAAATATAAGATCAGTAATTTTAAAACCTTGAGGTTCCTATGCTCCACAAAAGACTAAATCTTAGCAGGCAATCCCATGTGAAAAGATCATGAGACTGAAACCAGTGGGGTGTGTGTGTGTGTGTGTGTGTGTGTGTGTGTGTGACTTGTAATAGCAAACATTGTTTATTTGGCTGTTACATTGAAGGAAATATCCTAATTTGCTCCTTTATAACTTCTGCAATACATTTTTAATTGTCATACTTTCTGGAGCTATCCTGGTGCATGCATTGGAAAGAATATGCATATGCAGATATCTCTATATTTGTAGGCACTATAGTCAAAACAACTTATTTGCCTAGCTGCAAAGCTGACTTATTCACCCACTCACAAACTCCCTAGAGGAAATAAGGCATAAAAGGTCAAATAGAAGCAATAAAGCCAATGATCTTTTACAAAAAAAAAGTTACTTCAGAAGTTCTCAGTGGCACTGTGCGTCTTCTGGAAGGGAGATCACTCCATTCCCTACCCATTCCCGTGTCTTCAGCAGTAGTTTTGGATTCATTTTAGAAGAGGGAAGCCTATGTCTGCATTGCTGCTGCAATCCACTCAGGTAAGCTGGATTGAAATCCCAGAGAGACTGCTGTCCCAGCCTACACTATGGGAAGATTCTGTGCAGATAGAGGGATTTACAAACCTCAGTTCACTGATCCTGTAGAATCTTAACCACTATTTAAAATTCTGCTTTGTCTTGAAGGAGGTTAAATTTAAATGCAAGACCTCCAGATTTAAACACACACACACACACACACACACACGTGATATCAGAAAAAGCCCATCACTTTTTGTTCAGTATGGAATACTTAGAGTAACTATCATTAACTGAAGACTTTCTTTTTGCCAGGTACTGCTTTTCGTCTTTGCATGTAGCATCTAATTTAAGCCTCCTAAGTATCTCGTGAAGCCAGTACTATTATTAAACCCGTTTTTCAGCTTAGGGAATTGAGAGAGAAAGAGAAATTGAGTAACTTGCTGTGACTCAACAGCTAGTAGAAGGTGGAGTCAGGATTCGGAGCCAGGCCGAGAGATGCGGGGTTGAAGCATGCACTGCCAGGTTGGCTTGTAAGCAATATGTAGTGCTTCATGTGTGAAAAGAATCTAGTGGGGCCGTCATTTAGTAGGAAGTAGGACTTGAACTTCTTTTTCTTTTTCTTTTTTTTAAAGATTTTATTGATTTATTTGACAGAGAGAGACAGCGAGAGAGGGAACACAAGCAGGGGGAGTGGGAGAGGGAGAAGCAGGCTTCCCGCAGAGCAGGGAGCCCGATGTGGGACTTGATCCCAGTACCCTGGGATCATGACCTGAGCCAAAGGCAGACGCTTAACGACTGAGCCACCCAGGCACCACTTTCGTGAAATTTTAAAAATTTTTTATTTAATTTTTTAAAAAGATTTTATTTATTTATTTGGCAGAGAGAGACAGTGAGAGAGGGAACACAAGCAGGGGGAGTGGAGAGGGAGAAGCAGACCCCCATGGAGCAGGGCGCCCGATGCGGGGCTCGATCCCAGGACCCTGGGATCATGACCTGAGCCGAAGGCAGACGCTTAACCAACTGAGCCACCCAGGTGCCCTGAACTTCTTTTTCTTGTACTAATGGTCACTGCATCTCTTGCTCAGGCCCTGTTATGACCAAGGGCAAGTCTTATTTGAGACAGCTGGTCAGAAGTGAGTGAAAAATAATCAATGGCCAAAGAAGAGAAAGGAATGCACTGGTTAATATGAGGATCTGACCCCAGGACCTTGCTTTCACTATTGCCACAGTAAACAAGCAGGCTAATGAACCACAGATGTTCGTGTGTCATTACTGTCTTGCAGTTTTGTCTTTGCCATGTCCCCAGACCCTTCTCTAAATTTGCAGTTTTGTTTTTGCCATGTCCCCCTACCCTTCCTGGGTAGCTACCATCAAGGAGGACAGTGCCCTCTATGAATATGTATTCGGTACCAGATACAGCAATTCATTCTTTTGAAAAGCACTTTATCACTTTGGTGTTGATAAACATACAAGCAATAATCAGTAGTTAGAAGTTTCAGGCTAAAATGGATGCCATTATTAGTGACTTGACAACTTCTCCTGTGAATTCCATGTGTGACACCAAGACTGGATTGCGCTATCCGGATCTGCACAGATCGGTTTTTAGAGAAGCTCGCTTCAAGTGCTTCTCGTGCAATGGACACTTTGGTTCTCAGAACTGCAGTAGTCACTAATTTCCAAACTCTGAATATGTAAAATAAAGTACTTGCACAAAAAACCTAGGCGCTCTATAGGTCAGAACATTTGTTTAAACTAATACAGAATTAGCTTTTTCAGTTCCAGCTCCCTTTTTCCTATCCATTTGCCTTGCTAATAAGAAGGCCTTAACTTATTCCTGTTCAGTTACCTTGTGCCATGATACCTCTCCTTTTTGGATTTTTTTTTTTTTATTCTGAGTTGAGCAGACCTTCCTAGTTCATGTAGAGAACTTCCACAGTAATGATAAAACATAAAGGTGCTCGATAAACAAGAATGGTGAAAACAATGAAGTTTAACTCAGACTAGGCAAAATAGCATCTCTCAACCCAGAACTTCTATTACATTTTGAAATTGGTCTTTACAGATATTTTTCTCTGCCTGAAACATGTGTGCTAGTTCTATTTATATAAGGGAATAGTGACATCCTGTGTGTAGCTAGACTAATTGCCTCTGTAATTAACCTATTTGAGAAGGAAGTTGCATAGAAATAAAATACCATTGAGTACTGAAAGAGGTAATTTTATCTTGAAGCAAACCTCTAACTTTACCAGACGGTGTGGACTAAACAAAAAGATTCTGTCTCCTTCCCTTCCATCTTTATTTTCTTCCTTCTTTTCCTTGTCTCTAGACAATTGCACTGTCTTTTCCATTTTCGCTCTATTACCTTTATTTTCCATACGGTGAGGTAAAGATCTAGTGTTATTATGAGTGAATATTCTGTTTTAAAAATAGAACTGAGGATAGATGGAAGTGTGGTGAAGGAGACAGTCTTTTTGTCTCAGTGGTATTTAAGGGTCTTTTTTGGTGAAGGGTAAGATATGCATAGAATCATTTTGGTGTCTCAGGCATTGGGGATGAAAATCTTAGCCTTCTTCCTATCCCTTGATAAAATATATATTAATTAAATTTAGAGAAGGGTCTGGGGACATGGCAAAGGCAAGATTTTTCTTTTGACCTCTTAAATCCAGAATAAACTATTAGAAGGCAATATATTACAATACAGTGCAGTTTTTGTGGTCAGAATTATTCAGACCTCACTCAAACATATGACTAAGGGGGAAAAGAAGAGCAGTTTTTTTTTCCCCCCCAAAGTGTCCCTTTCAACATTTTAAAAGGTAAGACATTGCCAAGACATTTCTGAGAACAGTGGGACAAAGCAAGAGCAAGAGGCATAGAACAAATTAGTCAAAAGTGTCCTGCTACTTATGTCCTGACTTACCCTCAGATCCCAGCAAGACCCAGCTCTCAGGGCTTTGCTCAACCCTAGCTTCTTGTATAACCTCCTGTTCCATAATCAAAATGGTATTTTGAATCAGATAGCTTGTTTCAGACTTTTTTTTCATGAGATAACAAATGTTATGTCATCATTGATATATTTTTCAAGTCTGGTAACTAAATTTGTATTTTGCATGTTATACTGACTTGAAAGAGCTTAGTTTAAAGTTATGAACACTACTAAGGAGAATTTCCTTGTGAAATATTTGAGAATTTTAAGCCAAAGTAAGCGTAATCACTGTATTATATAATGATGGCTGAGAGCAGAATAGTGGTTTGGAGTTTCAGACCGTGGTGGACTTGGATTCCTCAACTTGTAGGACAGTCTTTCTGTGCCTCAGTTTTTTTTATCTGAGATGTGGGGATAAAAATTCCCCTTTAATAAGATAATCTTGAGACTTGAGTGAAGAAGCATTCATGTAATACCATGCATAATGCCTATAAATAAACGCTTAGTAAATAGTAACTAATATTATTCCAGCTAACATTTGATAAAGCAAAATGATGTGGATACTAGTTTATTGTGAAAGAATTTAATCTTATCTGGCTGAACTATTCTTCAAATGGATTTGTTTAATGACCCTCTCATTTATTGTTTTATAATCTTTACTGTGGTAACTTTTCACTTCTATTGATAATTTATAGTAGCAATAGCTGGATTATCATTCTTGGAAGATGGTGCAAGGACATTTTTAGAAAATATTTTTTCTTGGGAAAAATATGAAGCAAAAGAGGAGAAAGAAACACTGCAGAAAGTTTTCTTGTTCATCACCTTTGTGATTAATCCTTAATAATCATTAACAATTGCTCCTTATGAGTAAAAGGAAACGCTCAGCTCTACAAAACTGGTCATTTGGTCATGGCTATGTTTTGGCAATTGTGCTAATTAAGTATAGTATCTATGATCATTGGGGTGTCCAGCAGCTTTATGCGAGTCTCCCATCTGTTTTATTGGCCATGTTCAGTAAGATAGGGAATTACATGAATCAGAAACTCAGAAAACCATCCTCAGGAGATTCAGATCCAGTCACTGCTTAGTATCACAAGATAATTCACTCATCCATTCAACAGATATTTATTGGGAGTACATTACATGCTACCTACTGTGTCAGTTTTGAAAATACAGTCGTGAATAGAGTAGACAAGGCATAGGGCCTCACAGATTTTACAGCCTGACAGAGAAGACACATAACATAAAACAAGTAATTACAATGAAATATGTAAGTCTTATAATAGGGGAATTTTTTTGATCTCTTAGCCAACTGAGTTGTGAATTCCTAATTGTGGATAGTGGGGGTAGGGGTATTCCTCCTTGCTTTGAATTTCCATAGCATTTTATCTGTACCTCCATTTGGAAATACCTTCCTCCTTACATTTAGTTCCTTCTGACTGTGGCATATCTTCTAGGACTTCAAGTTCCTTAGGAGCCAGGCAGGATACATGTGAGAGTGTCCTTAGCATCTTTCAGAGGATATATACTTGTGCACTCTACATAGTAGTTACTAAATCAGTGCTGTTGAGAGAACTGAAGCAAAGAAGAAGTGTTAGCGGTTTACTTCCATCATCCTTTCTGTTTTAAATTCTTAAATATTTCACTTTGAAGTTTCTCCTTCTTCATATGCATTGTGGTTAGAGGGAGGTAAATAACCAATTGAAAGTCATTATCCCTTCTTTTATCCCTCTCTCTCATCTATTATTCTCTCAAAGTTTAATCCACAGCAATCTCCTCTGGAATAAATTAATTATTATTTGTAAGACTTTCCAAGTTTGCTGTACAGAAGTCTGACTTTAGTCACCACATGCAAATAATAATGGAAGAAGCATTTACTATTTGTGGTCTTTTGGGATATCATGATCAACCTTTTTTCTGCCTATCACTGGACCTATCAAGAGAATCAGTGTTAGGTTAAACTAGTATCTAGTTTGGAAAGGTTAGAATGCTTCATTGGCTGTAAAAAAGGTAGACCTTCTAACCAATGGTTTAGTATTCATTTGCCATTGCTCATCTCATTGTACTCTAAAAAATAAAACTGAATTCTGACAGCTTTTAAAAAGTAGGAAAATAATCAGTTCTTAGACAGACATCCAATCCATAGCTTAAGAAAATTCAGTATTAAAAATGATAAAGGGAGTAGTTCTGCAAAAAGAAGGAAGCTTTTACACATTCTTCTGGAAGGATTGGAGCTGCACTGAGATTGAGAGACCTGAGCTCGGTGTTGCCTGTGAGCTGGGGTGTAATTTAGTGAGCTGACAGGAGGAGTGAAGTATCTCCTCAATATCTGTGTTTGGCAGAAGAGATGAATGCATACATCAGGAAACAATGTTTAAGTGTTTTATTTCCTTATTTCAGCCTGTCAAACTGTCAGTATAGTTAATGGCCACCGAGAGAGAAAGAGAGAGAGAGAGAGAGGAAGGAGGAGGAACAGAGAGAAACAAAGGTGCTATGGAATCTGAAAAGAAAGAAACCAGGAAAGCATTTGCATGTTTCTGTGGCATAATGGTCAGTCAGACAAAAATAACTCACTATATTCATCTCTCTACTGAAGCCAGATGTGTTGGTTCCCTACCTACAATCCCTGCACCCTTCCGTGCCTTCATTTATGTCCTTCATGATTGCTTCATTTAACTTTGATCTCTGTGACTCTTTTCACTGAAGTCTAGATTGATTAGCGATACTTCAAGGATTATTTTATGCTTTATTCGTAGTATCCAGTTTTGCTCAGCTTTCCAAGTTTACTATCTTGTGTACTTTGTTTATAAAATCTAGTATTAATGCTGTTTATACAAAAATGTTCACTCTTAACACATAAGACACCCCCCTCCCACTTTCCTTTTTTATCATTTTGAGTTTTTATAGTACACAAAGAATAAAACTGGGCTGGATTTTGACCTATTGTATCTTTCTTTAGAAAAGAAAAAGCTTAAAATAAAACAACTAAATTAGACATTTACGAGTACAAAACTATTTTAAATTTCTGAAAAATCTTAGCACAACCAAGGGATTTTTATTTTATAAAAAGGAAGTATATATAATGGATTGTTTTTGTACTGGAAATATGTTATTTTTCCATAGAAATGGTAAAGCCTCTTGTCATTCACATCTATGTCAAACTGAATTTTCAATCTTTGAATTCATTCCAGTGATGAATACTTTTTATAATGAACACTTTAGTTGCCTTATAAACGAGAAGTATTTAATTAGAAAAAAATGTTTTTTAAATATCTTTTTAAAAATCTTATAAAATGGTCTAAGGAGAGGTAATATGGGGTATTAAATACACTGGGTCCTGAATCTGGCCAATCATCAACACCTGGAAGGCATTTAAAAGTACAGACCCTTGGACTCCACTCCAGATTGCCTGGAAGAGGTTCTTAGGGATGAGGGTCTAGCATGTGTGTATATATAAGATCCATGCCACACTCCCTACCCCCAGCCCCTAGGTGACGTGGGCTATCAACCAGGCTAGGAAACATACTGTCCCTGTCATGGAGAGAACACTGCTCTGGTTATCAGTAGAATTTGGGCTGGTTTCTAACAGTATCATTCACTCACTGAGTAACTTTGGGCAAATCACAAGATTTGGGGGAGCACATTTTTCAACTCTATATAATTTGTGTGATCTTTTCCAGCTTTAAAATCTTGTAACTTCATTATATTAATGAAGTTTTTAAAAGTTTTAAACTTAAAACTGAGTCAAAATACACATGAACACGCAGTTTCTTACTAGTTTTTATTCTTAGATTGAGTTGATAGAAGTAAGCAAACAGGGGTGTCTGGGTGGCTCAGTCAGTTAAGTGTCTGTCTTTGGCTTAGGTCCTGGGATCAAGCCCCATGTTGGGCTCCCTCCTCAGTGGGGAGCCTGGTTCTCCCTCTGACCCTTCCCCCCCCACTTGTGTGCTTGCTCTCTCTCCAAATAAATAAATAAAACCTTTAAAAAAAAAAAAGCAAACAAACAAAAAAAGTCAAAAGAATCTCTCCTCTCATCCTCAGTTTAAGACTTCTTGATTGGACCTTTCTTTTTTATATCAATCATGAACATGTTCTCATGAAAATGATAGGCCTTCAGATGCAAAACTGAACTCTTCTCCACCCATCAAAATTTGTTTCTTCTTCAGCATGCATATCTTACTTAACAAAGGGCATCACCATGCATCTTGTGTTAGCTGGTAACCAAGCGTCACCTTCCCTCTCATTTATCTTTGATATCCTGGGTTCATCTTACCTCCTGAAATATTGTTCATCTGTCAACTTCTTTTTATCTTCCCCACCATCCATCCTGGGCCAAGGTGCCATATTTCCTGGGTTCTGCAATGACCTCCCAATTGAAAGTCTTTTCTATACCTCTTGCCACCCTGTGCTCTAGTAGATGTTCAGTACTGCCAAGGGATTAAAAATGCAGATCTGATCATAGGTCTTCCCCCTTCCCATCCCATTGCACTTGGGATAAAGACCAAAATGTGTACAATGGCCTGCAAGACCCTGCATGATCTCCACTTTCTGCTCTCTATGCCAACTGGCTATCCTTCAGTTTCTCACACGATGTATTTCCTTTCCATCTTAGGGCCATTGAGTTTTCATTTCTTTCTGTTTAGTAAGCTATTCATGTCCAGCTTATTCATTTCAGATCAGCTGAAATGACATTTCCTCAGGAGAGCCTTTTCTGATGCCCCAGGTATGATTGAGTCCACCTATTATATACTAGAATAGAATACCTTGCATTTTCCTTCAGAGCATTTTTCACAGTTTATAATTTTGTATGAATGCAATGGCTTGGTTAATTTTAATCTAATCTATAAGACTATAACCTTGGTAAAAGTAGGGACCTTGACAATTTTGTTCATCACTGATTTCCTAATTCCTCAAACAGTGGGTAGTATATAGTAGGTTCTTTTTTTTAATTATATTTTTAATTAACATATAATATATTATTTGTTTCAGGGGTACAGGTCTGTGATTCATCAGTCTTACACAACTCACAGCGCTCACCATAGTACAAACCCTCCTCAGTGTCCATCACCCAGCCACCCCATCCCTCCCACCCCCATCCACTCCAGCAACCCTCAGTTTGTTTTCTGAGATTAAGAGTCTCTTATGGTTTGTTTCCCTCTCTGGTTTCATCTTGTTTCATTTTTCTCTCCCTTCCCCTATGATCCTCTGTCTTGTTTCCGAAATTCTTCATATCAGTGAGATCATATGATACATGTCTTTCTCTGATTGACTTATTTCGCTTAGCATAATACCCTCTAGTTCCATCCACATCATTGCAAATGGCAAGATTTCAGGTTTTTTGATGGCTGCATAATAGTCCATTGTGTATATATACCACATCCTCTTTATCCATTCATCTGTTGATGGACATCTAGGCTCTTTCCATAGTTTGGCTATTGTGGGCATTGCTGCTATAAACATTGGGGTGCATCTGCCCCTTCGGATCCCTACATTTGTATCTTTGGGGTAAATACCCAGTAGTGCAATTGCTGGATCATAGGGTAACTCTATTTTCAACTTTTTGAGGAACCTCCATACTGTTTTCCAGAGCGGCTGCACCAGCTTGCATTCCCACCAACAGTGCAGGAAGGGTCCCCTTTTTCCTCATCCTTGCCAACATCTGTCATTTCCTGACTTGTTAATTTTAGCCATTCTGACTGGTGTGAGGTGGTATCCCATTGAGGTTTTGATTTGTATTTCCCTGATACCGAGTGATGTTGAGCACTTTCTCATGTGTCTGTTGGCCATTTGGATGTCTTCTTTGCATAAATGTCTGTTCATGTCTTCTGGCCATTTCTTGATTGGATCATTTGTTCTTTGGGTGTTGAGTTTGATAAGTTCTTTATAGATTTTGGATACTAGCCCTTTATCTGATATGTCATTTGCAAATATCTTCTCCCATTCTGTCGGTTGCCTTTTGGTTTTGTTGACTGCTGTGTAAAAGCTTTTTATCTTGATGAAGTCCCAGTAGTTCATTTTTGCCCTTGTTTCCCTTGCCTTCAGCGATGTTTCTAGGAAGAAGTTGCTGTGGCTGAGGTGGAAGAGGTTGCTGCTTGTGATGGATTCCTGTCTCCCATTTAGGTCTTTCATCCATTTTATAGTAGGTTCTTAAGAAATATTTGTTAAGTAAAAGAATAAATGAATCATGGAAGAAAAGTGCTTATTTATGCAGAGGCACCTCCCGTATTGCCACATATATTCTTTCCAGTAATCTGGAATTGGTAATCTCTCAACCTGCTACTATTTCTCATTCTTTGTTCCAGTAACATCTGAATGCCTGGATTCACCCCTTTTCTGTGTTCCTCTGAGGTTAAAGAGGAATGTAAAAGCAGTTGCTTTTGTTCCAACTCTTGAGATGAGGTCTAAAATTGTGCATAACTCAATGTAAGAAATATGGGTAGAGAAGAAGCCCCTCAAAAGTTTCTTTACAGGAAATGAAGACTCTATTTTCTGGACTTCCTCATTTGCCCAAATAAAGAGGTTGTTCCATAGAGGGTGCACAAATCTTGTATCTGAACTGGTCAATCATCATGTCAGATTCCTGTCTTGACATAACACATTGATACAGGTTATTGGCAGGAAGGACAGCTTTTGGAGACAGAGAAAATCAGAGATAGGGAGTTTAGTTAAGGCAGCGTATTTATAGTTATCTGTTTTTCAGGCGTATCATATTCTTTGTAAGATATGATCTGGGAAACTGGAACCCCTGTAATGTACCTCATGTGTTAAAGGGGCTTCTTTTTCACGCTCCTTTTGTTGTTCCCTTCATTCCTGGGTAGATGAGAAATCTACCAGGCCCCTATTCTAGATATGCTCCAGGAAATTTGTACCTTGTAATTCTCTGTCCAAAGACTTGACACCTGTTGATGAGGCCTGTGCAGGCTTCTTCTTCCATGATCTGTCCTTCAGAGGTCATACTTTGCCCCTGGAGTGAGTAAACCTAGGTCCAAGGGTGGCCAAAGGACAGCGATTTGAGAGGGGCTGGCCACAGAGAAGGGGTGCCTCAATTTATCCTCTTGTCCTTGGTCCACAAATATTAAGGGGATGCTGGAGAGTAGATGGGTGCTTTAGGGAGAAGGCATATAATAAGAGAACAGCACAAAGCCTTGAGGAACATAAAAATCAAGGCCCAGACAAGTTAATACTTGACTAGATGAATAAATAAACCCATAGTGTCTGAGTAAAATAACTTTTGAAAACAGAAGCCAACTAGAAAGATCAGAATTGGGAAAATACAGTCTTGATTTTTATAGCATGACTCTCATATCTAGTCAGCACTAGTCATGATTAGTGGGACATTTGTTCTAGAGAAAAGGCTCATGGCAGTGATCCATCGCATGAACCCATTGGGCCCTGTTGTCATGGCCCCACAGGAGCTCAGTTTGTTATTCACAGTTTTCTTTTAGAGAATTGAGGGTTGATTTTGTTTTAATATTTGTTTCTCATTATATAATTAATATATATTATTTTTCCCAGAATTTTCTACAGTGAAGTAGAGAGAACTTGTTATTCTCATCAGGGAGGTAGAGTTACTATCATAAACAGGTAGTTAATAGCACAGTTAAATTTATTGTCACAAAAACACCTGTCCATTCATTGTTGTCCTATGTGAACAAAATCTCAGTGATACTAGTGGAGGAAATCAGGAAGGAACAGAATAAGGAACGTCTTAGCTTTAAGATGATTAAACAATTTCACTCAACAGGCAGCACTTTTCCCTTAAGTCAACAGCTCTCTTTTTCACAGTACCTTTAGAATCTTTTTGCAAAGTTGAAAGAGCTGTAATTTTAATGTAACTATTATATTCAAGACATTGATAATCTGGATCACTGAAAATAACCATAGTAACAGGTGAGAAATCAAAGAGAGTTAATTTAATTGCCACAGAAAGAAAATAAGTGCAAATAATCTATAATTCTTCATTTCCAATATGTACATGTTATTTTCTTACTGCATTAATTACCCAATAGTTAGACAGAAATTATCTAGTTGTTGCTCTGTGATTCCCCATTGCATTCATGTAATGGTTTGCACCCTAATAACTATTCATTATAATTTCTTACCTCAGCAGTTTAGGCTGCTGTGAACTGGGTAACATGTTCATTCAGTTGACATTAGCAATTTTTAATAACAATAAAAATGATACTTTAAGTATAGTGGAAAGGAATTAAGCAGTTCTTTCAACCTAGTTAAGTAAAGGCCACTCTAATTCGGTGGCTCTCTACAAACTGCTAATGATCTGGGATTGCTTCTCAGACAGAAAAATATCAAAATTCCTCTCCATTTCTTAACTCTTTTTCTAGGAGTTCCTGGAATATTCCCACAGAACCCTGCTCAGAAGTGACAAGAAAGTTGTAGAATCCTAACTAAGGATATATTAAGAATCACTGCCAAAGCTATTAAATATTTCGTTGTATGTCTACTGTGTATAAAATATTTTGCTAGGACTTGGGGGTACAATGTGAATAAGATAAGGATAGAGGTACAGATGACAAAGCAGGAAATCATGACTAATGAGCACATTTATTATAGTTTTAAATTATCATTTAATCCATAGACCATAAGAGACAGTAAATTGATGGTATTTAAATTTCATGACTGGGTTCAGGAATCTTGTAATATAGCAATGTAGGCGATAGTCAGTTGTATAATTAAAAATAATATCTACTACTTATTGAATGCTTTCTTATGTCCCAGATATGGTCACTTCATTCTCACATAAACACAAACCCCACCCCTATAAGTGAATTCTTTTATCTCAATTTTCACATAAGGAAGCGAGGGTTAAATAGTTGACCAAAAGTCATCTGAGCAAGTAAATGAGAGAGAGCAGATCCCAGTTCAGGCTGGGCTCACTCAGTTCTAAGGTTTCTACAGAAAAAATAATTAAGAGCATTTTTAGCTCTGTCACTTATGGCCAGTACTCACTGAATAAGATATTTACTTTTAATTGATTTTGTTCTCTATTTTAATTCCAGATTATACCAAAACCATTTCAGAAAGAATCTATCACATCTTTTCTATTGGTTTCTCAATCTCCATTCTCAATCTCCTTTGGCAAGTCTTTCTCAAAAACTGCTTCAGTAAGAAATTTTAAAAATGAACAAATGAACAAAGGTAGATACATACTAAAAAATAATATAAAATCACCTCACATCCATTAAGATGATTACTACAACTGCCCCCTACCCCCAGAGCGCCTGGGTGGCTCACTTGGTTAAGCGTCTCCCTTCAGCTCAGGTCATGATCTGGAGACCCTGGGAATTAGCCCAGTGTCAGGCTCCATGCTCAGCAGGGAGTCTGCTTCTCCCTCTCTGCCCCTCCCCCCCGTGTGCTCTTTCTCTCTCTCTCTCTACTCTCTATCTCAAATAGATAAATAAAATATTTTTAAAAACCCCCTAAAAACAGAAAATAAGTGTCCATGAGGATGTGGAGAAATTAGAACCCTTGCATACTGTTAGTAGAAATGTAAAATGTACAGTTATTATGGAACACAGTATGGAGATGCCTCAAAAAATTAAACATATGATTTACCATATGATCTAGCAATTCCACTTCTGTGTATATATCCAAAAGAACTGAAAGAAGAATTTCAAAGTGATATTTGTACATCCATGTTCATGATAGCAGTAAATACAACAGCCAAAAGGTAGAAGCAACCCAAGTGCCCATTGATGGATGAATAAACAAAATGGATTATTATTATTAATTATTATTATTATCCAGCTTTTAAAAAAAGGAAGGGAATTTTGACACATACTACAACATGGATGAACCTTGAGGCCATTATGCTAAGTGAAATAAGCCACCTACGAAAGTCAAGTACTGTATGATTCTACTTATATGAAGTGCCTAGAGTAGTTAAAATCATAGACCGAAAGTAGTTGCCAGGGTCTGGGACAACCCGTTAAAAAACAAATTGTTTTTTAACGGGTATGGAGTTTCAGTTTTGCAAGACATAAAGAGTTCTGGAGATAGCATGCACAATAATGTGAATGTATTTAACACTACTGAACTGTACAGATGTACTGGTTAAGATGGTAAATATTATGTATACTTTACTACATTAAACATTTTTTTAAAGATATTTATTTATTTGACAGAGAGAGACACAGCGAGAGAGGGAACACAAGCAGGGGGAGTGGGAGAGGGAGAAGCAGGCTTCCTGCTGAGCAGGGAGCCCGATGCGGGGCTCGGTCCCAGGACCCTGGGATCATGACCTGAGCCGAAGGCAGACGCTTAACGACTGAGCCACCCAGACGCCCAACATTAAACATTTTTAAAAGGAAATATGGAAGATTATATGACAGAGAGGACCCGGGGAAAGGAGGGGGGCAGCTCATTAGATAAGTTTTTCAGCAAAGACATGTCCAAGATACGCACAACGCCATGGAGCTCTCTGTCCAAAGCCAAAGACAGCTTTCCAGGCAGAAGTATTCACAAATAAGAATGCTGGGCTGACAAAGAGCTAAGTACATAGGAAGGCACATAGTAGCAGATGATATTCTTGGAGAGAGGTAGAGAGGGTTGATCATGGAAGGACCATTAGACATGGAAGGATTTTGGACTGTGTTATCTCCATTACATTTTAGCGTTCTTCCATAAGGCTCTTTCTATTTTAGGAGATCACAAAACGTTACCCATTTTGTTTCATAAATAGTAATTGGCTCACCTATTGATGTTATGATTCAGATGTCTCTTATTGCACAATTAAAACATATTGAGAAGTGGTGTGTTAACTTGGTGAGGCTTCATTTTTATTTATTAACTATATTATTACTGAAGTGATTGCAGCCTGAAAGAATTTCCCTTTGTATCTGTCTACCTTGGTAAAATACCAGTGAACCACTACTTAAAACATTGCATTCATTTTATACTTGAAAGTACTTCAGAGCATCTCTGGAAGTTTTTTGAGACCAGGTCAGTTCATTATTCCTCACTATAGTGGTTTCAGAGACTCTGGAGGCCCTAGTTTGAGTAATTAGTATTGGGAACTTTGCTGAAAACTGTCTAGAACTTCCCTTAGCAGTGTGAATTTGTGACAAATAGTTTAATATTGTAGTCTCATCTTAGAGTTGTTAACATACAAAATTTTGAAGTTTATCAAAATGACAGCTGTCATCATTTAAATACATTTTCTTAATTAAAAGCAAAAGCAACTAAAATTCAAATGTGTTTTATTGTTAAATACATTGATTTTCTTTGATGGAAAAAATCATTATTTAAAGTATTAATAGCCCTGAAAAGATGTGTATCCACTTTAATAGAACAATACATTTATGCTGTATTCTTGTTTTTTTTTTTAAAGATTTTATTTATTTGAGACAGAGAGAATGAGAGAGAGAGCACATGAGATGGGGGAGGGTCAGAGGGAGAAGCAGGCTCCCCGCCGAGCGGGGAGCCCGATGCGGGACTCGATCCAGGGACTCCAGGATCATGACCCGAGCCGAAAGCAGTCGCTTAACCAACTGAGCCACCCAGGCGCCCCTTTATGCTGTATTCTGTGTCATATATATTTTTTCCTGTTTCAAATATGTCTGCAAATTTTATCCTACTTTGTAATATTATTCTCTACTATTTGAGATTCAGAACATCATGGTAGTTCTGAAAGTTGCCATTTGACCTTTCTTACCCACTTCTCATTTGACATTTGTCTCAGATTATCAGTAATGTGGAAGGATTCTGGGAAAATTTCCTTAAATGCATCAATGATGTTCATTCCCCTGCATTTCAGTAGAGGAACCTGAATCTGGAAGATTGGAAGTTTGACTTTGAGGAAAAGCAGAAACAGATTCATAATGGGATGACATGTCAGTGGAAACTTAAAGTTGATGAAGGGTAGGTATATTTGGACCAGACAATCAAACACTGAGACAGGGCAGTATGAGTGATTTATGGAATGAAATGAGAAGGACACCTTCCTGGGTTGCCCTGTTTACACTAAACGTGCAACAGTAGAACAGAAGGGATAGTTGTGTTTAAGGAGCAACAGAACAAATGTACAGCTAATGTGAACAATCCCCAGATTATTTGGTAGTACCTGAGAGTTATACGTCCTCCTTCATGACAATTCTATTAATGCCTTCAGTGAAGTGGGCATAAACTTCATAGTTTATCCGTGTGCAATTTAAGAATTTAAGTATTTCAAAAGAAATAATGCAGATGAGTGGCGCCTGGGTGGCTCAGTCATTAAGCGTCTGCCTTCAGCTCAGGTCATGATCTCAGAGTCCTGGGATCGAGCCCCGCATCGGGCTCCCTGCTCAGTGGGAAGCCTGCTTCTCCCTCTCCCACACCGTCTGCTTGTGTTCCCTCTCTTGCTGTCTCTCTCTGTCAGATAAATAAATAAAATCTTTAAAAAAAAAGAAATGCGGATGAAAGTATTTAATATTTTAAAGTACTTTTAGAATCTAGGACTAAATGGTTAAGTGCAATAATACTATCATTTTTTTAGAATTATCAATGTTAATTTTAAAATTTTTCATTTGGAGTATCAATATTCAGTCTTATTGTTAAAACTACTTTTGGTAATACTTCATAGAATCATTAACAAGTAAAGGTATTGGGGTGCTGGGTGGCTCAGTCGATTAAACGTCTGCCTTCAGCTCAGGTCATGATCCCAGGGTCCTGGGATCCAGGCCCATGAGCCCCATGTCTGGCCCCTGCTCAGTGGGGAGCCTGCTTCTCCCTCTCCCCATCCCCCCTCCGCTGGTACTCTCTCGCTCTCTCTCTCTCTCAGATAAATAAATAAATCCTTAAAAAAAAAAAGTATGAAAAGACCATGACCTATTTCTCAATTAGATTTTTAATAGTTTGGATCATTCAGCTGAAACATGAACTAATAGAGCAAGAAAGCACTTTTTGAATGGCTGTGCAGTAGAAAACCAGCTAAGAAAAAGGGCTGGGTGGGCTGGAGTCTCTGGAGAGGGTTCAGGCACTTAGAACTTGAGCTGGACCTTGGAGTTTGTATAGTCAGAGGTAGGCCCTGAAGTTTTGGTCACCTGAACTCTTAGAAAGTACAAGTTCTATGAACTTTTAGTTCTTACGATAAAATACCTGTAATTTTTGCCTTCTGTCCTACAATATAGTTGTGTTCATGCTAAAATAAAATAATGTTTGAATTACATTCAAGCTATTTAATTTTCTTTCCCAAACCTGATATACCAGGAATTTATCACTTGTCTCACGCATGATATTCCCTTACCCCATCATACCACCACATATCTTCAGGAGTATGGCAGACACTCTGGTGTGAGAAGCATGGCTTTACAGGATCACGATGCATTTAAACAGAAGAGCCTGTTCTCTTTTTTTTTTTTTTTAAAGATTTTTCTTTTTTTATTTGAGAGAGCGAATGAGAGACAGAGAGCTCGAGAGGGAAGAGGGTCAGAGGGAGAAGCAGACCCCCTGCCGAGCAGGGAGCCCGATGTGGGACTCGATCCCAGGACTCCAGGATCATGACCTGAGCCGAAGGCAGTCGCTTAACCAACTGAGCCACCCAGGCGCCCCAGAAGAGCCTGTTTTCTTGGCCATGAGCATGTTATCAGGCTGAGTAAATAGAGTGTTTTTTTTAATCTTTAAAAGACTCTCATACCATATGGTATATGTACACATTCTTTTATAGGATTTTGGGGAGCTTTATAAGCAACCTAGGAAACCTAGGTTTCCTCTTTATAAGGATAGCTGGGGCCCAGATGGTTTTATTTGCTGATAGGAGTTCATTTTCAATAATATGCTTTATGATTGGGTGCAAAATCAACATCCTCCAAGTTTTGCCTTTAAAGTACAAGCCTTTGTTTTGTATTTCCGCTTGAAGCCTTTTTGACCTTTGTCAAAAATATTTTTCAGTTATTCAGAGCACATTGGTGTGCTTTAAAAAAAAAAAAGACCACCCAAGCACATCCCTTTCAGTTGGTGAATGCCACTTAGAATGGGAAGCACAGAAGCATTCTATAGCTGATGAGAGCTGTACAGTCATTTGAATGTTTGAAAAAGGTCAAGAGTCTTTCATGAGATCACAGAAGCTGGTCTCTCTGGTTTTGTGTTGTCAAGTTAAACGGTGTGACACAGTGGTCATCTGTACTCCTCTCTGGTTTGGAAGCCTGGTGCAGCGCTATTCGAAGGGAACAGTGTAGTCCTTGGTGGTGCCAGAACTTCTCTTCACATTGTCCCAATTTGTTACAAATACCAAATCACAAGTTGGCCAAGTAGCAATGAGAACACACAGTGGAAAGATAAGGAATATAGAAGAGATTTTTAAGGCACCATTTGTGTTTTACATGATTTTCATTGCTTTGATGAGTATGACAATGTATTCTCAAGTGCCTAAATTGTTAAATCCTCCAAAATTATCAAGTAGCACTAAAACCTGCTTGCCAACAATCCCCAAGCTAACAATTTATACAACTTACAGTTGGCTTCCTGGCTGCAATGTTCCTTCCCCTGTTCCCACCGAATATTTCTTTCTTCACTGCCTATTTCTGCCTTGGATTTGTCCCCTCAGAGCAGCCTCTCCGACTTCTTAGCTGTGACTCAACCAGAGAAGCTTATTTTTTGACAGGAACATCCTTTCAATTATTTGTTTACTAAACATTAAGTTCCTGCTATGTCCCTATATTGTTCTTAGGATTGAATAAGACAAAATCTACCAAATGTGATGTTGACTGAATGTTATGACATCCTAGCTCAGTTTTACAAATAGATATATGTTCTATCATATTTATCACCTGTCAATCATATAGGTATATGATTATATATCAATCATGTATTAATCATATTATTATATAGTAATTGTATATATCATGTTAATCATATATAATATATATGTATATATATAAATTTCTTCTGTGTCCTCATTTAGTCTTTCCCTAATGAACGACATTCAGTTCAAACAGAAAAAGGTGGGGCGCCTAGGTATCTCAGTTGGTCAAGCATCCCACTTTTGATCTCAGGTCAGGTCTTGATCTCAGGGTTGTGAATTCAAGCCCTGCGTTGGGCTCCACACTGGGCATGGAGTGTACTTAGAAAACACACACATATGCACACACACACACATGAAAAACAAAAACCAAAAAAACACCAGGAAAGGGTATGAGTTGGGGCCAGAAGGAAGTAAAGAGCTAAGGAACAAGCTGGTTTACCCTACCTCTCTTTCCTTATTTTGTGATGACCTTGATTGAAAGATTATAAAGTAGAGGGGGTAAATTATCAAGAGAAGAACCCGAAGAGAAGTGATACATGCATATCTATCATAAGGAGTGGACGAAGACAAAGAAGTTGAGTAAGAAGCCAGTCTGGACCTCTAGGAAACTACATAAACCATTACGCTTGGCACTTATTTCACACTACACTTTACATCCATAATGTTAACCTCATCCTTCCATATATTTTCTTTGTGATACAAGAGGAGATGAGTATTAAACTTTCTTTCTAGAACAAGAGTTAGTGTTTTAAAAAGTGAGTGTGAGCATTCCAAGCCACAAGCGTAAATGTTGTTAAATAGGTATTAGGTGAACACTTATAGTGAAATGAGTTCAATGTGGCTAGAGGGAAGTGTAGGTATGGGGAAGTAATGAGACTAATAAAATTAGGTAGGAGTCAGATAAATCTTTTAATTTACTGTTTAGTACTATATTCTGAATGTTATGTGGATCTTATAAATAAATACAAATCACACAAATGACATAGTCAGATTTACAATTTAGATAGATCACTTTTGGTTGCATTGTGGAGTTGAATGGAAGGGTGGAGAGACTAAGGTCAGGGAGGTCAGTTACGAAGCTGTTGTAGTGGCCCAAACAAGAAGAGATGCGTTTCTAAACTAAGGCAGTGACAGGAAGAATAGATAATAGGGAAGATATGTAAGAGATATTGAGAGTCTATAATCTGTAAGTCTTAGTGACCAACTGGATATGAAGGAAAGGAGGAAGTCCTTGGATTATGTCAAAGTTTTTGACCTTGACAACTAGGAGGATTTTAACAGTAAATAAAGGAACAAGTTTGGCAAGATTATATAATTATATAATTGGTTCAGATGGGGATAGAGTAAATTTGGTGCATTAGGACATCCCATTGAAGATAACTAGCAAGAAAATGGAGATAATATAAGTCTGCATCTCAGCAGAGAGGTCTAGCTAGGGGGCATAGATTTGGTTAGAAACTGGTGATTAAAGAGCTTGGATGAAGTAATTAAAAGTGAGTGCAGAGTGGGGTGCCTGGCTGGCTCAGTTGGTAGAGCATGGGACTCGATCTCAGGGTCATGAGTTCAAGCCCCATGTTGGGTGTAGAGCTTACTAAAAAAAAAAAAAAAAGTGAGTGCAAAGAGTGAGGAAAGAAGAGAAAGAAGACTAGAACCTCGAAGCATTACATTTCGGATATGTTAAGAATATAAGATGAATAAGGTCTGAAAGACCTAGTGTGTAACATGGTGACTCTAGTTGAGAGCACTGTGTTATATGAATGAAATTTGCTAAGAGAGTAGAATTTAAGTGTTCTCACCAAAAAAAGGGGGAGGTGATTGGATATGAAAGGTGATGGATGTGTTCACTCAGAGGGGAATCCTTTTAAAGTGTACATGTATATCAAATCACATTGTACTCTTTAAATATCTTATAGTTTTTATTTGTCAATTATATGTAGTAAAGCTGAAAAAATAAAAATAAAAAATAGTGACAGAAAATTTTTTAAAAAGTTTTAATCAAAGTTTATGGGCTAATCTGGGAACCCAATCCCAATGTTTGGTGTTGTTTATAATTTGAGATTTCCTACAAATTCTGGGCAGAAAGAATTCAAAACATCTTAGAACAATATATGGCCATAAATTAGGACCTTTTTTTTTTAAAGATTTACTTATTTATTTGAGAGAGAAAGAGAGTTCGAGTGGGGGTAGGGGTAGAGGGAGAGAGAGAATCTCAAGCAGACTACGTGCTGAGTGCAGAGTCTGACATGGGGCCTGATCTCCGGACCCTGAGATCATGACCTGAGCTGAACTCAAGAGTCAGACACTTAATCATCTGAGCCACCGAGGTGCCCCTACGACTTGGTTCTAAAGTAACAGATAGTCTATGTGTCAGCTGGGGACCAGTTAGGAAAGCAGAGCCATGTCCAATAGTTCTATACAGAGAATTTAACACAGGGAATTAGTTAAGATGAAGATTAGCAATAGCAGGAAGCAACTACTACCTTTAGAGCTGGAGGAACCCAGGGAGCCAAGGCTGCCCAGTGGGAGCTGGACTCAAAGTGTCAGCTGCCTTTAGAGGGAGGGGCTGACTTGTGGGAACTAGGACCCCCAAGGGAATGCAGCCGCTGGTAAAGATGTTTCCTGAAGTAGAGAGAGAGAGAAGGCTTCTCCCTCCTCCCACTTAGTTTATTTTGCCAGTTCTTATTGGAAGAATCTGGTTTAGAGCTAGTTAGCAGTGGAGCCTGGAGAAGTATTACAGGTGAGTTTTAATCCCCTGTGACGTAGAGCAGAATGAGGGTTAGCCTGGTTTAAGAGCAAATAGACAATTGAGAGGCATATAGCTAAATAGTTTTTTTTTCTTTTTAATATCATAATTATGAAATATAAAAGTCGAGAATCAATAAGATGATGTTTGATTTTTTATTAACCAAGTACTTTTACTCCTGTTTACCTTATTAAACTAAAACTCAATTGCAAGTAGATTACTAATCACTTTTAAAATTACCTCACAACATAAAGACTTTTATGCTGTAACATTTCTGTAACACTGTGCTTTTTCCCTCAATTAGGAGGGCCCAAGAACCAAAAAAATATGAATTTGGTTTGGTTGCCCAAATGGCTATTAGAGCTAGAACCACTGAGTACGCTAAATTTATACAATGGATCAGTGTTCTCACTGAGTCTTCTCCCCAGATGCAACTGCCTCTGTGGGGATGTGCACTTCGTAAAAATGAACTAATAAAAAATTCTTCTGACAATTAGGCTTCCCTTGCTGGGCTTAAAATAAGGGAGTGTGTAGCTCTATATTAAAAGGTGTGCTCTTGATATAGTCTTTTTTGAGGTTCTCAATCAAAGGGCTCTGCTTTTTAGTAAGACCTTTAAACAGCATCAGCCTTTCCCTCAAAAGAGAAAGGCTAAAAAGAGTGCCAGACTCAATTGAACTTAACAGAAAATCCATTGGTGACCAACGAAGCAGAAAGGATGTGCTCAAATCGCTGGGTTGAACGCTCTGTTGTATAGATCAGACAAGCCCATTTAGTATCTACTGGTTCACACCAGAGTCATATACTTGTTCACCAGCTTTAGCTCCCAGATATTTTAATGGCAGTGTTTACCCGTTTTAGTAGGAGACCAATGAACAAAAAATCTGTAGGTGGATTAACTGGGTCAAGCTAGTTTCTTGCTTGGATTTTAATTCCCTGGGTAGTGAATCCAGTGCCAAAGTTTTGCTATAATACTGTCATATTAAGTAGAATGTAATTTATTTGGTTCAGTCTAGGTCTAAGTTGATATTAAAATAGCTATCCTATAGCTACATGACCTTTCAAAGCAGTTTATTAAGTAATGAATGTGGAGTAACTCAAAATGATTTAAAAACAAACAAACAAACAGAAAAACCCTTGTATGCTGTTTTCGGATGGGTTCTGCAGAAAGAGACTCTGAGAGGGAGATTATGTGCCAACAGTTTTCGGAAGAGGGCTCTCAGGAACATCTGTAAGAGACAGGTAAGCAGGATTAGGCAAGGCTGGTGGTAATCTCCAAGCTCAGCCCTTCGTAGGTAGTATATGACCAGTATCTAATGTAGATAAGCAGGCGGAGCCACTGTACCCACCCTGCCCCACCCACTCACATCCAGACATTGGGTACTGGCTACTGCCAGACAAGATTTTACCTTGGGGAAGGCAGTTCCTTAAGCTGAGAGAAATTTCGGTTTTCCAGAAGTCACTTGGTTGTGAACTTTTTGCAGCTAACTTGCCCTAGAGCTGGGGAAATGACTGTTTGGATCCTGAAGGGGGATCTTCGTGGCACACCACAGCATCCCCTACATCTGATGACTACCTTGTCCCACACGTCCTCTTGTCCTATCTACCATTGTCATTCCAGTGTGAGTTACCAGCATCTTTTCACTCTACAAACATAAATGCCACATGATTGTGTCCCTTTGTGCAATCATTTCTGTGTTCTGTTTTCCTCATTTTATCCAGTGATCTTTGGAAACTGCAAATCTCATTCTCTTATTCCTCTAAAGGACCCTGCAGTGGCTCTTGCTTGTCTCAGAATAAACACCCAACTCCCTAACGAGGCTTAAAGCTTCCTGTCCTGCTACTGTGGCTTCATATCTTGACACTGACATTTCTTGTTCTTTGTACTATAATCACCATGTCCTTTTCTTTATTTTATTTTATTTTTATTTTATTATGTTGTGTTAGTTCCTATACATTGCATCATTAGTTTTTGATGTAGTGTTCCATGAGTCATTGTTTACGTATAACATCCAGTGCTCCATGCAGAACGTGCCCTCTTTAATACTCATCACCAGGCTAACCCATCCCCCCACCCCCCTCCCCTCTAGAACCCTCAGTTTGTTTCTCAGAGTCCATAGTCTCTCATGGTCCATCTCCCCCTCCGATTTCCCCCCCTTCATTTTTCCCTTCCTACTATCTTCTTCTTCTTCCTCTTCTTCCTCTTCTTCTTCTTCTTCTTTTTAACATACCACGTATTATTTGTTTCAGAGGCACAGGTCTGTGATTCAACACCATGTCCTTTTCACCTCAGAGCCTCTGCATGCATTGTACCCTCTGCTCTAACTTTATCTGCTGCTCCCCATTGTATTCATGCCCCATTAGCTCCTACTAAAATACAAGCCCAAAGGGCTCTGCCATGAGTCCTTTCTTAATTCCCAGAGGGGGTTGAATTCTTTTCACATGTTCTCTAAACTTCCACTGCACTGTATCCTGTACGTTTTCTCAGTAACTGTGTATGTGTGTATGTTGGGGGTTGGTGCATGACACAGAGAGACAGAGACAGAGAAACAGAGACTGATTATCTGTAGAATGTCTGTTTGTGCCATTAAACTTGTAAGCTCCAGGAGATCAGGGAAGCTGACTGCCTTGTTCAGCTCCGTACCCTGTCCCAAGCATACTGCCTGGCACATAGTATATGACCAATCCATATTTGTGGAATAAATAAAAATGAATAATCAACCTGAAAATAAAATCCGGAGATGACGCTGGTCAACCTAAAAAATACAGTATGGTGTACCACTGCCATTTCAAGCATTAAACATCAGCATTTATTTCCTAATTATAGGTCCAAGGTCTAAAGTATATTTATTTCACTTTTCTGCATTTCACTAGTCTCCCTTGTTATATATATATATTATATGTATATATTCTGCTCTAGCTTATATATATATATGTATATATATATCTTTTTATATATATTCCTTTTAGAATATGTACATATAGGTATATACTTACACAATACATGTGTGTATATATATACATATATGTACACATACATATACATGTATTCTATTGTGTTGTATTTTATGTGTAGAACAGAGCACACACTCATCTGCTCTGTTTTTGTTGTAGAGGTATCTTGGTCTTTTAGCATGTTAACACATCATAGCATATACACTACTAAGGATTTCAAATAACTTGTATGAAATATAGAAAAGAATTGAAATATCTAAGCAAATTGCCAATAAAATAAAATCTTTGTAATAGCTATAAAATAAAATTTTTTATAAATGTGAATGTTTACATAAACCCAGACCTCAGTATTAAAGAATGTTGGAAATGGGCTGATACTGGGCTTTGGAGGATTTATATTCAACTAGGCAAATAAAATTTTCATTGCCTATATGTAGATCTCAGAAACCAGGGAAAAGAAAGATCTTTTGACATCTTATAAATGAATGATTTAAAATGTTTTAGTCCTTTAACTTACGTTTAAAAATAACATGGAGTGCATCTCAGTCTAGGTGAAATAACTCATCTAATGAAAAAAAAAGGGATCATATATATTTTCCAGATATATGTGATTCTAGAAAGTTTGTGCATCATTTCTTAATGCTAGATGACATTGCTACAGTTTATACTGTGTGACCTATTTACAGTTCATCTAATAAAAACCATATTGAATAAAGTTCCAGTGCCTTGAAGTTTTACCCATTAGCAAAAATTTCCTTTCTTGTTCTAGGGGCAGCGTCATTTTCAGACTATTTTGTGGCAATGTCATTTTTAAGAACTCAAGTAATGTCTACCAAACCAAGAAGAGGCAATGTGAGAACCCTATCTTTTAAGTTGGATTCAGAGATGTAAAGCCAATAAACTGGATAATGGTGTAAATACATCAGAGGATTATGAGCTGGAAATAGTGTCTGACTAAAGACCTTCCAGGAAATAAAGTGAATGTTGTTCATATGTTCAGGTGTTAAAAGCCATGTAGACAAAGAGAATTCTGCTAATATTCTCCCTAGAGACATTGTCTTTTTGATTTTTCCAAAAACACTAAGTGGGTGATTATTGCTTGGGCTCTGGTTAAACTTTGGTACTGTGATGATCTCCTTGCCATCTAGATCATTAACTGCAACAGAGAACTCTGGAAGCTCAGCTCTTATTGTTTCCTTTTTGTAATCTTCCAAGTGTAGTTTATATTGTATGCATTTGGTGGGTAATTCCATGAAAAAAATTTATTTTGGCTAATACCATTCCATTTACAAAGCTTATTTGCTTGGAAAATGCCCAAAGGTTTGCATTTGACTATGAAATCTCTGGGCCCCATCCTCATTCCTTGCTTAACTTGGTTTCTTGTTAATAAAAGAGGATTGTATTCACTGCTCTGTAGTGACAACTTTGCCTACAGTTTGTCCTCTCTTCTCCTCTTATACTCCTTAGATATTTTACTTTTATTCATATTTCTTATACCTTTAACAGAGGGAGGGTTCTTTTCTTTTTTTTGCAAACTATATTTATGTAGTAAAGCAAGGTAGTTTATATAATATGTATTTTATAGAAGTAAGAATTATTACCATATGAGAATTGCTAAAGTGCTTGAATACTATATTCAGCTGTCCCTGAATGATGTGTTTGAGTCTTCATGCAAAAATTTCCTGTTTAATTTTCTTGCTTCCCAGTGGATGCTTTAAATGGGAGCTCTTCAATGGCTAGGATCATGTCTTATTGATCGTGTCCTCCTGCCCCCTCCACCCATCTCAGAACAGTTCTTGTTGCAGCTCTCAATGATTGTCTGAACGTTATGCTGAACTTTGACATAAAAAAAAAATCACATCCCATATTTTATTTTCAAGTCTAAATTTAGGAAATAGTAGTCAATTGCATGTGAGCGCCAAGTAGAATTTATTTTTTTTTTAAAGATTTTATTTATTTGAGAGAGAGAGAATGAGAGACAGAGAGCATGAGAGGGAGGAGGGTCAGAGGGAGAAGCAGACTCCCTGCCGAGCAGGGAGCCCGATGCGGGACTCGATCCCAGGACTCCAGGATCATGACCTGAGCCGAAGGCAGTCGCTTAACCAACTGAGCCACCCAGGCGCCCCATGTAGAATTTAATTTTATGGATGCATAAAAGGTAATATTCCTAGCCTAGAACCAGCAGCTATTGAAAATATACTGGATAAAATATTCTAATTCCCAAGCCTTGAAATTATATTGAAAATTTGGCTAGTGAAAGCAGAGTATTGTAAATAGAATCTACAGAGCATGAACCTAGTCTGAACCTTTTTATATGTGGAGTTAAGGACAGTGAAAAAATAACGAGGTTTATATTCAAGATCACAATTTAAGTTTTCTATACATTTCCCAGTGTCACTTGCCTGTCCTTCAAAATACCAGACTCTCATACTCTGGTTTCTCTTCAGATCGTATAAATCTTTCGCCTTTTACAAAATACCAGACTCTCTTCCCAATCAGAACCTGCCCCTCAAAGAGGAAAAGCCGCTCACACCCTAATGTAAATTTGGGTAAATATTTTAATTCCCTCAAGGTCAAATTCCTTACAGCATAGCAGTTAATAAGGGAGTAGACCTTGGAGCCAAATTGCCTGGCTTGAACTCCACAGCCTCACTTACTCTCCCAGTGACCCTAAACAAGTAATTCAACTTCTCCCACCTCTGTTTGCTCAGCTGTAAAATGGGGATAATAATAGTCCTGGGAGGATTAAGCTAATGTATGTAATGCATGTCTAATGCTATCTAGTGCATGCTACCATGCTCAATAAAGGCATTTCTATGATAGAATAAAATGAATGGAAAAGGCAATGCCCTCTCTTCTAGAGATTTCAGAATCCTGTGGTAGAAGGAGAATGATTTGGGAAGGGAGCAAAAGCTCCCCCCCCCCACCCCCATCTCTGAATAGCTACAAGGTGGCTGCAGTGCTGCATATTGTAATGGTTTACATTTGTTGGATCTCAAAGAATTGAGAGGTGGTGCAAAGAAGAACTTTTTTTCATGATGCTAAGGAGTTTTCTTGCTGTGGTTTGTAGTGATGGAATGAGTGATTGGAGACAAAAGAGCTATGATCTCATAATTCTTTTGTTTTTTTCAAAATAGTTGTAATATTTATTTTTTAGAATGAAAGAACTGTGTTCATATTTCAGACAGTTTTGAAAATAAAGAATACTCTAAAAATGAAATTACCTTATCTCAAGAGCCAGAGAAAATTCACTATTACTATTTTATATATTTTTATCCAGATTTCTATGGCTTCTATACATTTGGGATCATAACTGTAAATATGGCATTATATATTACATTTATTACTTAATTTTTATTTTGATCATTTTCCATGAGATTAAATATTCTTAGTTAATGAGACTTTTAATTTGACATCATGTGGGTAGAGTCTAGTTTCTATGATGTACTATCATGTGCTTGACTGTTCTCCTGTGGGTGAGCATTTAGGCTGTTTGTTCCAAATTCTATCTTTATGCATAAAACTTTGTTTATATCTTTGACTGTTTCCTAAAGACAGGTCCTTAAAACTGGAACTACTAAATGAAAGGCAAAAAGCATTGTTCTTCAGGCTTTTGGTGCCTTTCCATCAGCAGTATAATAGGGAGCTGGTCTCCTAGTTCCCTTGCCAAGACTGAACATTTTAATATTAACATTTGGTGAATGATAGGCACTATGAGGTATTCCCTTATTTAAATTTGACACTTCTTTGATTTTGAGTGAAACTAAATCATTTTTTATGTTTACTTCCATTTGTATTTCTTAGTCTGTTTTGTTCTGTTCACATCCTTTTTTTCCCCTTAAGATATATTTCTGTATGATTATAAATCCTCTTAATATATTAAATTTTCCCTTATATTTTTTGTAAATATATTCTTGTCTTTAGCCTGCATTTTGATTTTAATGTACTCAATGTAAATTTTTATTTATGCATTGGAATCTATGATTTTGCTTTTTTGATTTCTCCTCTTGCTTTTATATTCAGAAAGTGTAGCTACTTTCATATACTTTCTTCTAATTTTCTTCTTAATGATTTATTATTATTTTTTTACATTTAATCCTTTATTTTCTTATTCAGTTTGATACATAGTATAATTTTTTCTCAAATCACTGTGTTCCCTCATCTATTCATTAAATAATCCCTCTATTAAATTATTATATAAACTAGAATTTGTTTCAGGATTATACTATATATGCTTCCATTCTTTTTTTTCAAGATTGTATTTATTTATTTGACAGAGAGAGAGAGCATAAGCAGGGGAGAGACAGAGGGAGACAGAGGGAGACAGAGAAGCAGGCTCCCCACTCAGTGCATGCTTGTGCTTTCTCTCTCTCTCTCTCTCTTTTTCTCTTTCTCTTTCTAAAACAAACAAAAAATCACCATGACAGCTATGTGAACTGCATCTTCCCTCAGAGAACAAATACTACTCTCTGGTCAACATCTTCCATTTTCTTTTTCACAGCTCTGAGTTTTTTGGTTTTTTTTTTTCCCCTTTTTTAACATGTATTATTTGTTTCGGAGGTACAGGTATATGCTTCCATTCTATTTTATTAAGTTGATCTGGTTGTCAGTTCTTGTACCTGTACTATCATTTATTCATTCAGTTGATATAGCTCCTTAATAAATCTCATTAAGGATGTTTTCCCTTATTTTTTTGACTAGATGAACTTTAGATACATTCTGAAGTATCCAAAAATGTCCATTGGGAGTGTTACTAAAGGGGCATTAACAAACAAACAAAACAAAACAAAAAACAACTAACAATATTAGAATCTGGCAACTTTGTCTCTTCACTGTTATTAGTGGTATAATATATCTTGTAGGTATTCAGTTTTTTTCCTGGTCTGTTGGATTGGGACAAATAATTTTTATATTAAGGAATTATATACTGCTATTTTTAATTTACTGAATGTCCATTTTTTGTTGTTGTTGTTAAACATTAACATAAAGTGGATTTTTTCACATTTTAAAATGCCATTTTATCCTCTAGCAAGATGATCATACTGGTGTGAATCCTTTTATTAATAGATACACTAGTAGTACACTCTTCTTGGATTAATGATAAATCTTTTAAGATACCATTAAGTTTAGTTTGCCTGCATGTTATTTAGATTTTTCCCATCTATATTCATAAATGAGCTTGGTTAATGTGCTGTCCCTTTGACCAAAATCTGTTTTAATCTGTTTTACATATTGAGCTTCCATAAGAATTTTATTCTAAGAAAGTATTCTAGTTAGAAATTTATTTAAATTTGCAAATCATCAATTTATTCTGTACTTTTTTGCTGGCACCCTTCTCCAATTTAGAATCGGTATTAAACTAGATGGTAATAGGAATATGGTAACTTCCTATATTTTCTATGCTTTATATCTTCATTCTTAAAAAAGTTTGGAGGAATTTGTTGGTGGACAAAAAAAATAGGATTCCAAAGTGTAATGACATTGGAATATGCTAACTCTTCTGATATCTTTCATAGTTTTTCATGTGTATTTGGGCTGTCATCATGTTAGTTGAATTTTTTTTTTTTTTTAGATTTTTTATTTATTTTTTTGACAGAGAGAGACATAGCGAGAGCAGGAACACAGCAGGGGGAGTGGGAGAGGGTGAAGCAGGCTTCCCGCAGAGCAGGGAGCCCGGTGTGGGACTCGATCCCAGGACCTCGGGATCATGACCTGAGCCAAAGGCAGACGCTTAACAACTAAGCCACCCAGGCGCCTGAATTTTTTTTTTTTTTTTTAATGTTCAGTTAGCCAACATATAGTACATCATTTGTTTCTGATGTAGTGTTCAACGATTCATTAGTTGTGTATAACACCCAGTGCTCATCACCACATGTGCCCTCCTTAACACCCATCACCCAGTTACCACATCGCCCCACGCCCCTCCCTCCCGTAACCCTCTATTTGTTTCCGGGAGTCCAGAGTCTCTCGTGGTTTGTCACCCTCTCTGATTTCTTCCCATTCAGATTTCCCTCCCTTCCCCTATGGTCCTCCGCGCTGTTCCTTATGTTGGTTGAATTTTGATCAGGTTTTCTTTCGAAACAACTTCAAACAAAATGAAACCCTCTGTTCCTTGTTAAATCAATGATAGACAATTCACCTGATTACTCACTTTGTGGGACGAGCACATTCTTCTCACCTTTTCATCCACTTCTCTTGACTTTCTTCTATTTCCCAACCTCCTTCAACACTTCAACACTTTTATACTATCACAGTTGCCATTTATTTTCTGTATTGTTACCATCCTTATGTCTTCTGTGATTTGTCTGTAGGTTGATTCTAAAAGATAAAACCAATATACAATTTGGGATATTGAATATTTGGGATAGTCCTGCTCTCTGGATCCCAGTATTAATGGAGAACATTTCTAGTGCATATTTCAAATGGTTACTACCTTCTGCTACTCCACCCCTCACCTCTATGCATCCTCTCAGTTTTCCAGACCTCCAGTCAGATTATCTGTCCTAATCGTTTCCCCTTTTCCCTGGAGACTTTCTGCCCACCTATTCAAATCTTGACTGTCTTACTGCTACTTACTGCTTAGTTTTTCTCCTGGGTCAGATCTCTTATCTCCTGAACTCTTCATATCTTCTTCTTTTTTGGTTTCTCTCAATTATTTCCTCAATTTTATTGGGGGATCACCTCAAGTAAGTTTCTAGGTTACATGCCATTTAAACCTCCACAGATCTCACATATCTCAAAGTATCATTAATCTCTTTCATATTGGATTAATAGCATGGCGAGGCTTAAAATTCAAGATGGGAAATTATTTTCTTTCAGAGTTTTGATGCCATGATCTTTCATCTTCTAGAATGCAATGTTGCTAAAATCAGATGCCAGGTTAATTCGTATTTCTCTGAGGACATGTTTTAGCCCCTCCTTTTAAGTGTTTTAGATCATTCATAATATTTATCTTCTTGTGTTCTGGAAAATTCTTTGCTATTTTGCCTTGAATAATGGCCTTCCTTTATTGTTTTTTTGGGGGGGATGATATGGCTACCTCTTAGACTTTCTGTTTTGATCATCTATAGAATTTTTATTTTATCTCTCAAATATTCTGCCCCTTTCTATTTATTCCATATTCTGGGAAACATTCACATCATTACTTCAGACACTTCTATTAATTTTGTTTTTATCAGCAATTGTATTTTAATTTCCTGAAGTTCTTTTAGACTTTCCAGTTACTCTTTTTTCTTAAATTTGCTTTATGGGTGCTGTATATTCTCGAGTCTAACAAGTGGACCCCAAAGCAAGTATATTAAAGATCTCATTCTTCTGTTAATAAATTCCAAAGGGCTTTTGTTGTTTATCTTTTATACTATAGGCTTTTCTCAGAAATTAGGTGATCCATTGCTGCCCATCATTTTTCAGAATGAGGCAAAAGAAAAGCCACTTCAAAGGTAAGTTACAATCATGGGGCTTGACTTAGTGCTAAAAATAGCTGAGTTGCCTGCATTACCTTGGAAGACTGCTAAAGTCAAATAGGGAAGACTTTACTCTGGGGTGTTGACTTCCATACCAGCTGGCCTACTTTTTGTTTTTTTTTTAAGATTTTATTTATTTATTTGAGAGAGAGAGAGAATGAGAGACAGAGAGCATGAGAGGGAGGAGGGTCAGAGGGAGAAGCAGACTCCCTGCCAAGCAGGGAGCCCGATGCGGGACTCGATCCCGGGACTCCAGGATCATGACCTGAGCCGAAGGCAGTCGCTTAACCAACTGAGCCATGCAGGCGCCCCATGAGCCACCCAGGCGCCCCAGCTGGCCTACTTTTTTGACAGTTTGGACCATTTCTTTAATAAAGAATCATTTTTTTTTTTTTTTTTTACATGGGGATAATATGGGACTTGAGAAATCAACTGTTCCTTACCAGGTGCTTCTGTGAGTACTTTCTCTTTCTGGCCTACCTCTACTTCTCCATGGTACCTAATACCTCCTACGCTGGACCTCTGATAATGAAACTGACTCCGTTTCAGCTGCAGCCCTGTATATTTATATTCTAGCTTATGGCTGCTTCCTTCATCAGTCATTGCTCCTCCCTCTGCTTTCCATCTTCTGGAAACTTGGTGAAATCTCTTAACAACTGATAGTCTTCTTATTCTTCAGTGTTTGTGTTTGTAACTTTTAGAAATGCTTTTACTCATTTCAGTAGAAGTTGGAGGGAGGAGATGCATCAAGTCAAAGGATTGTGTTTAGATCGCTAGCATGCTATATAGGCATCTTCATTTATTTTCTTATTTTCTCATGCATTCGTTCAAAACATATGCTTGCCCTGTCTGCCATGTGCCAAATTGTTTCTAAAGGTAAGGCCTTGAACTGAACTTCCCAAACTCCCTGCCTTTGTGGAGCTTTTGTTTGAGTGGAGCCTTGTAGATAGATCATTAGGAAGCTTGCTTGGTAGGGAAGGCCAAGGCAGAATGTCATGGCTATGTTATTACTGAGAGAAGAAAAGGAGACCCAGGCAGCATTGATCGCAGGGAAATGAAGGTCCTGACTGCTTCAAATATGCAGCCTGAGCCAACTCGTTCTCTCCCTGTCTCGCCATCTTGGAAAGCAGCATGCGTCATGCCCTGGAGGCCCAGATCATACCCTTACATAGGCGTGTTCTATCCCTTCTTCCTCTTTTTTATCTTGAATACTTCTGTTAGATATACCTCTTATGGAAACAGTGCTGAATTTGTTTCTTTTTTTCTTTTTTTTTTTTAAACATTTTATTTATTTATTTGACACAGAGAGAGAGAGATAGTGAGAGCAAGAACACAAGCAGGGGGAGCGGGAGAGGGAGAAGCAGGCTTCCCTCGGAGCAGGGAGCCCGATGCGGGGCTCGATCCCAGGACCCTGGGACCATGACCTGAGCTGAAGGCAGACGCTTAACGGCTGAGCCACCCAGGCGCCCCTGAATTTGTTTCTTAAGCCAACATGATTTTTGCCCCCAAGGGGGAAATTTAACTTTTTATTTATTATCATAATTGATGTATTAGTCTTACTTGCCTCAACTTCTTTTATGTCTACATTTTCTGTTTTTTTCCTTTTTGCTTTCTTTTCTTTTTCACCCTTTGTGACACAGGGTACGTTTGTTTTATGGGTTCTTCAGTGATTTGTGTGTTATAGATCTTATTTATTAATCTATTCGTGGACACCTTTAGGTTTTTAAACATAGATTTAAGATGGCATCTTCTCATGTTGAAAGTTAAGAACATACCACCAATGTTTAAATTCTACTTTTGTAAAATGAGTAATTTACCATGTTTTTCTACCCCTCTGACTACTTGTCAGATGTTATCATCATTTCTAATTTCCTAAGTTGAGTCATGCTCAACAGCTTGATTGGAAGAGTGAGTGGGAGAAGTTTACCTGTGTTATTGTAGTGAGCTAATAGAGTAAACTAACACTCTTTCTTTGCAGTATAAATCTTGGTAGGATTTTAGTATATAACATATAAGAACATGGCAATATCTATGTTTATCTTTTTCTTTGAAAGAGCTGAGAGAAACCTTAAACACGTATCTTAGTCTTAACTCACTGGAAATAAAATTTTATGTCAATAGAAATATTTTTGTATGATTTTAAGCATGCTTTTGTGGTACTACAGAGTCAAATGATATTGGGGTTTATAAAAACATTTAAAAAAGAAAATCAACTTGAAATTGTGGTTTTATTTTATGAACCGAGTAAAGAGGCTTTAAGGACAGCTAGTTGTATTAAAGCAACAGAGAAAACATAGTTAAATAGTCTTTAGGCAACATGTAAGGATGATAATAAAAGTAGTTTGCAGTCCCCACACCTCTGAAATTTGTTTTATTCATTGCTAGGGTTCCTTTAAAATTCATTTTAATTAAGTCTTGGCTGTATCCTGACAAGGGTGAAAGAGTTAAATAATTTTCTTTGCTACCCACTTTTTGTGTATATCTGAGTAGCGGCTCCACTATGGGGAGATGTGTGGAGGTAGAGAAATATCAAACTCAGCTTTTGCTCTCTGTGGATAATAAAAATTACCCACTTTCTCACAGATGTCAAATCTGGCAGATTTCCATAGAAAATTTGGATTGAATGTCAACTACCCAAATTATTTTAGTGTCTGCTGAAGTGTGTGCTTGGCAGGGATTTCAGCAGGAAAATAGGAAGTGGGTTTGAAAACATTAATAATATCTGAATACAACTCCTTAAGCTGATTGTTCCATAGATGAACCGAAGCATATATTGTCCTTGCAAACCAGAGCTCTCCAAGAAGTCCAGGTGGACACATTGTTAATGTTTCAAATATAGAAGTTGAGAGGAGGGCTTATTTAGGAAACAGAATTTGGTATCATGGGTGGATCTTTGCCTTCTCCTTGAATAGTTTAGATTGGCTAATTAACCACTAAACATAGTCTAAATGGCACAAATACCATGTAGGCAAAGAAGATAATTTAGGTTTTATTAGTTATAAATCATTTGTAGAAAGATAGATTTGTTCAGAAGTGTCCTGATATTTGGTCAGAAGAAATGAGTTCTGATATTGACAATGACCTTCAGAAGTCTCCATCTTTTCAGCCCTTAGTTTTCTCATCTGTAAATCAAAGGGGATGTATTACATCATCTTTAGGGGTACTTTCAGCATGTTTTGATCCGTGTTGATAAGGAAAAACTGAGATAACTCAATATTAGAGAAATCTACTTAGTTTGTTTCCCATGAGAAGAAACAAAGCCCCTTTGCTTGAGAAAGAAATTAAAACTGCAGTATATCAAGTAACATAAGATGTGTTCTGAGCAGTTACACAATTTAAAGGGATTAGCTTAATCATAGCATACATTTTAAATTTATATAAATGTAACTATTGTTATTCATCAGAAGTACTCATCTTTCCTCTTTCAAATACTATGTCATTATGAAATGTATTCATTCATTCAGCAAATATTTATTGAGCACCTACTATGTCTCAGACACTGCAGAATGCTAGGTAGTAAACAAAAAAGACAAAAACACCCTGCCTTTGTGAAGTTTACACTGTAATGGGGAAGGCAAATAATGAACAATATGAACAATTAATACTATGTCAGATAGTGGAGATGGAGGAAAGGAGACCGGGTGTGCATTGCGTGTGTGTGCGCGTGTGTGTGCATGCGCATATACATTACAAATTGGATGGTTAGGGAAGGCTTTGCTGAGAAAGTGAAATGTGCAGCAGTACCTGCAAAAGGTAAGGGAGGGAACCATGCCAATATCTCAGAGAGAAGCATTTTGGGTATAAGACATAGAAAATGCAAAACCCTGAGGCAGGAACATGCTGAACATAAAATGTAGAGAAAACCACAGCATTGCTTCATGCCCTCAAAAATACTAAAAAAAAAATTATTATTCACCATCTATATGCCAGACATTCTTTATTTTCTCATGAAGTTTACCATCTAGTAGGGATAAATAAGCATATAAACAAGAGCAATTGAATAAAAATATGCAGGAGCTGTGAGAGTTTGTTTTTTTTTTTAATTTTTATTTTTTTTAAGATTTTATTTATTTATTCATGAGAGACAGAGAGAGAGAGAGAGGCAGAGGGAGAAGCAGGCTCCCAAGGAGCAGGGAGCCCGATGCGGGACTCGATCCCAGGATGCTGGGATCATGACCTGAGCCGAAGGCAGACGCTTAACCATCTGAGCCACCCAGGCGCCCGCTGTGAGAGTTTATTAAGGGCACAGTGAGCCCTCAGAGAGGAGGAAGTGGTCAATTCTATATGGGAGGTCAGGAAAGAATTCATACCAAGTCTGTTCCCACTCCAAATTGCATCATAGGTTGCTCTTAATGCTTTTTATCTTTGCAGACATTCAGGTTAAGATAAACTATTGTATGGCTTTAAATATATAAGGAATGGCATGAATATGCTGGAAGATCTTTCTTCAATTTTTGTAGGAGAGAGTAAGTAAAAGGAAGCAACTATTTACAAGGTGTTGTACCAGGCACTTTATGCATGTGGTCTTATTTTGTTCTCACCAGAATGCCACATGGTTCTCCTGGTCCTTGTTTTAAAGATGATGAAACTTAGGCTCTGAAAGGCGAAGAGATTGTCCTCAATTACAGAGGGAGTAAATGATTGAACCAGGATTCAAATTCAGCCGGTCTTCCTAGCTCCCAGGATGTACGTTCCTATCTGTTTGTACTCATCCATGGTTACATCATCAAATGGGGACTTTGAGAAATTATGAGATTAAGGTAATAGTGAGGGTAAGAGGTGGGATTATAGACTCTTGGGACTGGAATTGCCTTAATAAAGTTTCAGCCCAAAGTTGGAAGGCTTCACTTCAAACTTTTCTGACAACTCTACATAATAAAAAATAACACATGTTGAGGACCTTACCTAACACACACACAACACACACACACACACACTCCTACTTCTGGGGTGGTTACTATTATTACTCCTATATAAAGTGCTCTCCTATTTAATCCTCACAAGTCTTTGAAGAAGATATTATTGCCTTCATTTGGGAGACGGTTTATCCATTCCATTCTGGAACCCTCATTCTTAGAATTCATGGGATTCATTTCAGTATCTAACAACCCATATGGTTGAGAATGTCCTTTTTTATGCCATATCTAATAGAGCTCTTCTCCACTATCATGAAAACATATCCTCTTCTTCCTCCACAGTGACATGATGAAGCTATTCTTCACTGTTCTTTATATACTAGTATATACTTGTAGATGGCTAGATTCTTCATTGAGGGGAAAACAATGAGAATGTATTGGCATTGTCTTATCTTTTTCTAGATCAAGGTTCATTGCACATCCCGCTATCTTGCTCTTTCTGTTGCTTTTCTCAGTGACTATCCCCTCTCTGATTTCTTTATGTAACCATCTGAGATATCTCTGAAATATACATATTGATTTGTTTGAAAATGTAGTTGACATTTAAATTGGTTATAAATGAATTATAAAAGAATACACTCTTTTTTTTTTTTAAAGATTTTATTTATTTATTTGACAGAGAGAGACACAGCGAGAGAGGGAACACAAGCAGGGGGAGTGGGAGAGGGAGAAGCAGGCTCCCTGCAGAGCAGGGAGCCCGATGTGGGACTCGATCCCAGGACCCTGGGATCATGACCTGAGCCGAAGGCAGTCGCTTAACCGACTGAGCCACCCAGGCGCCCAAGAATACACTCTTAAATTATAGATATATAATTCTAAATTTTTCATAGTATAAGCCCAACTGAAAGCCTACATTTTTATCCTCACAATCAACAATTTTAGTGTGTATCACATTTTATTATGTTCAATTAGTATGCTTTATTTTAAGGGTCTATATTTCAACTTTCATTTAACAAATAATTTTTTAAAAACTGTTATGTGATGAGACTAAATAATTTTTCCAAGATTACATAATTATAAGACTACTAGAACTAGAATTATCTTGCCTTTTATTTAGGGGAACAATATATCCAAATTTGGCTATTTGCCCCACTTTGGTACCTCAAATGTTTATTAATTTGTGGTTTGTATCTAAAGGAGAAAAGGAAAAAAATATTTGCATTTCTTTTTTTAAGATTTTATTTATTTATTTGACAGAAAGAGACACAGCGAGAGAGGAAACACAAGCAGGGGGAGTGGGAGAGGGAGAAGCAGGCCTCCCACGGAGCAGGGAGCCCGATGCGGGGCTCGATCCCAGTACCCTGGGACCATGACCTGAGCCGAAGGCAGACGCTTAATGACTGAGCCACCCAGGCGCCCCCAAAAATATTTGCATTGTAATGTACAAAGTATGAGGCTTAAGAAGATTCGATAACTTTTTCAGGTATAAAAGATACTAACTAAAAACTTTTATTAAATGTTTCCCAGGAGCTAGGCATTCTATTAAGTTTTCTGCATGTATTAATTCATTGAAAGTTCACAATACCTATAATATAGTATTGTTATTTCCAGTTTACACACAGAGAAGCTGAGGCACAGAGAAGTTAGATAACTTGCCCAAAGACATAACTACTAGAAAAAATTATCTAGGTAATTTAACTTTACCATCTGGCTTGTAACTACTGTGCTATTGGTCACAAATAAGAGATGATTATAGGTTTTTATTATTTATTTTAAAGATTTATTTATTTTATTTATATTTATTATATTTAAAGATTTATTTAAAGATATTGTAAAGATTTTAAAGATTTTATTTAAATATGTTAAAGATTTTGTTTAAAATTTTTATTTGAGAGGAGAGAATGAAGGGTAGGCAGGGACAGATGGAGAGAGAATGAGAGAGAGAGAAGCAGACTCCCTGCTGGGCAGGAAGCCCAATGCCAGGCTCAATCCCAGGACTCTGAGATAATGACCTGAGCCAAAGGCAGACGCTTAACAGGTTGAGCCACCCAGGCACCCCAATTTTAGGGTTTTTAAATAATGATTTAAAAACGGGTGGAATTTCAGGACTGCTAATATATGTGATAGAGTGTTGCAAAAACTTGTCTTTGTTAAACAATGAATAAATGTCATAACTACCTATAGAATTACACATGCAAAATAGTCCTTCCTTACATTTAGTTATGAATAGGAAAACTAGCATACATGGGTATTGAAGAAGAATTTCAAGAAGAGATAGAGATAGTTTGACAGAACTCTAATTAGAGAAGATAGCTTATCTGAGAATCAATTTAATATATTTATCCATCTCTTCTACCAAAGACAGTTGATAGAAATGTTTGAACCTTGATTTCTCACACAGAAAAGTAGAACACTAGGAATATGATTAAGATTTTTCCAAACAAAAGATTTAATGAATTAATATCATGAATAATGCTTAATTACTAATTGCTACATCTCAAAACCAGCTTTAAGGAAAAGGACATTTGAAGTAAAATTTGAAGATATATAAGACCCAAGTTCAAAATTATTGCTTCCTTTTTACTTCTTTAAGCATAGAATCTGAGCAACTGACAGCAAAGAACTATCCCGTCCACTTTTGTTTTAACAAAGTGTTCTCCTTGTCTTAAGGTCATTATCTTTCCTTTAAAGGTAGAAATCCTTAATACACTTAATTCGCGGCAGCCATTATTTAGATATAGTAACTTATTACATTTTTAAAATAACTGAGGCATTCTTCTCTATCATCCCTAGTCATTTTGCAATCTTTTTCAAAATATTATGTCAACTTATTCTCCAGGAACTTAGCTAAGGGAAATGAAACTTGCTCTCCTTTTTAATTTTTTTTACTTTTCCTCCCATTGGAAGTATAAACTTTATTTATATTCCCTTCCCAAACAAAGTTAAAAACTGCACAGCGGGCACAGTCCCTTCACTACAACTTACCAATACCAGGAAACAACCAACTCTGGGCACATGACCTTTTTACCCACTCTTTAATATTTTAAGAGACCATTTACATTTTTCCATTATTTAAAACTGTAATAAAGTACCCTAAACTTGATAGCACTTACAAGGGGAATTTTTCTTTTCCTCCTAAACATTTAAATTTAGCAGTGATTTTTAATTATTTGGAACATACTCTTTAATATGTTAACATTTAAAATGTGTTATAAAGAGATTAATGTTGGGGCGCCTGGGTGGCTCAGTCGTTAAGTGTCTGCCTTCGGCTCAGGTCATGATCCCAGGGTCCTGGGATCGAGCCCCGCATCGGGCTCCCTGCTCGGCGGGAAGCCTGCTTCTCCCTCTCCCACTCCTGCTTGTTCCCTCTCTTGCTGTCTTTCTCTCTCTGTCTCTCTCTGTCAATTAAATAAATAAATAAAATCTTAAAAAAAAGAGAGAGATTAATGTTAATACATTGTGGAAAATCTACCATATTATTTTATTTATGTTTTAACGTTCAGAAATGGTATGCTGAAGTTATAGATAAAGTTTGAGAGTGTATGTGCTAGAAAATTAGTATGATTTGTGTCTGGAGTTTTCTACCTTGCTATCATGACTCTGTCACTAATTTAATCATATGTATATATCTTACTCCTACAGTTATACATCCTTACCTATTTGTTTTACTCTACAACCTCACTAAACTGTTTTGAGAATGAATGAAATAATTTATATTATAAAAATTAATACATTGTTTTATTACAATGGTACATAATTATCTGGAGGACTCATTAAAACAGATGAATGGGCTGACCTCCATTGTTTCAGAATCTGTATGTTTGTGTGAGGTCTGGGACTATGCATATCTAACAGGATCCCAGATGATACTGATGCTGCTGGGCCAGAGATCACACTTACAGAAGCACTGTCTTATAAAATTAAATGAGGTTAAAAAACACAACTCAGTAACACAGTAGTAATGCATGGTTTATGTTTGAATGGAGGAGAGGGCTTGATCTTGAATTTGCTTGCATTTTTGAAGGTAATAATGACTGGGAAGAATGACCGAAATAACGTGTAGAGATTAGGACAGAGCCCATTGTTTTGCACTGCCCCAATCCACACTCCCATCCCATCTTGTTGTGAATATGGTTTTGGTTTCTTCCCCAAGCAAAAAGTTGACTACACAATGCAGAATTTCATTAACAGGGGTTTCTTGTTTGCAGGTAGTCTTTTTTTTCTTCTTCCACTTTTAACTTGTTATCAAAGGTATAGCAGAGAAAATGTGAGACGATTCAGTATAATCTCTGTGAGAAACATCAGCTCCCTGTGATGCCAACATAACAGTTTCAAACGTTTTACAGGCAAGAAAATTTAGGTCAGCCTTAAAGAGAAATCTATCCTGGAATTAATAATCGGACACACACATAAGTGGGCGCACGCACATACGCAATTTTTCTTTCAAAGCTGTCATTATTTCCATCACCTCCATTCATATCTCTCATTAGAATAAACATTGTTCGTTGGCAATATAGTTAGCATAGACTTTGTTATCTTGTTTGGTTCTTATGCTTTCTAAATGCCTCTCCATCTGGGTAGAGGTGATCTGTTTAACTTGTCATAAGTCACATCAAAAATAGCACCTTAAGCAAGTACTTAAGTTCACTTTGCTAATAACGATAATGTGTGACAGTCAATGAGAAACAAACATATGTCCATCTAATTTACATTTACCATCACTGTGGCAAAAGTTACTACCTTGATTTTTTCATCTTATGAATGGGATACCTAAAAGTCCATGAACAAGCGTATAGCTAATAAACAGCATTAGAAATTGAATGATGGATTTGATCTCACTGCTGTTTATTTGACAGATGGGAATCAAACAGACATAAACTCTGTACTTGCAATTTATTGCTGGGAAGGAAAATTGTATGCCCAAAATGCCATAAGACAGGTTGTTCTTCCAGCATTTATAGTCTGGTGGGAAAGAGAAAATAAAGGTCCTGTAGTCTTTCAAAAAAAAGGCAGTTTTAAGCCATTTTCAACATAATATTTCAGATTTCCAGTTTGGATGAGAATGTGAATATATCAGGGCCAACTTCTGAACATTTTGAGGTTCATTCACATAATATAGCTCTTTTTTTCCAATTTCAGTTTTAATTCAAGTTTGTTTTAAATGAATGATTCTCGGGCGCCTGGGTGGCTCAGTTGGTTAAGCGACTGCCTTCGGCTCAGGTCATGATCCTGGAGTCCCGGGATCGAGTCCCGCATCGGGCTCCCTGCTCGGCAGGGAGTCTGCTTCTCCCTCTGACCCTCCTCCCTCTCATGCTCTCTGTCTCTCATTCTCTCTCTCTCAAATAAATAAATAAAATCTTTAAAAAAAAAAAAAAATAAATAAATAAATAAATGAATGATTCTCTACCCAACCTACTGGGCAGGTGCCTGGTATATATTCTATTTGCAGTAATTGTAAATAGTCTTCCTTGAACTGCTAAAATGTGTTCTATATGTATATAGTTTGATTTTTCTACATTCTAACTAGATGGCTCAAATAATTGTTTGTTCAAATATATTGAGTCAACACGATAAAACTAAGATAGTCTCTTAATGGCATGAATATGAAATGAGCACATGCTATTCATGGCTCTGAAATTTTAAAAAATACTTGTACAGGGTTATTATACAAATGTATTGTATTATATTCTTTGATCTTTGGTTATGGTTAGTCTTTAAACACTTCAACATGAAAAAATTGTAATGTTCACCTTTTGGGAAGATATCAATATTACACTTCATGTATCTCTTTAATTGCAATTATTTAATGTTTAATCTTCAAATTTCATGCAAATATAATTAGTAAGAATTCTATCAGTATAATTATCCACTTGAGATTTCTCTGTTCAAACATAAATGAGAGTAGCAGTATCTTAAGTACATGGAATTTTATTAATTAATGAAGAAATTTATTAATTCACTAACATTGGCTACTCATCTATCATGTATTAATATCAGAACTGAGTTTTTAGACATTTTTAATCCATAGATGAACTAGTTAACTTTGCAAGGAATGAGTTTGTCTGACAGCTCTTGCTATAGCATGATAACTCTGGCTAATATCCTCATACAAACAGGCCTGCTAAAAAGGGAGCAGGGAGGGGTACCTGGATGGCTCAGTCGTTAAGCATCTGCCTTCGGCTCAGGTCATGGTCCCAGGGTCCTGGGATCGAGCCCCACATCGGGCTCCTTGCCCCGCGGGAAGCCTGCTTCTCCCTCTCCCACTCCCCCTGCTTGTGTTCCTGCTCTCGCTGTGTCTCTCTCTGTCAAATAAATAAATAAAATCTTAAAAAAACAACAACAACAACAATAAAAGGAGGCAGGGAAAGGAAATGTGAATGACTTAGCACAACACAGAAAAAAAGACAAAACTCACATCTTATAGATGGTACACTGTGTAGAAAATTTAGAATATGAAGAATGTTGTATTAGATTGGTCACAGGAAAGAGTTTTATGACTTCGTAATGAATTGGCTTAGTTGTATAGTCAAACTATGACCATATTTGTGCAAGAGGAAATTAAATCTGCTCATATTGTCCAGGGAAAAAGTTAAAACTAAGCAAAGACACTAGACAAGACTTTGCTCTAAAGAATAAAAATAGAAATTGGAGAAATCTGGTGAAGGAGAACAACCAATTTAGTGTGAAATCATTGAAAGCATAAATAGTGGAGATGGGGTTAAAGATTAAAGAGTTGAAAATAAAATAATAAAATGTATAAAGGAAAAATTAACAAAGGGAAAATTCTCTTATTAAAGCTAGTTGTTTGGAACAATTAGGAAGAAGCATTTTATAAAACAGTTTTTAACTTGATTGTATGAAAACCAAAGGAGTCAAAATAGAGATTGAGAGGAGGAAATCCTTGTCTTTGAAAGTAACGATTATTCCACTTTTGGTGCTTTTGTGCAACTTGTGTAATTTTTCCCAAATTTTTTTTTATATGATTTTGTGCTGATCCCAGAGTTTATGACTGTGGTGTGCACTGAGAATGCAAAATGAAAGGAAACCTGAACCTGCCTATAGGAAGTTTAGCAGTCTAGTAGAAATATAAACAAATGACAGTAGGAGTGATGTCAGCAATATGGTTGTATGAGACTTTCCTCATCATGTCCACCCCTCAACACCAGCAATTTGGCATCTATCCCTGGGCAAAAGTGCTTTTGTGGGAGCTCTGGGAGCTAGCACTTTATGCCAAGGGACCTGGGAAGAGTCTCACTTCCCCATGCATCTGGTAATAGGCATTTGGACCTTGGTCCCAGCTGTGGACTGGGTGGTGGCCCATGATCTTTCAACCATGGTTTGGGAGCCCTGGAGAATGAGGGCCACCCATGAATGAGAGAGCCTTTGTGGAAGTCCAGGCTTCCAGAGGAGAAATTCCAGCACAGCATCATAGGAAAATAATACAAGTTAAACACATAGGAGAGGAACACTGAATCATAAACTGTATGAGTAGGGGGCAGGAAGCAGCTGAGAGAGCACATAGGACTCTACGAAGACATTGGAGTGATTTTTATCCTACTGTGACATGAACTCCATCAATAAACCCACCCATGAACCATTGAGGATGCCTCAACTAGTCTCCCTAGCTGACCTGTGGGTACTCCAAGCACTCGGTATGTCTCACCCACACCCCCTCCACCCTATATCTGGCTCCCTGCATGCACTCCTGATAGTGGCAGTGAGAATGAGAAAGGTAGTCCTTACCTATCACTAATTATTCTAAATATAAATGTATTAAATTCTTCAATCAAGAGATACAGACTGGATAGAAGGATAAAAAAACAAACAAAAACAGAAAAACCCACAAGACCCAAAATACACTATTTCACAAGACTCATGTCAGCTTTAAGGACACATGTAGGGCCAAAGCAAAGGGTTGGAAAAATATTCTATGAAAGTGGAAACCAAAAGAGAGCAGGAGTAGCTATACTGATATCAGATAAATAGCCAAACCTTTAACAAGAGACAAAGAAGGCATTTCGTGATGATAAAGTCTCAATTCATTAAGAGAATATAACAATTATGAATATATATGCACCCAACATTGGAGCATCTAAATGCATTAAGGAAATATTAACAGATCTGAAGAGAAAAATAGACATCAATGCAATAATAGTAGGAGACATCAATACCCAACTTTCAACAATGGATAGATTATCCATACAGAAAATTAATAAGAAACATTGGGCTTGAACTATACTTTAGACCTAATGCATCTAACAGACATATACAGAACATTCCATCCAACAGCAGCAGAATACACATTTTTTTCAAGTGTACATTCTTCACAAGTGTACACAGAACATTCTCCAGGAGAGATCATGTGATAGGTTGCAAAAAAAAAAAAAATTAAGTGAATTTAAGAAGATTGAAGTCATACCAAGTATTTTTTTCCCCTAACCACAGTGGTATGAAACTAGGCATCAATAACAGGAAGAAAACTGAAAAATTCATAAATACATGGAGATTGAAAAATAGACTCCTAAGCAACCAAATGGTCAAAGAAGAAATCAAAAGGAAAATCAAAAAGTATCTTGAAATAAATGAAAATAGAAATACAACATACCAAAACTTACAGGATGCAGCAAGAGCAGTTCTATGAAAAAAAAAAAATTATAGTGATAAAGCCTACATTAAGGGAAAAGAAGGATCTCAAATAAACATCATAACTTTATAGCTCCAGGAACTAAAAAAAGGACAAATTAAGCCCAGAGTTAGCAGAAGGAAGGAAATAACAAAGATCAGAGTAGAAATAAATAAAATAGAGACCAGAAAAACAATAGAAAAAATCGATTAAGGTATGAGCTGAGTTTTGAAAAGATAAGCAAAATTTACAAACCTTTGGCTAGACTAAGAAAAAAGAGAGAAGACTCAAATGAAATCAGAAATGAAAAAAAAAGGAGATATTATGACTGATACCACAGACATGCAAAGGAGCATGAATACTATGAACAGTTCCATGGCAATAAAGTGGATAACCTAGAAGTAATGGATAAATTCCTAGAAACATGTAATCTGTTAAGAATGAATAATGGAAAACAAAAAAGAAAACCCAAAAAACAACAAAAAAGAGTGAATTATAAAGAAATAGAAAATCTAGACAGACCAATAAAGAGTATGGAGATTGACTCAGTAATTAAAAATCTCCCTCAAAAGAAAAACATGTACACACACACACATACACACACAGAGAAAAGAAAAGCACAGGACCAGATAGTTTCCCTTTTGAATTTTACCATTTAACAAAGAATTGATGGCTTCTCAAACTCTTTAAAAATACTGAAGAAAAAGAAACACTTTCAAACTCATTTTATGAAGCCATTATTATCCTAATCCATAGCCTGATGAGGACTACAAGAAAACTGCAAGCCAATATCCCTGATAAACATAAATGCAAAAATTCTAAACAAAGTATTAGCAAGCTGAATTGAACAGCCCGTTAAAGGATCATATACCATAATCAGGTGGGATTTATCCCTGGGATGCAAGGATGGTTCAACATATACAAATCAGTAAATATGATACTCTACATTAATAGAATGAAAAATAAAGATTATGATCATCTTAGATGCAAAAAAGGCATTTGACAAAAGAAAATAACCTTTCATGATAAAATCTCTCAACAAATTGAGTACAGAAGAAATTGCATCATCATAACAAAGGCAGAATATGAGAAGCCCACAGCTAACATTACACTCAGTGGTGTAAGGTTGAAAATTTTCCCTCTAAGATCAGGGTGAAGACAATGGTGCCCACTCTCACTATGCCTGCCTATACATAAGTTAGTACTAGAAGTCCTGGCCAGAACAATCAGGCAAGAAAAAGAAGTAAAAGGCATCCAGACTGGAAAAGATGAAGTAAAATTGTCTTTATTTACAGATTATATGATCTTGTATGTAGAAAATACTAAAGGCTTCACCAAAAAACTATTGGAATTAATCAACACATTCAGTAAAGTTGCAGAATACAGAAATCAATAGCATTCCTTTTTTTATTATAGACTTTTTTCCTTTCTTTTTTTATTATGTTAATCACCATACATTACATCAGACTGTTCAATAGCATTTCTATATAACAAAGTGAAATGTCTGAAGAAGAAATTCACAGTAGCATCAGAAACAATAAAACACTTAGGAATAAATTAAACGAAGAAGGTGGAAGATCTGTGTAAGACTTTGATGAAGAAAATTTAAGAAGACACAAATAAATGGAAAGATATTTTGTGTTCATGGATCAGAAAAAAGTAATATTGTTTAAAATGTCCTTACTACCTAAAGTTATGTACAGATCTAATGAAATCCCTATCAAAATTCCAATAGCATTTTTTACAGAAATACAAAAAACAAATTTGTATGGAACCACAAAAGACCCTGAAGAGCCAAAGCAATCCTGAGAAAGAAGCTAGAGGCATCACACTTCCTGATTTCAAACTATCCTACAAAGCTATGGTAATCAAAACAGTCTGGTACTGGCATTAAACACAGGTACATAGACTGTTAGAACAGAATTTAGAGTCCGGAAATAAATCCCTACATATAAAGTCAACTCTTATTTGACAAGGGAGCCAAGAACACTCAATAGGGAGAGGATAGTCTCTCCAATAAATGTTGCTGGGAAAAATGTATAATCACATGCAAAATAATGAAATTAGACTCCTGTCTTATTCATAAAAGTGAACTTGAAATGGATTAAAGATTTAAACATACGACTGTAAAACTCCTAGAAGAAAACATAGGGAAAAAGCTCTCTGACATTGGTCTTGACAAAGATTTTTTTTTTTTATTAATGCCAAAAGCGTAAGCAACAAAAGCAAAAATAGGTAAGTGGGACTATATCGATTAAAAAGCTTCTACACAGCAAAAGAATCAACAAAATGAAAAGGCAGCTTATGGAATGGGAGAAAATATTTGCAAATCATACATATGATAAAGGATAATGTCCAAAATATATTAGGAATTCATACAATTCAATTGAAAAAAGCAAATAATTCCCTTTAAAAATAAGTAGAGGAACAGAAGAGACATTTTTCCAAAGAAGATATACAAATGGCCAAACGGGTCATGCAAAGATGCTCAACATCTAATCATTGGCTAATTGCAAAACGTGGAATGCTAATCATCAGGGAAATACAAATTAGAAACCACAATGAGACATCACGCCACAACTCAGAATGGCTGTCATCAAAAAGACAAGAAATAACAAGTGTTAGCAAGGACATGGAGAAACCTTTGTGCATTGCTGTTGGGAATGTAAACTGGGACAGACACTATGAAAAACGTTGCAGTTCCTCAGAAAATTAAAAATAGAACTACCATATGATCTGGCAATCCCGGTTCTGGGTATACATCCAAAGGAAATGAAATCAGTATCTTGAAGAGATATTTGTACTTCCATGTTTATTGCAGCATTATTCACAATTACTAAGTTATGTTAACAACCTAGTGTGTCAATGGAATAATGGTTAAAAAAGATACTTTATATATATATATATATATCTCTTCATCCATTCATTCATTGACAGACATTAGGTTGTTATATCTTGGTTATATATCTGTATATATATGCAGTGGCATATTATTTAGCCGTGAGTAAGAAGAAAATCCTGTCATTTATGATATGTATAAATCTTAAGGACATTATGCTAAGTAGAAAAGGACAAATACTGTATGATATCATTGATATGGGGAAATATTAAAAAAAAAATCCTGAACTTACAGAAACAGAAGAGAATGCTGGTTGCCAGAGTCTTAGGGGTAGGGGAAATGGGGAGATGTTGGTCATAGAGTACAAACTTTACATTATAAGATGAATAAGTTCTGGGGATCTAATGTATAGCATGGTGATTATAGGTAACAATACTGTAGTGTATACTTGAAAATTGCTGAGAGAGTACATTTTAAATCTTCTCACCACAAAAAAGAAATGGTAATTATTTGAGGTAATGGAGCTGTTAACTAACACTACTGTGGCAGTCATTTTGCAGTATATCAGATCATCAAACCGACATATCAAATCATTTTGCAGTATATTAAATTATCACATTGTATACCTTAAACTTACATAATGTTATAGGTCAATTACATCTCAAAAAAAGATTATATCTCAATAAAGGTGGAGAAAAACAAAGCAAAAACAAATGATCACAATAAACCATGATGTGAATGATGACACAGCATGCACAACCTGCTAAGTTATTACTCAGAAGGAGAAATTGTTAATTTTGTTAGGAAAGGTTGCCAATCATGGAAGGCATCAGGGAATGAGTGACATTTGGGTGTCATTTGAAGGATGAACTTTTGTTCAAAGAATGATGTAATGTATGGCGATTAATGTAACATAATAATAATAAAAAAAAGATGAAGCTGCATGTCATAGCATTAATTTGATAGTGCAAGATGGTAGCTTTAGGAGTTTAAAATAGGAAGTCTAGTTAGATTCTTCATAACAAATGGCCTTTTAAACCGCACTATTGGGTTGTATTTTATACTGTGGGAAAGTCATATCATCTGATTTGTTTGAAGTTTAGGAAGATCCCTCTGGATGGATTTCAAGGGGAGAAAATAGTTATTTCACACATTCAGGTAGGATTTGAAAGAGACTTAAAGAAATAGCATCAAGGAAAGAGAAAGAAGGATGATTTTTAAAAATATTTAAGAGGGTAAAATCAATAATTAATGATTGATTATGGGATGTAAAGGAGAAATGTAGTTTAAGTGACTCCCGGCTTTTGGCTTGGAAAAATAGGTGACTGGTTGTTATCGAGTAACATTGGATTGGGTTTGGAAATAAAGAAATAATTCATAACTCATTGATGGGGCTTTAGAGTGCAGTGGTGATTTGCCAGATATGTGGATGGACAGGAGAAGGGAGATAATATGTTAGCTTGAACAGGATACACAAATATTCATGCTTAATATCGGTAGAAACTGGCTATGTTTATTGATAAGGGTGAGATAAGTCAATAGAAAAGCAAACATATGAAAGAATAAAACAAGGGGGGGATGAAATAAGAAAGGAAGAGGGTGGCATGCAGAGTCAGGCAGACAGGTGAGCCTTGAACAAAAGTCTCCTCCTCCTTAGGAACGGCAGAGGACAAAGAGGCAGCACGAGTGAGAAGACAGAGGGGTAGACGTGGGTCACCCTTTATGGAGGGAGTGGATTACTGTGGCCTCAGTTGTTTAGTATAAACTGTCATCTGCTGAGGTGGAACCTGGTCAACAGGGGTAAAGATTGAGGAAGGTGTTAGTGTGCAGATAATCACTGAAGGGGTTGGGTTAGGTGATTACTAAAAACAAAGGAAGGTATGTTACGAGCACTGAAGTCTTATAATTTTGCAGATTTCCCCAGCAACACTGGTTGTACCTGGATAGTGCTAATAATAATAACCAACATTTTTGAATGTTTATTATGTAACAGGCAATGTTAAATCCTTAATCTTCACAACATATTTATGAGTTAAGCATCATTATTCTCATTTTTATGCAAGAGGAAACAAGGCATTGAAAAGTATAAAAGTGGAGAAGGCAGATCATCAACATAACTATTTAGGCCTAGGTTCATCTTCCAGTGATAGGATAAGCCAAAATAGCAGAGGCTTAAACAAGATAAAGGTTTCCTTGTTTGTTCGAAATATCCCAGGGTAGTCAGTCTAGAACTAACATGACCTTCTGTGGTTTCAAGGACATGGCATTGCTGTACCATTTCCAGGCCTATCTCAAGATCCAGTATGGCTGCTGGTGTGTCAGTCATATTTCAGACATTGAGAAAAATGAAGAGGACAAGAAGGACATGCTTCTTCCCTTTCAGTTAATGTCACATCCCAGAAATTACATACACCACTTTTGCTTATACTATTAGAACTTGGTTGCATGGCTATGTCCTGATCCAAAGAAGGCTGTGATATATTTTTATTTAGAGTAGATAAAATTTGGAATAAGGGAAGAGCAAATAGTGGGGAGGTCTCTTATCTTGTTTAATTGATCTAGATTTGGACTATTTCAGGTGACACTGGATGAAAAGAGAAAGGGATAAAGAGATGAGTGTGCAAACAGAGTATAGTTAAGTGATGAATTACAATAAAGAGAAGGAAAACCAAGAAGTGGCTCATAGAAGGAAAAGGAAGGTGGAAAGGCCTGATGACTTGGTGAAGTCAAAGACGTGTTGTCAGTATTACTGAACAATAGGACTTTATGGATAGTTAGTTCCTTGAGATGGATATTGTGTGAGAAGGGGAGGATGTAGTTGAAGATATCAGGGGTGGAGGAGGACCAGTGACAATGGAAAGAGGCCTTTTGGTATTTTGCGGATGTCAGGTGAATATACTTAAGGGCCAGGCAGTTAAGGGATGGAGATGAAGATCTTAAAAGACTAGGACCAAGAATACTTTAATGATTATTATCCAATATATATCACAGTAGTGTTGACAAGAGTTTAGGAAACTGTTTCTTATTACTGGGATAATGATTATGCTATTCATTTTGGACACATACTCAGTCAAAGTTCAAGTTTGCTTTACACAGATGACATTTGTTTTATTCAAAATTGCAAGTCTTCAAAATAAGTAGTGTTTCACATAACTGAATCTTTCATTCAATGCAAACCATTCAGATGGAAAAGTTCCTAAAATGTGCTACAAATTGCTTTCTTAAAATAATACACAGAACATATTTTATGGTTGACACTCATTGTTAATCATAACTGTCAGTTATTGTCCTGGAGTGAAATAAAAGACTCAGCTTTTTCTCTCTCTCTTTCATTATAGGAGTTCCTCCATGACACATTGACATTCTATAATTTTAGAAAGCTGGCTTCATCTTGGTCATTTTAACAGTTTGGCTGTTCCCTGGTTCCCCAGAATTAGAGATTGTAAGATGCTGACCACTGGATAAAAGGTTACTATAATTTTACAAATTAAAACTTATAAAAAACTTTCCTTTTTTTTTAAAATCTTGTCTTAGGACCAAATTATCTCATGCTATCACCAGTTTCTTACTTACAGACTGGAAAGGATTTGTTCAAAAAGAAACCCTATTTTGCTTTCAGAAAAAAAAAAATTTTCAAATGAAGACTATCCTACCTAATAAGGAATGCTTTTTAAAGCAAGCCTCTATTTTTAACTTTAAAAATTTTGATTTTTCTCTAAATACGTTTTGAAACGACATGTGGAATTTAAATGTAGTTGGCACAGCTCTATTTCATTATTCTCATATACATGCTAAGAGATATTGAAGCTTGTGAATTTCTGTGCACTAATTTGTATTTCTGCAGATTTTCTGCTTCCTTCTTCCTTCTACCCCCAAAAGTTAGGGGGCCAGAATAGGGAATTCCAGTCATTTGTGATGATTGAGTTGAAAGAGTGCTGAAAATTTTGCCAATTGTATGGGTAATAGACAATCTTTGAAAAAGTGCTCTCACGGCAGATCATTCAGATAGGTTGTGCTAATGTCAAGTCTATTGCTAAATGTCGGAAAGAGGCAAACAAATGTATGCATTTCATTATGTACAGTTTCATATGAATGGGAGAGGTGGTGATTCCTCTGCATCTTTGGTTGGTAGGTATGACTAGGTGCCAACATGGACTCTCCATCCCTCCCCCTCTACACCTACCCCCACCTCACTCCTGCTTACTCCAAAGATAGAGCAAAAGATGAAATTAGTCATTTTAAAATCATCTTGAGAGAATTCTGCTTCCTGGCACTTCCTTCACATGTTAGGACTCCAGTGATTTTTATTCCGTAATTACCAACCAAGTGAATACCATAAGTGACAGAGGTGGCTGTCCCCCAGCAAGGCTGTGCCTGCAGAGCCTACAAAGCTTTCAGGGTAATGCAGGCAGCTTCACAGTTGTCTGATTACCAGTGGGCCCAAGTGATGTGAAAGAGAAGCCCGTGGCTGAAGATCCTTAGCTTTGAAGGTAGGTTCAAAAAGAGTCACATGCCTCCGTTTTCTGAAAGCCGAGTTAGATGAACAGATATTTGGCACTTTCAAGATTTCTTTGTGGGACTTAAAATTGTAACTTTCATTTGTGCCCAAGGCCTTCAGAATAAAGAGGACCACATGCTGGAAAGGTACAGCAAGGATGGTTTTTATCTGAACTGGTTTCTCTTTTATTTTTGCAACTAGAGGAAATTAGTAAAGCTTTCTAAATGATTTGCTGGATGATAATTATTAAAGAAGAAACTTTTATATTTTATTTTGATTTTTCTACTCTTGATTCTGGTAATGAAAGTCATAAAAAAGCCAGTAAGGGACGGGGATGAATCAACTTGGTCATAGCCTCTATATGTATTAATTTGAAGCTTTGAAGAAAAGGTGTCTTTACACATATATTTTTATGTAATACTGTAAATTATTAGGGTGTGCAAACAACCTTCCAAATATGGCAAATATTCAAAGAATTTAATGAAATTTCTGTATTTTTTCCCTTTTTTTTGTTTTTTAATGTCTTCATCTTTGTAACTTACATTCTTTTAACTAAATAGCAAGAAATGTATGGTAACTGCAGAGAGTTCTAAAATTTAGTAGATGTATACATTCTTACTTCAGTTCACCTATTTAATAGGTGTTTCTCTATAGGGAGCTAGAAATGGAAGTGTAGCTTAACTAGACCTAGTTAGTAAGAGCACAAAAGATGAGTTAAAAAAAAAAAGAGAGAAGATTGAAGAAAAGTTAGAAGTGAAGAGACAAGACAAATGCAAGATGAGAGTAAATAGGCAACTTATGTTATTTGATTTCAAAGAGGTACCTTCATGTTAAAGTTTTGTGCCTTACTAATGTGTTAATTCATTAGTTAATCCATTAATGCATTAAGTAGTTAACATTTATTGAATATTTATTATAGTCCTGGAACTGTTCTTGACATTGAGGATGCATTGATAAACAAGACAAAGAGCTTGGAACTAGTGGTGAGATGCAGCCATGTTAGCATCTAGCAATAAATGAATACTGAATACCTACTATGTTCCAGGCTCATTTCTTTGTACTAAGGATATAATAATGAACAAAGCAAATAAAAATCCCTGCCTTCTTGGGGGAATGACAGAGAATGGACCCAATAACAGAAGGAACAGTAAATGGGAGGATGTCTGTTGTGTTCAGGAAGAGTAGTAGATCCGTGTGGCTGGAGCAGAGTGCATTGAAGAAGTGAATAGTAGGTCATGAAGTCAGAAAAAATTGGAGCCAGGTCCTTTAGGCCTTGAAAACATGATAAGGATTTTGGCTTTGACTCTGAACGAGATGAGAAGCCTTGATAGGGTTTTGGGCAGAGAGAACCAAATAATGTTTTAAAAGGATCATTTTGTCTTCAGTGGGGAGAGACCAAGGTTTTGGTTAAGGAATGAAACCCAGGAGGCCAGTCAGGAGGCTATTGCTGTCAGCCAGATAAGAGATCATGGGGGATTGGATTAGTGGGGGAGATGGTGAGAAGTGGTCAAAACCTTGATTTATGGTACTTCAAAGATTTAGTCAACAAGATTTGTTGACTCAGGTGAATATGTGGTATGCAGAAGAAAAATCACAGATGACTTGAGTGAGGATTTTGGCCTGAGTAAATGGGACTTGACTATTTTTAATTACAGAGACTTGGAGAAGAGTAGAGCAGGTTTGAGGATAAAAACTAGACCAGTTTTGAACGTGAGTTTGAAATTCCTATTAAATATCCAAGTAAAAATATTTAACAGAACTGTGGGCTGGAAATATAAAGTGAGAGTCATCAGCAAGAAAGTGAGCATAGACAAAAATGGAAAGAGAGAGAAGGAATGTGAATATGGATATAAGAACTAAACCCTGAAACACAAATAAATGTAATAAATTGTCCGAAAGGGTTCTAGATTTTATTGCAAATGTTATGGCAAACTCTTGGCGCATTTTGAAGAGGCGAGCTCTAAAATGGGAAAGTTGTGATTAAAAACTTAACAGAAAACTGAGAAAGTTTTGCACATATTCCTTATATTCTTTACACTGTGATTTAAATGTAGTTCCTATATATCGGTAGGATTGGGGAAAAAAATAGTTATGATCACAATGTAAGTTGAAAAGAAGTTATTTTTCTTTCTCTTCATTAAATACACTGGAGTCCTTAATTTCTTTTCTTGAGTGCCAATTTCTTTGAGCTTAATTTATATAGAATCCTTTATCACTTGTTGTAAAGGGAATTTCATTAAACTCTGAAGTTATATATACTTTTTTTTGGCACAGTTTATGACATTCAAACACTGCTAAATATTTGCCTGGGATAAAACATGTATTTGCATTGTTATCGTTTTATATATTTTTAAAAAAACCTCCCAGACATCATACTCTTAGTCAAGCTTTATTCACTATAAAAAAGGGAGGCAGATAATCATTTCCTGACCGTAGGAAGGCATGGATTCTGGGATTGGATAGGAGGCCAGATATCTGATAGGAATCTCATCAGACTTTAGACAGAATTAAATAATGTCAAAAAATTTAAAAATGTGTCCATCCATCTTCAAAATTTCTACTAACAACTTAACCTGAAAATAATTCCAATCAACTGACATAAAATGATTAAAATTATTCTCTGGTGATAGTTGAATAAATTCTATCTATTTTTCCCAGAGACATCAGGTTTGAGCTAAAACTGGAAATTCATTTGTATAATATTATGTTCAGTCCCACTCCTAAAATATACATATGCAAACTCTGGTTATTTTTTTTTCCAAAATTAGTTCAACAAACTTGGCACATAGTAGGTGTTTGACAAAAAGTTTATGAAATACAAAAGTAGATGTCTGCTATCCCAGAACCATTTTAAAATTTGGAAATATAGGAAAAGTGAGGAAAGAAAAAGAAAACAAAGCACTGAAAGTCCTTTATAGCTCAGATATTTAAACCAATTAAGCGTTAATGTGTACTGTCTGTTTCCCTGACTTGACAGGACTGAGTTATTTGCACTTAGAATTAACTCCTTGCATTGTTAAACTCAAGTCTTCATTACTTCACCAAGTGTCTGTGACTTCTCTTTCCACTTACTATATTATCATTTTTCCTGTCTTTTTCTCCAAAAAAGATTTAGTTTGACCAATATTATAGATTTTATTAAAAAGAATATGTAACAGTATTAAGGCATTATATAAAGGGTTCCTGTATAAAATGTATATATTATGTGTGTATATGACACAAATGTCCTGGCCCTGGGGATAGGCTGAATTGGGGAAGTTGATTTAAATGGTAAAAGATACTTTCTTTTCAAGGTGTTAATACTTTCAAGAAAGCTTTACATATTTATAATGTAAGGGTATGTCATTAAATAGATGCTTCTCCTCAGAGTGATGACATGGTTTAGGAGCAAGCCCATAGACAGTAATAAATAACACATGGAACATTCATATTTTACAAAGCACTTTACAGACATGTTAAATATATTATCTTTGTTATAAATATTGTTTACCCACGATTTTGTATGTGTGAAACTAAAGCAACACAAGTAAGGATCACCCCTCTCAAATCCTTCCAGGAAAACATTAGAATATAAATAAATTTAGTAAATTAAAGCTATTTATGTCCTGTGAAGCCATGTTTCTTAGCAGTAGAGGTGGCCTTTAAACATCTTCACTTCAATCTAATGAGAAGTGATCACTTGATCTTTTAAAATACCACCTCCCTAAGCTCAAAAGCTTGAGAGTTACCATATAATATTTGACTTAGTATTTTATATCCAGCAATCAGATAGGGAAAATGTTGCTGCAGATTAAAAAATACTTGCTTTGACAAGCATATCAAAAAGATCGTATCATTCCAAATCAAGTACTGGAACTAGTACTGATAGGGCATGTTAAGAACTTGTAGTTCTCCAAGTTATTACTTGTAAACAGAAGTGTAAAGAGTAATATTTATTTTATTTGTATCCCCTTTCCTGATATGCTTTTTACAACTTGTATTTCCATCTTTTATGTTACTTTGTAAAATCGATTTCTGAGTTTACTTGTTATATTTTTATGCCATATATATATACACACATATATATGATATGTATATCAGAAGAAGGGAAGGGGAGGAATGTTTTCAAATCATATACTTAGGTAAAAATCAAAGGTCTCTTTGTGAAATTTTACCTTAATTAATTCATAACTTTTTCATGACTGTCAATAACTGGTCCCTTTAAACAGCATTTTATCTAAATGTTTATTTGAAAGCAAAAGTTTTTTTTCCTGAAGAAAAAGCAGTTTAAGTAAGAGCCTAACTTTTTTGTAAAATCAACTTTAAGATCTAAGGTGTAATTAAGTAGAAGAAAACAGAGAATAACAATAATAACGTAGTACTTTTTTAGCGAACTGTTTCTGTGGAAAGTGTTTATAATATTTATTAACATACAGAATTAGTCTTAACCTGCTAGAAAGAAGAGAAAATGCAACACCTTTCAAAGATGCAAATTGACAATTAACAAAACAATAGAATTCTAGGCCTTCCTTTGCCAGAGGTGCAAATTGATAATCAGGCTCTGCTGAAAAGCTGGTTGTTTCTATTTAAAAGTTATCTTGAGATGAAGGCTCCCCAAGGAAGAAGAAAATAAGAATATGATCATTTTTGTTAAGTAGAACATCTATTCTATGGTGATATCATCATTCTACTGCTCTCTGCAGTTTATATTTGAAAAATCACAGTCAGAAGGGAGGGGGATGTGTGAATTTGGTTTCTCTATGTATTTAACAGCACTGCTTTTCACATTGATTGGTGATTCTTTGCACTGTTCTGACCTTTACTTTTAAGTTATTAAATGGTATAGGACCTGGATACCTGAAGAATCTAATAATACTTAACTGTGTCTCTGGCAGGCTATATTGTGTTGTGTATGTGTTTATGAATTTCTGCCATGGTGATGTCTCTGCATTCAACACTCAATTTTCCATAGATGGACATTTCAGTTTCTCTGATTTTCTGTTCCATTTGATTTTATCTGCCTTTTTTTTTTAGTTGTTGACCTAATCATTGATTTATGTTTAGTTTGCCTTTGGAAGTCTCTGCCTGTATTGAAAGGTACAGTTGATCCTTGAACGACATGAGTTTGTACTGTGTGGGCCCACTTATATATGGATTTTGTACAGTACGGTACTGTAAATGTATTTTCTCTTTCTTATGATTTTCTTAATAACATTTTCCCTAGTTTATTATAAGAACACAATGTATCATACATGTAACATACAAAATATGTGTTAATTGACTGCTTATGTTATGGGGAAGTCTTCCAGTCAACAGTAAGTTATTAATAGTTAAGTCTGGGGGGAGTCAAAAGATGTGGATTTTTGACTGCTGGGGGTAGAATGTGCCACTAACCCTGCATTGTTCATGAGTGAGCTATAGTTGTGTATTTTTGTGTGTTTGTTTTTTATTTTATTTCAGTAGGTATCCTACAGTCAGTCTGCTTTTACTGAGTGTTACTGAGTCCCAGGTACTATACTAGATATTGTAAATACCGAGATGTTAGAGAATTTGTCCAGTTGTGCTCTGAGCTCAAAAGAGAGTGACATTTGAAGAATTCCTTCCTCCCTTCCTCTCTCCCTTTCCTTCTTCCTTCCTCCAGAAAGTATTTGTTAAACATCTAGCTATATAGTGGTAAACAAGAAACACTGTCCTTGACAGATCCCACTTCCTCCACTTTGTCCATTTATTACTCAACATTTACTGAGACAGGCTCTGTGTGTACAAGCCCAAAAATGCATACAAATATATAAATGAGAAAAGCCTAATCTGTGTCCTCATGGAATGTGATATTTTAGCTAAATCCTTGAATCTTTCTAAATTTCAGTATTCTCACTAGTAAATAGGAAAAATAATACTTCCTTCAGAGGACCTGGTAGGGAGGGTGGTAAAGATGATGTGTGTGAAAGTTCTTACACAGTTTGGACTCGAGAAGCTAATTGAATTCTTTTGTTCTACAAAAGTCATATACCACAAATACTGTTATTTTTTAGAAAAGAGGGCAGCTTAAATCAAGGAAGAGGTTATATTTTATTTAATATTCGTAGTTTTGACTTTTCCCACTAGGCTCTGTCTGGAGCTCTGTGATGTCGTAATATGTGATTTTACTGAGGCAAACATTTGAAATGTGCATTCAGAGTGTTAGAGGCCTTAACTAGTGTGGAGGGAGTGCAACATGGTGGTAAACAGATCTGGGTTTTGGTGTCGGAAAGACCTGCTTTGGGTCCTTCATCATGTCCTTGGATACTCTCTTCAAACTATAGCTTCTTCATCTGAAATGGGGATGGTGAAACTTGTTCTAAAGAATTGGTTGTGAGGATTGCTATAACATAAATAGAGATGACATAAAGATAATTTATAAAGTGTCTGGTACATGGTCAGCCCTCAGGAAATGGAATCTACCATTAGTATTATCAGCTTAATTACCAACTAGAGAGAAATCTTAAGTGACTACTCAGGATTAGCATCCCAACAAGCAAGGCTTTATTATTCTTCTCTTGCTGTCCCTAAGTGTGGCCATCAAGTGAGAAATCAAACTTCAGTGAAGTCTTGAAAGGCTGTTAGCTTGTGGTGTGAAATTAAACTCAGACAATACCAGATTCTCAGCCGAGTTGTGATTTGTGAGCAATAAGTTCTCATAAAATATATCTATATTTGCAAATTTGGGAATTGTAGAAGAACTCAAGACATCTCCCACAAGATTATCAAAGGTCCACTGTATGTATGCAAAATGAAGCTCAGAGCAAAGAAGAAACAAAATTCAGATTGGTGATTTGGGGGAGGTAATGTGAAAGTTACTCCTTAGCCCTCTGTTATTTATTTACTTATGTTTTTATGTGTATATGTATTCATTAATTCATTAATTCATTCATTTTAGTTACTGTGGATTTACAGAAAATGACATATGCTTATATGAATATGTAGCTCTTCTATCATACTTTAAGATTACTTCAAATAAGTTGTTTTGAAAATTATCTTCTCATGGGGGCACCTGGGTGGCTCAGTTGGTTAAGCGTCCGACTCTTGGTTTTGGCTCAGGTCATGATCTCAGGGTTGTGAGATGGAGCCCCACATTGGGCTCCAATTCAGAGGGAAGTCTGCTTGGGATTCTCTTTCTCCCTCTCTCTCTGCTTCTCTCAACCCCTCTAAAATAAACAAACAAACAAACAAACAAATAAATAAATAAATCTTAAAAAAAGAAATTCTCTTCTCATGGACAAATACATAGGTATTTTGTTTCCTTTGTCAATATATACAGTAGTTACTTGCTTAATGAACAGAAGTTTCAGTAAATGTTCACTGATCTAAAACTCTTTTACATACAACCCTGTAAGCAGCTACCGTGTGGTGTTTATACCTGTAAGAGGAGTTCTTGCTAACCAAGAGCTCCCTAACATGGCAATTACCTCAGGAGTAGTCTTACCACAGTTGAATCCATAAGGGAGCTGAATACCATTTTGTCCATTGCTGTTGTCTTTAATCAGTAGCGAAATCTTTGAGAGGTGAGCATTGGTCTTTGGCAGAAGATGGAGGATGTAATATAATATGGTGGAGATAAGACTGGCTACCCAGCAATTCCAGCTGTGTTCTCTTCTTTCTCAGAGTCCTTGTGTTGCCCTGAGTCTGGGAATTGGGCTGAGATTTGAGCACCTTTCTGACCTTTGTTCACATTAAGGGGTAGGAGTTGAAAGGTGGCCACCATCCCAGCCCACCTTCCTAACTGAGATATGTATCCAAGGGACATTTTTCTTCCTTTCCCTCCCCTCTCTGGGTTTCAGCTATCTTGAATATGAGGGGAAAATGCCCCACTCTCTAAGTCGTCAATTTTTTTATAGTATTGCCCCAACAAGCATTCTTAGGCTTTCTTCCTGCTGGTTGTGGGTCCTCTTCATGGGTGCATTTATGTACAGCAAACATTTGCTTTCTCCAGAAGCAAAACCAGAAAAGTGATTGCACTTTCTCATGGCTATAGGGCATTCTAAGAACTTCTCCTTCTGTGATGCCAGCCAGGGCTCTCTGTGCTGTCCTTATGGGGTACGATTTTGTTCTTCAAATCACAGCCTTCGCATGATCCTCGACCACAGCTTCCGCGGTAGAATCATAGGTTAAGGGACATTGCCCCTTTGTCCTTTTGGGGTCACTCTGCTACTGGCATTTTAAAAACACTACAACAAGCTTTGAACTGCTTTGCCACCCCCCATCTTATCTGCAGGATCTGAGCTGGTGGTGCAGGCATCACCCAGTCTGTACCTGGCTCTCCTGGCTCCTCAGAGGTGAGCAGCTAATGCCAACTTTCCCCACCCACGGTATCTCCTGCCAGCCCTGAATTCCAGCTTCAGGAGAATTTTTGATGGGTGTGGGACTCAGTCCGGCAATGCCTTAAGCAGAGCATGGTACTTGGTTTACACCTGCCGAGACCTGTTCTAAACAGGTCAGGTCTACAACTTTCTGATTTTAAAGTTCCTTGGAAAGAACCTGTCCCTTTACAGAAAGAGTTCTGGTTTTTTTTGTTTTTGTCTTGTTTTGTTTTTTAAGAAATTTGGAGTCTCAGGTGGAGATCTTAAAAATATCTCTCCTTGCCTCTCCCTCTCCTGCATATTCTCCTAGGAATAGCTTAAAAATTAATCTCTTCAACCAGATCTAACAAGGCTGCCTCACCCTCCCTCCCTTCTACCAGTCACCCCTTATCTGCTTAAGGAATTCAAAGCAGAAATTCTCATCACAAGTCACTGATATTTCAGAAATGATATAATGGCCCCCCTGCTGCCATCTCTGTATAACCAAATGTCCAACAGAATCACAGTCACTGTCACAAAGCATATTGGATTTAGTTCTAAGGACTGACACCTCTCTTTGTTACACTGATGCATGTTCAAGGATTTTTAGCAATCCCTGAAGAGATCCCTGTGCATACTGTGAGTAAACATCAGAACACAGTCTCATATGTTTGAACAATATCATTTCCTTTATTTTCTACTATTTAACATAATTAGTGACATCATTATCTTATAACATAATTGATCATAATAACATAATTTTTGGCTCTCAGGCCACCATTCTACCAGACTGGTAGAAAATCTAACATCGTTTGTTTTTGGGTCTTCTAAATTCATCCCTTTGACTTGATTGTCAAAATTCTTCCAGGATCTTCTTCAGGACCAGGCATTGATTGGAGTGGAAGATGCCTCCAGGTTATGTGGTTATCTCTAGGTTGTTAAAGCAAGGCTTCCTGAGGACCTGACACAAGCCAGGAATTTGGGGGATGGAAGGTTAAAGGAAGATCAACAATGACAGTGGCTGGGCTGATTGAAAGGTGGGGGTGAGGGAGGATGGGGGTCTATACTGCCCATTCTCTGTCTTAAGGCATTGAATTAATAATGGTGCAAGAATGAAGAGAAGGAAGAGGAGAGGAGAGCAGGTATGAGATGACCAACCATAAGTAAACTGGGAGACAGGCTAAGTTTGCTGTGCCTATTAAGCAGTCGAATGGGCATATTGGAAATGTGGGTCAGGAGAGAGATTGAGATAAAAATAGAGACCAAGTAATAGCATGCGACTCTTGATCTCAAGGTTGTGAGTTCTAGCCCCCACATCATGGGTAGAGTTTACTTAAAAAAAAAAAAAAAAAGAAGAAGAATAGAGAGCAAGAAGAGAACATGGCCAAAGAGAGAGGTCTGCACACACCAGTGCCATGGAATGTACTTCCCTCTCTATCCCAGCAGCCACACTGCTCTCTCAGACCAGGTGACTGCCAAACTGTTGAAATGGTGGCCACCTTCCTCTGGTAGCACTGAGTTCCTGTCATGGCAGCTCTGCAGACTCTTCCTTTTTCTTGGTTCAGTCTCTTTGGTTTGGAACTCATGCTCCTCTCTGCTCTAACCCAGTCTTTCACTTCAGCTGCATTTTCCAGTCTTCTTTTACCAGACATTGTTAGTCTAAAACCAAGACTATCTTCAGTTTTGTTAAGACCTTTACTTCCCACCTCCATGCTTGTCTTTTGTGTCCATGCTGTCCCTTTCACGTGGAATTCTCTTTACTCCAAAATCTACCTGTCAAAGCCTTTTCCTTTACTCATCCCTGTGTGATATTTTTCTTCTTTGAACTCCTGCACTTAATCTTGCCTTTTTAAAGGCATGATTTTAAATTTTTGACGTATTTTTGTCTGGCATATGCCATAGATTCACAGCTTCTCTGTATACTAGGATTGGAAAGAATTTTGGAGCTTCATTAGTTCAGTAATCCCAACATTATGTTTTAGCGGAACATATAATTGAATGATTGCTGTCTTTTCCCAATTTTCAAAAAAGATAGTTAATCCATAGAACTGTCTGAGGTTTAAGTTTACCTATGGGGGTAGGCAGCCTTTAAGATGCCTCTCTCATGACCCCTTCTTCCTGGCATTCACACCTTTGTGTAACTCACTCCCTCCCTGTGAGTGTAGACTCGACTTATTGACTTGCTTATAACATAAAATATAGCAGAAGGGATGAGATATCCCTCATTTACTTACATGGGATGTTCCTGGGCAGTGCTGGAAACATAACCATTTAATACAAATATTAAGAGAAATGTTTCAAACTTTCTTAAACTATAGGAAATACATCTGGAATACCTATGTTATAGTACTTAAACTCAGTTAAGCTTCTTCCCATTTATACATATATGTAGTTTGCTATATTTCAAAGAAAGCTAGCCTTCATTTCTTTTTTAGAAAGCATACTATAGTATAAATGGAGTCCTCATTCCCAGTGATTAAGAAGACCCTTGTTCATATCAGGGGCAGAATATGTTTTACTTCACGTTTTTCAATGGGTAAATAGATATGTGCTTTTTGACTTTCTATGAGCATCATGTCTAACTTTTTATTTTTCCTCCTATACTGTATACTATTAATATAATATGCTATAATATTATTATTAACTTTGAAGTAAGATAAATCAGTCTTTTCAATAAATATCTGAATTATATTGAATGTGTTTAGATTTCACATATTTTGGTGATATTAAAAAATTATATGTGGTGGGACACTTGGCTGGCTCAATTGGTTAAGGAATTGACTCTTGATTTTCGCTCAGGTCATGATCTCAGGGTCCTGGGATCAAGCCCTGTGTTGGGTTCTGCACTCAGCAGGGAGTCTGCTTGAGGTTTCTCTCTCTCTCTCAAATAAAATAAATATTTTAAAAAATCGTATGTGGCTACAAAATTTGCTTGGGAATCATACTTTATACCCTTCCTCTTCAGTGTGTGTGTGTGTGTGTGTATATATGTGTGTGTGTGTATATATATATATATATACATATATATATATACATGTGTATATATATATATATATATATATATATATATATATATATTTATACATGGTGGCCTTTCTCTAATAACACTAGCCATAAAAAACAGCCTCTTTTGTAAGCCTTGTTTTATGTTATGTATGTGCTTTCGTTTGGCTCCTCTGGCTCATAGTGAATCTTGGTGTACTTTTAGATTTGGTGCAATTTTTTTGAGTGTGTTGTTTTTAGGAAATTAGGTTTCTGTTGTTTTTACTGTTGTTGTTTTCCCCCCATAACTAATGTGAAGTCAGCAATTTCATTTTCCCCAGTCAGAGCGCTGTTGTCATCAGCTGTCCCTATATAATGGCTTTTGATATGTCTCATTGTGACACATTGGACCCTGTCCCTAGTTAATCACTCATTTTAGGAGACTGATTCTGGGCAACAATGATTGTATTCTCTCTTCACTTTCAGTGTTAAAATCCTTGGCAGTTCATTTTTCTCTACCATGTTTTGTGGGCTGCTACTTAAACACCCAGCCACACCGAAACTCCAAGCAGAGTAAGCAATGACTCTTTTCTGATTACCCGGCAGGATTTCTCTTAACTACACCAATGCCCTGGAAACTTGTAATGCTTAGAAAAATTTTCCAAGCTCCATATGACCTATCCCTATTTTTCTGTTTTAGAACCTACTTTTCCCAAGTTTTGTAAGTAAAAGAAGCAATACCTTGAAGCTCTTTGCAAACATTTTCCAAGTTCTTACTTACAAAGTACCTTAGTACAAATTGTAGTGAAACATACTTTTATAAAACTGTTTTCCATAAGCCTTTGCAGATATATTTAGCAGTCCAGGAAATCAAGATATTTATGAATAAACCTAAAATGATGCTAAATTCACATAAGCACACGCATATTATTTTGTCATATCTTCTTTTAAACAAACCTTAAGGAGATACATATGTAAGAGTGTGTGTATGTGGGAGAGAGAGAGAAGGAGGGAGGTGGGAGAGAACGGGATTGCATACATATAATATAGAAATACTTACCTTAAGGTTATTTTGTGACATCTCTGAATCCTCTTGCATCTGAGTGGAACCATGCCAAAATGATGAGAACTTTCACCATTTGGATTTTAGTATTTTATTTTTTGGCTGAAATAATAAAGAAAAACAAAAAAATTTATTATGGTGAAGTTTTTATAAACATTTTATAAAGACCATATGGATGTATATTTATATATGTGAATATGAATAATTGTATGTATATAATTTATAACAAAAATTACTCTTGTTTCCTCAAAATTGATTTAGTTGGTATATATTGCCTTAAGACTAGCACTGAGGAAAAACACTTTTGATGTGTTAAAATCAACTTTGATCACAGTGATTTATCATTGATATCTGCGTGGCTTATTGACTTCATGTAACCAGGGACAGGAAGATGCATCTTTCTCCATCCTCCATGCAGGACTGTGCCAGTATGCATGTGCTCACTCACACGGGTTTAAAAAATAACAGAAAAAGAAAAACTTCAGAAGTAAATGTATCTTGGCTAGAACCAAACATTGTTAGAAGCTGTAATAAGGGACTGAAGAATTTGGGGTATTTTTCTTGCTTTGCTTTATAACAGTATTTTATAAAGTGACTAATGGTTCTAGCATTGCTGGAAACTTTCTACAAAGTTATGTCTTGACCCCTGCTCTTTTACTTAATTGTGGAGATGTGGAAAGTGCATAATTCATGGTTATCATAAGATATATTTATGATTATATGTCATTGGATATATTCATCATTATCATGAGATATATTCATGGTTGTAATGAGATATACCCACTGAGACTGATGCTTTCCGTGAATAATGCAGACACTTAAGGCATTTTGGGCATTCAGTACAAAGTGGAATAGGTCTCAGAGAATTAAGTTGCCTCTTGAAGTGGAATACTTTTTTCAGTTACTAATACTGGCATTAGACTGTCGGGATCAGCAGTGACTTTACGCATTCATTTGGGGGCAAATTAAGAAGCAGAGATAACAGGTTTCTTGTCTCTGGGTCTTCCACATGGCAGAGGGTGACAGCAGCTGCTGGCTCCTGGCAGGGAGCACTGGGACAACCTCAGGGTAGTGTTAAGAGTCTGGAAACCCTGAAGTTTTGTTACTCCCAGAACTTTGTAGTGGCACTGATGGAGGAAGAACATTTTCTTTTCTTTCTTTCTTTCTTTCTTTCTTTCTTTCTTTCTTTCTTTCTTTCTTTCTTTCTTTCTTTCTTTCTTTCTTTCTTTCAGACAGAGAGAATGAGAGACAGAGAGCATGAGAGGGAGGAGGGTCAGAGGGAGAAGCAGACTCCCTGCCGAGCAGGGAGCCCGATGCGGGACTCGATCCAGGGACTCCAGGATCATGACCTGAGCCGAAGGCAGTCGCTTAACCAACTGAGCCACCCAGGCGCCCGGAAGAACATTTTCTATAAAGAACTATAGATGGATCATTTGAAAGATTGAGGTCAGCATTGTAGATAAACACAGGTGAAATTTCAGTTACTATGTAGACATATAAAATATGCACAGAGACAATATGGTATAAAAGAAATTTAAAAATGAATTCTTGATCCTTCCAGCATTACAATCTTAATGCTTGATTCTCACAACTTACGATGTGTAGACTACCAGTTACCTAGGAATTTGGGGCTAAACGAATATGCAATATACTGTTTTTAAGACACCAAATAAAAAAGTTGAAGAAAGATTATAGTTTTGGAAGAACTATTACTGGATGGCTTCCTGAAAGAGAAATTTTGTGAGGAGAGACTAACAGAAGGAATAAAAAGTCTCTTGGTTCACAGACTGAAATCCATTATGCTATAGGATCTTTACCACAATTTCAGTGGTCTGTTTTACTGCTCAGTGGATATGTTGCTTAGTGAATATTGGTCTTGTTGCAAGGATAGTGTCCTATTTGAGTCCAAAATAGCTCACACATCTCTCTTGTGTTTAGTAATAAATTGCCACTAACCATCAGGTAAAAGTTCATTTTACAAGATTCCAGATGGTGCATTTAACACCATTTTTAAGGCTTCCTGTAACTAGCTAACGTGTATAGTTAATGCAGATATATCTGAATTCCAGTATACTTTAATTCTTGATATAGGGTCTCCCCTCCATCCTTCCTCAGGTTTTTCCCTTTCTGGCATGTTTTTCTATTTTTCTGAACCCAGAAGTTACCACTGGCAAGATTTCAGTCTCAGAATTTCTGTCAACCTTTAAAGATATAACGTTGTGGCTTTTGCAAAGTTATTTTAAAATGAGTTTTAAATTGTTGATGACAGCAGTGTTTTACTTGGTTCTTGGGTATACCATAAATTCTAGCATTGTTTCTTTCTCACTGAAGTTCATAAGGAAAAGTTTGTACTTCTGTGTGTTCCTTCAGGAAAATGCCTCCAGAATTTTATTTACCTTTGAGATTGTCTTGGGAAAATGAAGGGTTGTTATGCCCTCTTTAGCCTTAGCAAATTAAATACTGCATAGCAGGCAGGATAAGGGGTCATAAAATCAAGGCTAGGCAAAGATAATAAGCATCAAATCAGAAGAGATAAATTTTTGCCAGAACTTTGGAAGCACTTAGTTAACGTAGTAGGAAACAATGACATTCAATAGGGATAGATTAGTTTTCTTTTTCTGAAATTAGTTTATTACATAAAATCATGTCCATGAGTCAATTGGGAAGGCATATCAAGAAAATCAAAAGTGCTAACACATAAACTGTCTAGTGTTTGTTTATTTTGAATTTATATAGCCTCTTTTCTCTGGAGATTTGAAGATGCTGTGCAGAAAATTTTAAATCTTTTGAATAATAGGCAGTAAGTTGTAAAATGTGAACTTCTGATAGGTTATAATCTCTAAGGCTCTTTAATGCATCCAGATATAAGCACTTGCAGTTGCAAAGGGAAAGTACCTAAAATATGAGATTCTTACCTAGCTGGATATGAAGAATAAGAGATACTTTGGGTAAACCTTATTCTTTCAGACTCCAGTCTATTTTTTCTACTTATTCTGACATTTGATATTAGAGGTTTAACCTCAAATATGAAGCACTTTGTAAATTGCTAAATTCTCTTTTACATTATAGAGAAATTGAAAGTCAAAGCTACCCAGGCCAATCGTTGAAATGTGATTTACTCCGGTATCAGTGGTAGGAGAATATTAAAGATAGCACAAGAGGATAAAGACTCACAGGTAGCACAAAAGTTAACATTTTACCTTTTTGTGTGAAGCAATAAAACCTGGGTGAATCAAAGCATTCCCCTCATAGTATTTTTCTGAGATTTAAATGAAAAAGTACACATTAAATACTAGAAATACTATGTAACACATATCAACTGCTCTACTGTTAATGCTGTTGCTACTAGGTACAACTCCAGACTATGTGAATATACCATTTTTATGTAGCTATTTTTTTACTTCACTGCTCGTTTTCATGGAATAAATGATCTTGACACTATTCTTTTAAATATTAAGAGTACACATACGTTTTAATAGTCTTCAAATTGGAACCGAACTTTGATAATATTCTGCAAGATCTTTTAAAATCCAGTTCCTTTTAACTTAATTGGATTGTAAAAGTTGTTGTTTTGAAAACAGGAGTGAGGTTTAATGGAGGGGGTGTGGCTCGTGGCTGCTCCCTGATAGTGAATCTGTCATCCGAAAGCCATGTGGAAGTGAGAATTTGAAGGAAATAGGGAGTGGAAATAGGCAAAGAGCAGTGGGTTACGAGTTAGCCTTTGTGCAAAATGTTCTGAGCAGTCATGCACAGTTCCAGACCCACAATGACGCTGCGTTTCCACAGTGCCCTTGTTCCTGAACTTCTTGCCCTGATCTGAAGCACTGGGAATGCAGTGAGAATACAACAGACAGTCTTAAAAGGAATCATACCTTCTTGGCTTGTTGAGTCATCCGCCCGCTATGAAGAATCTGTTCATTATTTTAAGTAGTTCTGTAGCTTTAGCAATCTTTAAGGGAGAGCGTGGAGATTTTACCTCTTTTGTTTAATTGATTTAGCTGGTGGTCCCTTGTAGTGGTTAATGAAATCCCATTTCCATATACCTGTGCTGGGTTGCTTTTTAGCTCATGATGTGTGGAGAAAAGAAAGAACAGCTTGTTTTATTGGAAGGAAAAAAAAGCCTTTTGAGAATGGCAAAGTGGCAGAAGATAAAGCTCGACGCTGATTATTTTGAACAGAAAGACCTGGTGATTTAAAAACCCTAACTGCTGTCTTCTGAAATATACATCATGTTAGATAAGCCTCCTTGGTAATAAGCATCAGTCACTGTTTGAGATTTTGACCAAATTGTAGTTTGGATCCACAATTTTAATTACAAGGAAGAAACTTAAGCAGATGAATAAGAAAGAATATAAACTATATTTTAGTCTCATCTAAGTTAAAACTGTAAAACAATTTGCATAACTACCTTTATGTCTAGGACTGTTAAATACAAAAAAAAAAAAATTATTAATTCAGTGGATTGCCTGGCAGTTGGAGTGACAGGTAAATTGGGGATTAACAGCAGAGCCAGGTTGGTGTGTACGTGGCTGTGTGTCTGTCTGTGGTAGGCCCATGTGGAGTGGATGGATGTCCAGGTGGCAGAAATTATACTATCTAAGAAATAAAAAGGTTTAGCATTTTTTAAACCACTCTTTCTTAAGATTACAATATCTGATGAGTACAGATTTGCCTTCTAGAGCTGTGAAGTGATAATGCCTTAGTTAGGAAAAGCAATCGAGAGAACATGTTGGTTGCATAGGAGAGTGATTTCATGTTGCTTTTACTGCCTTGTCATTTTACATGGTTGTTACTGTCAGAAAGTTGGATCATCAAAAATCACCATGAGAATGCGACAATGTTGCTTCTCAAATCTTCTTCAAAAGATATTTTCCTTATTTATCCAGGGGTTCGATATTATATTTGAAGATCCAGGTAATGCGTATGCCTGACGACCATGTCAAAGGTGAAGGGAGAAGCTAGCATGAGAAGCACCAGTCCGGGACCTGATTGCTGGAAACCACGTCTGGGTCTCTTCAGAATTTTCGTGTCCTGACCGAGGACACAGAGTTTTGGAGAGGGGCCCTTCAGTGCCTAATAGTCTTAAAGATTTGTGACTTCCCTGATTTATCGGGGAGGAGATCTCACAATCACGGTGTAATAGTTCCTTTTCCCATTAAATTATTTTGCAGTGTTGCTACTGCAAAGAATCATGAAGAAAGATGAGCCGGGCAAATTTTGATGATCAGATCTTAAAGAAATAAAATCAGCCTCCAAAGAGATATTTCTGCTAATTCAGAAGCTAAATGTCTTGTGATAATGTCTCAGATAAATGTTTGTTCAGTGTTGGTGAAAGATTGGAAGTTTTCTCAGCACCCTTTTAGGATATGTTAGTTCTCAGATTTCCTCTTCCTTTATTCTTTTCATAAGTGGCTTAGATTTCAAAAATGAGACATATCCCAAAACAATACAACAGGTAAGAGAAGGTTTATGTTTAATGTTCATTAACAAAATCAGTCTACCTGGTACCATACACAGGTCCTGATTCATATAGGCTGAAGGCGGCATATTAGATGTACCAACTGGAAAGTGCCATATAAAAACTCGTATTAGTTTCACAGAGCAGAACACCCTTTAGTGAACACAAATGATGCAAAGAGTTTAGTGTTCACACATTTTACCTTCAGATTTCTTCAAGCTAGATACACCATGCATGCAGTTTTACATTTCAGGGTTAAAGTATTTGGAGGTGTTTGAACTAGCTAGCACATGAATCATTCTTCCACTTAATTCTCTATGTTGCAACAAAAACTGAATAGATAAATGTGCTTAAACCAGGGAGAATTGGAGAAAATGTGTTGGTTAGTTGTAGAGGAGGGTATTAAGATCTGGGGTGCTCTAGTAATAAAGAGAGTAATTAGTAAGGAAAAAAATTGCTGCCAATAAAAGAAAATAAATAGAAAAGTGAGTATGTCATATGTATGTTATGTGTATGTATACATAATTTCTTTTACTTATAAGTTCATCCATATATATGTGTGCACATAGACATACATATAGACATGTATATGATTAAATATATCTGTGCTAAACCTTTGGAGGGGATTTATCATTACTAAATGTAAAATCCTGCAAACTTGGGAATACTTGGCTCTTTCCCATAATACACTGTGTCTGTGGAATTCCATATTTTACCTTTCGGAGATGTAAGACGTGATGTTGTTTTCTTGAGGAGGAAAGAGCACAGAAAATGCAATGATAGGTCAGTTGAAAGACCAACAGCAATGATCCTTCAGTTTCCATATATTAGATTTCACTAATTTGAAATTAGTCACATTGTTTCATCCCTCTGCTAGGTCTGAACTACATTGTGTGCGGGAGGTTCATTTTATTTTTAGGGAAACATGGTTGCCTTTAGTAGGATGCAGCCACTGAAACAATCTAATCCATCCACAGATAAGGGTTAAAGGGTACTGTTGTTTCCCTCTTAGAGATTTATTTAGAGATGTCAACAGTGTAGACTGTTTAAAATGGTTGGATACTGTGCATTTTGATAACTCCATTTCTGGTGCCACAAGTGAGAGGTAGAAAGTGTGAGAGGAACTCTTTCTCAGAGTGTGAGTACTCGCTTGGAGGCGTTCACATTTGCTTATGAAATAGTCCCCTCAGGGCTCAAGAAGCGGAAATGAAAAACCAAAGGGCTTTCTTGAAATGTTCCCATGCTTCCATGAAGAGTGTATTACATTGGATATTAATATTAGTTACTGAGGCAGAAATCAGGTAGAGAGCGGAGAAATATGGAAATAACTTTTTCCTGGTGCTGTTTCCTCAGGATGCTGTTTGAATGTTTAGGAAGAAAACCCCATGAGTTACTGATGAGGCAGCTGTAAACAGGGGAAGTGACAGATGTAATGAAAGTCTCGGGGACTGTCCTAGAAGAGGTCCCAGCACTGGTTGTGTGAGCATTATTTACATGAAGATGAACAGATGGATACATTTGATCAAATTCTGTGGGGTCCCTACGTCAGAATTCTGCTTAGCATTCTGAATCTGCAGTTACAAATGTATGTATTTCTGATGCTTTTACAGGAGCAAGTTCTATATCTTATTTTTTGCAGGGCTTAAGGTTGTCAGAATAATGTTAAAAATGACACTTTACCATTTATTGTAGTGATTTCTATTCCGTTCCTATTTATTGTTCTGTCATGGTGATTTATTTCACTAGACACTTAGAAGACAATCAAGAGATAAGCTAGATGTGATAATTTATGCCATTTGGGGAAGAGAAATGTTAAAGAACTTATATACACAACCTGAGTCTAATAGTGAAGTAGAAAAGTGTAATTCAATTTTCAGGAAGTGGGATCGATATGCTTTGTCAGCAGGGTGGTGGTATGACTCTCCTAGGCTTAAAAAAAAAATTAGAATGAAAGTAGAAAATCAGTACAGTCCTGCTAGTGCCACTTTTGGTATACAAATGCCTGCCTTCTGGAATATTAATGTACGTCTCTAAAGTACACAATCCATGAAGTTTCTTCTCCTTTCCCTCCCTTTTTTTTTTTTTTTTTTTTTAGTTCGTCATTGTTTTAGTATTTGTACCACTTCGCAGTCCTCCAGATATTCATACCCTTCTTCCATCTCTGATGGTGTGTCCAGGGGTATTTGCACAGGATGCTGAAGATTCATTTTGTAGATAACAGCTATAGCCATGTAAGTTTTCAAGAATTGTTATAATAGATTTAAGAACATAATAGTTCGTGTTAACTGATTTAACCAAAGGCCAGTGTAACCACCTGACGTTTGAGGTCACAAAAATGAAAATGCTTTGATGAAGACCAGAGGCAGGTCTACCTTGAAGCAAGTGAAGCTTAAGTTCATTCCGGGGCGCTGGTTGAGTCCTAATACGGTGATAGCATGGGCACATGTTTTCATTAAATTTGCAAAAGTGATTAGTATCCCTGTTTATATTGTAGCTTCCCCTCTATCACTTTTCACCTTTACCTGTGGTGTTAGAGTGGCAGGGGCATTTGAGGGATCATATAAAGGGACATTAACTTGGAGATGCACTGACTTTAGTTGAGTGGGATTCATGTATACCCTCCACACTCATTTCCGTCTATGGTTCTGTGATTAAGCTGTGCAGAACGGGCATGGCTCCTAGGAATGATCCTGCTGCTGCCTCACCTACAGTCTAACAGGAAGTTTCTTCTGTGTCACTAGACACTGAAATCATGTACTCGTGGAAGAAAAACTGGGCTTGAATGGATAGAACCAGAAGGTAGCCTCTGGAAAAAAAACTGGGCTTGAATGGATAGAACCAGAAGGTAGCCTCTGGAAAATTCTTCCAAATCCTGTATCTCCTAAGAAACTTGAGAAAGGTTTTCCAAAATTTGATATGGTCTGAAAATTTTATATTACTTTACCAAAAACATTGGAAAGATGAAAGGATTTTTTTCTCAACTGTCTCTAACAACAAGGACAACTAAATTCTATCAACTATACCACTGGAAAGATTAAAATATCTTTGTCTTGTATCTCTAAGTCTCCCTAAAAAATTCTCTCTGTGCATAATTCTACTCTATACATAAAATTCTCTTTACGAAATCATGGCTGTTATGAGTAGGTCATAATTTTGTATTTCTTTAAAGAGGGCATCCTAAATCAGGTAAGTTTCAGGCCTTACAAAACTTGTATCCTCCCCTAATGAGGACACATTTTGCAACAGTCGGATAAATGCCATGTATCTAATGGTCTTTATGTGGGTTTAAAACTATGAAGAATAAACCATATTTTCAGATCTTTTTTAAATATTGAAAAGCATTTGTCACATGACTGGGGATTTGTTTGAATTAATAGAGTATCCTAAGTGTGATGCTGAGTATTTATTTTTTAAATCCCAGTCAGAATTTTATTTGTGCACCTCTAGGTGGGTTTGTAAGTAATTAGGCCTCAAGCACTATTTTCCTTTTTAGTCAAATGCTGTTAAACAAGATCCAGTTTTTTTCACTCACTCCTAAAACAATCCCTCGGTTTGATGAGATTGAATAATACTGATAATATCGATGTTAGTGATTCTGATCCTGGACTGTCATTGATCTTGGTAACTTGCCCACATTGCTCACATCCAGCTCAGGTAAGGACTGGAAATAGCTGTATTTGAAATGCAAGAAGCTCTTAGCACCTCTTCTCCTTAGTTCCATGCCTCATGTGCCCCTTCCACTTGGATTTCTTTAGCTGTCAGCCTATCACAGTGTCTTGCTTAGAGCAGGCACTCCCTAAATGTTGGTTGGGTGAACAGTTGTTCTTTTATCTAGCTGTGTGTTCTTGCTACTCCCACCTCCACTAGACCACTGACAGCTACAGGGCATATTCACACATTATCCATCTCTGTTTTTCCCCAGCAACCATTGATCATAGTAGTACCTTTCATATAGTGAGCCTACGAGTGCTGGTGATGGGGGTGGTGCTGGTGGTGGTGTTGATGTTATGGTCCTAACTAGTCAGCATCTGGCCAACCAGGAATATTGTGGTAATATTTTGCTCTTTGGATAAATGCAGTCCTTTTTACCTCACTTCCCAGTTCTGAATGTCTACCAAACCATACTGAATCTCTATCAAAATCTATGTGACTGTACTATACCTGTAAATTAGAAGTTGTCACAACTGGACTCAAATCTTTTTCTTGAGCATGATTTCCTTGCATTTCTTGCTTCTGTTTTCTGTTCCTATATGCACACTTTATGTGAATAAGATGAACATTAGCAGATTTATCTACATCTCTTCATTTCTATTCTACAGCAATAGCCCCTTAGAGTAATATCTGAAGTTATAGTAATTTTCTTCATATCAGAGAGTTTCTAACTATGTTAATGGAAGTTAGACTGGTTGCAGAGACATTCGTGAGAACTACCTACGCTGTAACATTTAAACAATTTATTTGATCTCTCTTTAGCTTACCTGCTCATGTCTTTGGAACATTGATGTTGACCTTGTTGGAACTTTGTCTATAATCATGATAAGTCCTTCAATAAAATCTAATAGAAAATGACATTTAAATTTCCAAGTGATTTATTAACGCTTTGAACATTTTGTGATGTTTTATACCCATTTTAGCAAAGAGATACCCTTATTACACTGTGTTCATATATTATTTCCTTGAATATCCAATGCCTAGTGACTTCATATTTTTTTTAAAAAAATAATAAAAGAAGAATAACAACAGCATAAAAAGTAGATAATCCTGAACATTGCCTATTTCCTGATAAAAAGTGAGAAATAATCTTTGAGGACAGCAAAAGATAGTGAACATTTCATCAGCCATCAGACTGCAGTCCTGTTTTTCAAAGCATCTATGTGACTTTGGCCTTGCGTCTAGGCTTCCATTTCCTCACAGATAAAATTAAGAAATGGATTACCCCTACTTCTTCACCTGGCCTACTCCTAACCATCCTTCAGGATTTCTCTGTCATTCTTTTGTTTGGGAAACTATTGCTTACTCCTAGGGGAGCTGGGTGCCCCCTTTGTGCATACTCCCTCAAAGCCCTTAAGGCATTCTATTATAGCTGTCTGGTTATTAATTTCTCTCTCTCTCTTTAAGGCATGTGCCTCTCAGGGGCAAGGGTCATGTCTTTTTGCCACCACCATGTAGCACAGAGTGGGACTAAGAAAAGAAAGGTGATTAAGGACAAAAGCCAGGTTCATATCCTAGGTCTTGGCTCCAACATCGACTGATTATATACACTTGGTCAAATTACTTTATTTACATAGAGCTTTGCTTCCTTCTGTGGAATGAGGATAATAACGGCTGCCTCATCAGTGTTATTATCAGAATAAACTGAAGTGTTGTTTTTTAAGCGCCTAACAAAGTGCACGGTGTATAGAAAGCACTCAGTTAATGCTATTACTACTATCATTTGTCTCCCCCACCGATTTTTGCTAAAATAAAATACACATCGTATTGTATGATTTTTAAGGTTCTTCCACATGTTAGAATCTATGATCATTCCATTCTGTTTACTGACTAAGAAATAAAAAGATACTTTTAGCCTTCTGATTTTGGATAGGGGGACAGAATGGCCATCTGTTACAATGCTTATTGTTTGTGTGCATTAAGAACTGTGAAGGGCCTGAAATTTTTACCCTATTTGCAAGCTAGTACATCAGCTTACCTGCCACAGTTTCATGGATGCTGATAGAAGACAGAAGATCTTGGATCGGTGACAAAGTACAGTTTATCACCCACAGCAATTGTAGTAGCCAGAAGATGAGCATTTGTACCAGTTCTTTAAGCCCTAATTCCCATATGGTGATTCAAAGACAGCCTGGGGATACCAACACTTGGTGGGGCGGGGTGGGGGGATAACCTGAGCTTAGGGAACCTGACTCTTTTATATCAGGCAGCAAGCAGCCTAACCTTTGACACTGAGTGAGATATTATCCTTATTACACTGGACAGTAAACATACCTGCCCTAGTTCTGGAGGAAGACACTATCTTTGACTTTCTCTATACAAATATTCTTGAAAAGGTAGCCCCAAAGAAAGGCAGTTGGTGCCTTCAACTCAGAAAGAAACGCGAGATACAGAGACCCACAGGGAATGGTCTCTCAACATGGAAATTTGTATTTCTACAGAGTGGATTTGCAACTTTTGTCAGATTCCTTAAAGGGATATGTGAACTAAAAAAAGTTTAAGTCTCTAAATCCCTAATTCAATATTCAGAGTGATAACATACTTGAGAACACCAAAAGGTAAAGAGTAAGGAAACAAGATACCACATAGGAGATACCATATGGCATTTTTGTGATGGAAGGAATTTGCTCCCCTAGAATCAGGTTTTTTATTTGGCCCTAATTAAGAATGGAACTTGGGGTGCATGGCTGGCTCAGTCAGTAGAGTGTGCAACTCTTGATCTCGGGGTCATGAGTTCAAGCCCCATGTTGGACATAGAGCTTACTAAAAAAAAAAAAAAAAAAAAAAAGGACTGGAACTCAGTCCATCAGTCCAGAGATAGCACCTGGGACCCTGTCTAATAGGAAATAGAGTTGAGAACTCTGGCTTTAGTGAAGAATGTGAACAGGGTAAGGACAAAAATTGACAGCTTTTTCTGCAAGGAGGACATTACTAATTATAATAATGCTTATTAAAATAATTTGCCACATACAAAGATAACCACATTCATTTTTAAGGTTAGATATGCATTGTTGTGAGTTTTTGGTGTATGCTATACATAACAGGAAAGTCAAAGGTTACTCCCTTAACTCAAATAAATTTTCATTTTAATTTCATATTATCAAAATGTATGCTTCTGACTTTCCCCATTTGCATCACTTTATTTTCAACATTCTTATAAGCCAAGTGTTATAAATACCATGGCAAATTATTTTATGATCCATTTATCTCAGTAATGGTGACCTCTGTCACTTGAACCACTGTTCAATGTATTGTCAAACAGTAAAGATTAAGGCACAGGGCATTTTGTGGAATTAGTGACTACCCAAGAGCTTATAGCCTTATGCCAAACCAGTCATTAGTAGTCAGCAAATGTTATGTTCTGAAAGCATTATTATGATTATGTAACAAAAATAAGAGACAAAAACAGATGGCTTAAATAAAAATACTGCTAATCCAGGGTTTCCCAACCTCAACACTATTTTACATTTTGGGCTGGATAATTCTTTGTTGCAGGGAGCTAGTCTGTGCACTGTAGGATGTTTAGAAGCATCCCTGGCCTCTACCCTTTAGATGCTTGTAGTGGCCACCCTCCGCCCCCACACCTCCCACCCCCCAGGGTCCCAGTTAAAAATGTCTTCAGACAGTGCAGTACAGAACGTTCCCTAGGGGGCAAAATCACCCTCCATTGAGAACCAGTGTGCTAGTCCCATTTTTAAAAGTGGGAATATTCAATCAATGAATGAGAAGGTAAATAGTATAGCATAAGCCTGATAAACATTCACCGCTTCCGAAGTAAATTTAGGCTTCCCTAGTTTGAGGGATTTCAAAATGACCTCTCTGCCAGTTCCTAGAGTACTGCATGTGATCAGTTCCAGAGCACGGTCAACAGGAAAGAAGACTGGACTTGAGTTCTTGCCTTTTTCTGCTGCTTTGTCGTTTTATGATTTGGGGACAAGTCATAATTTGTCTGAGTTTGTTTTTCATCTGTTGAGAGAGATTATCCCCTGTCATACCTACCTTGGAAAACTGCTGTGAGAATCAAATCAGATAGTGTGGGTGAAAATGCCTTGAAAAGGGTAAAGATCTCTATAATTGTTAGGATAAGAAAAAATAAAAATCACTTTGTTTTAAGAATTTCTTGAAAATTTTAGAGCATTCCTTGAAATAACCAGAGGAACCCCAGGGCGCTGCAAAAAAAGGATTTGAGAATCACTTCTTTTGACGATGCCCTTTAGTCCTGCTTAGCTCACTTTTCTGTGTTCTTGGTTGCCATGTGCTGAAGGGCTGGGACAGAAGGCGCGGTTGAAGGAGTAGTGGAAAGACTTGGCTGACAGCAGCAAGGAAGTAGCACTCAATGTTCAAAAAGCATAAGTACTTTGTTTATGTTTCCTCAGTAACCAAGGAGCATCTATAAATTAAGTAACTAGAGACTTTAAAAAGGAGAAAATAAAGTGAATCTTGTAAATTTGTTAAAAAAGAGATATTGCTGATTTAAGTAATCCTGTATCTGATTTATGATGTTATGTGCCCTTTATTAACTAAAAATCCATCGTGAGTTTTTTGTAATAGCTTTATATATTATATAATAGCTTTATCTTTTTTGGTCAAAAATGAGTATCCTTTACCTGATGCTAAACCTTTTTAATAATGCAGAATTGCCACAAACTTTCTCCCCTGTTAAATATTTAGTGCTGGCCTTCCTTGCCTGGAATTATATAAAAATATATGCCTGATCTTTGGGAAATAGAATAACTTAGTCTCAGATTAGAATGGATCTTAAAAGCTACATGATCCAATGTACTATTTAGTTCAGAAATCCTGTTCTTGGACCTCTGACAGATGGCCCTGCAGTCTCTGCTTGATCTTCTACCTTTCCTCAGTATAGAATATATTTGGACGATTTTGCAGATGAGAAAACGGAAGGCTACATAAGCTATGCAACTGTGTCCAAGATCACTTGGATAGTAAGTAGCAAAGCCAGAAAGTGACCCATTCTGTCTGAATCCAAAGCCCTTGCATAAATCCTAAATCATTTATTTGGCTTTGCTCCAACTAATCCTACTGTTGGGCAATTCTTTTTTAAAAAGTTAGTTTTCACAATGCACTGAAATCTACCTCTCCATAACCCTGCTGAGAAACCAAAACCCCAAAACAACACCTTGTTCTTTTGTGTGGACCATGAGACAATATATTCAGTCCACACTTTTCCAGATGACAACCCTTCAAATCTCTTCTTGTACTTAATGATGAACCCCCCTCTCCTACTCCTAAATTTGATCTTTCAGCCTGAATGTATCATCTTCTAAGTGTACCTGACTTAGCACCCTTGTCATAGCCACTATATTTCTGGTTGACTTTTGCTGGGTGTTGAGACTTATACGGTCCCCTACCTCTGGGATAGAAACCAGTTCTGAGCCGATATCTGAAGTAATCATCTTATCCTTCGTCACTGGGGCTTTACCTAACTTTGATTTGGGCACTCTGCACTTACTAACTGTGTTTTCTTTTTTCCACTGCCGCCTCTTGTTCTTTGCTTGCGTCGGGATTGCTGCCACTAAAAATTACAAAGTACCGTGAACTCTCTTTAGTCTGGATAGTTTTATAACAAGACTTTATATTAAAGTAGGTTAAAGTGCAGCTTGGTTTAAGTCCATCATTTCAATTTTAAGATCTTTTTATATATTTTAAAATTTCCTCACAGATTAGAGTTCACATTTGATAAGCATATCTTCATCGAGCTATATGATTACTGCATAATTATTCAAGTGTTTTGGGTAAGTTAAAATCATAAATATTATTTGTATCCTTTCCCATTAATTATTAAGCACATGTCTGTTTCAGAGAAATTTAATCTATGTGTTTGATTCATAGGCGCATAATTTTTCAAAGCGTAATTTTGTAAGAGCCATCTAACATCAGTCATTTTTATGGTGTGTGTGAGTGTGTGCGTGTGTGTGTTCACACACGCATTTGTCTTCATTCCTAACATCAGAAGGTCATGTTTTGTTATGAATAAACAAATGCCTGTATGTTAAACATGTCTTGTCTAAGACATAAACTTGGTTAACTAATCTCTGCCATCTACCATTGGAAAAATGTATTTTCTTGACAGATTGAGCTACCTCCTTAAAATAGCCTAGGCAGATTCCCATGATGTTAGGCAGTGGGTAGAATTTCCAGGAGCAATAGTAGATCTCTGTTGCTTTCATTGGCTCATAGATTCAGACAAGTCAATAAAAGAACAGGATATCAATGAGTAATTGACAGAAGATATGGAATACGAATAGCTTGTCTGGTACATGAGTACATTATGAATATTACATATAGGGGGCCATAATTCAGGCATGGCAAATATTGGACCAGCATGCTATTGAAAAGGTTCTGTACTTTAGGTAGCCTTGACCTGCTTCAAGGGCACTATGAATAAAGGATAATGGTTCTGCCAGTAGGTGATAAAAAGTAAAATAAAGTCAGCACTCTGTATGGTCAGGGTCCAAGCAAGAAGACAGGAACCACTGTGACTATTTTAAAAAGGGGCATGTAATGTTGAAAAATTGTTACACACTTACGATGATAAATTGTAAAAGCAACCTAGAGTTCAGCAAGAAGTTACTACCACCCTTATGCTGAAGACAAAAACAGAAGGCAGGGTTACCAAGGTTGCTGGAGGGAGGCTGAAACCATGGGGAGCTGTCTGGCAGGACATGGAGCCAGGTGGAGATGGGGCTCCTGCCTGAGATACCTGGTAAAACAGAGAAAGAGGGGAAGAACTTCAAACAGCAGAAAGTTGATTGGTGTTGAAACTTGAAGATGGTTGGTGGGGGTTTGTTTTCCTCCTGTCTCTATTTTGAATATGTGAATGTCTATATAAAATGTTTTTAAAAATGTAAATGAAGGAGAGAGAGAGTCCAAGGCGCATTAGCTCCCATACACACACACGCTCATGCACACATGCACCCATGTACATGTGCGCCATGGTGTCCCCCACCCCTTACATCATGTTCCAATCTCCTCCCAGAAGCTGAACTCACCTGGAAGCCAACTGCCAGGGGAGTCTGGGAAACTTGTCCCACTGAGGTTAGCCCACGTCAAGATCAGCAGGGCAGGAGACAGGCAAAGAAAGGATCTAAAGCAGAGAGACTGGCAGACCCTCACCCAGGACTGATGAGGCAATGACTTTCTTCCTGCCATCCACACAGAGTCCTAGCTAGAACTGCCTGTTGCTCACTTTGATTTTCTGAACCCCTCAAATGTATCCTCTATCTAAACCTAATTTTGTTGCTCTAAAGGTGGGATTGGGACACACAGTTTGATTATTTGACCCAGCCTCTGCCACACTGAGCCTTTGGATAGTGCAATGTCCATATAACATACCAGTGGAAATCTTTACCTTGCATAGAGAGGTAAAGGAAAATGATGACAATTAAAACTTTGACCTATTACATAGTAATAGTATTTGGCACACATTTATTGCATGTATTTGATAATAAGAAAAACCATACTCAAGTTTTTATATGTTCAGCCGCGAAGACTGAAACTTAAAATAAAACAAAGCAAAATGGAAGTACACTAGTTATGTAGTTATTAGAATTAGCATATAAGATACTACTATCATATTGGAGTCTAACTGTACTGATTTTGTGTTAATAAGTAGGTATGTGGTTCTCAAAAGTTTCTAAAGAAGCTGGGTTTTAAAACTAGAAATAACACTTTTCTAACCAAGAAAGCTATAAAGTCTCTTTCAGGGCCTGCTGTATGGTTGTGTAGGTAATGCATTTTTTGAATGGCCCACCTAAGGGGGCATCTATCTCTTATTTACAGAAAGGCACTCAATGTACTAGCAACAGGCCTGATCTTCCAACTCTGATATTATCAGGGGGACAGTATTGCCAGGAGAAGTTTCATGGTCTTCTCTAAAGAATTCTGACTTTTTGACTTTTAGTATCCATATCAGGATTCTAAGAGGCCCCCTTGAAGAATATCTTAGCTCTGAGCCCGACAGAGGTACATGCTAACTTTAGAAATCTTTACTACTTTCTCATTAATATGTGTTAATCCTTTGTATACTACTAAAACCTTTAATTATATAAAGATCAAGATGGGGATCAGAAAGTGTGCTTCTGTCCCCAAATGATTAAGACAATGGCATGTTCTCAGTGTACATGTATTAATGTGCCTTCATACTAATATATAAATTGTGCATTTTATAGAAGCTAAGGTATTTTAACAACTAGGTTAAAGAAACTTACATAAGTCCCAATTTTAAATTTTTAAAATACAATTTGACTTACTTATACAAAACAGAGCCACCTATACATTGAGAAAGCCATTTTCCAATCAGGTCAAAATGGGTGGGTTTTAAGGAGCAGATGGCCAGTCTTAAGCAGTAGGGAAGCTTGCAGGTGCTGGCCTCAGACTGGGTCCAAAGCCCAGAACTAGCACTGCCTTAAGTAACAGGTCAGGCTTTCTAACCTTTCTGTTTGTTCCTCCGTGCTATGAAATGTACCAACCTATAGAAGTTTCTGTGAAGATCAAGCATAGTGGATCTAAGTGTGTAAAGCACTTAGAACAGTGCGTGAGAGATAGCACTAAAAAAATCTCTTATTGAAGTTCATTTTTTATTAAAAAATGCAAACATTTTTGAGTTATCATTTGTTTTCATATTTAAATTAGGTAATACTTAACTTCTTTTCCTAGGCTCTCTTAACACTGTTGCCTCTCACCTTATTAGCCCTTTCTCTCTCTATCCTGATGCCCTGATACTAGTCTTGAACTGTTCTGAGATAGGTTTTTTTGTTTTGTTTTGTTTTTTATCTTAAACATCTACAGGGCATGTAGATGTTTTGATCTCTTGTTTATATATTCCTCATTTATTCCTTTTTCTCATGTTCCTAAAAAATCCTACTTATTGATCATGCATATTCCCTTTGTCTGAGGAAGATGGTATTAGGAAACAACATAGCCCAGTGCAGTGGAATTAAGATTTGGCTATGTATCCCTATAGCTCCTCCTAGTTTAAAAATTCTCTGAATCTCTGAAATTGAAAAATCAGAAATTTGAATAGGTGATGCATTTGAAATCACATTGGAACACAGTTTTTCCCATACCCCCTTTTAGGGTGTATGTATGTATGTGTGTGTTTACTCAACATGTGTATATTTTCCACTTTCCCCATCTGGCATCTGCTTTAGCACCAGCTTTGCTAGCTGTTCTGTGTCAAGAGTACTTTAGCCTTTTCATTATGGAAGAGAAATAAATGAAATAATATAAAAAAGAAAATCTTTCCACAAACCCCCACCACCTCACTTTTTGTTTTGTTGTTTCTAAGCAAGTTTCTTGCCATTTACCTTTGCATTTGCATTGCTTATTGATTGGCAATTTCAAAATTGTTTATTGTGCTCTTTTGTTTCACTGTTCAAGAGCTAAAACAAAAGCTACCAGGCCCTTCGAGGTACACATTTGCATGCGGTGAGCGTTGCCGGAGGAAAAAGTAATTGCTAATGCATATTTATGTGGCACAAATTTGCCATTTGTTTATGCATAAAATTATCAATAGTGCAGGGCGGCCCAGCCGTAGAAAATGGTGACCTTTTTAGCTTAATAAATAGAAATCAGCTGTTATTGTGAAGAGATCAGCCATTTATTCTGTGTTGAGGGACATTGCCGGGAAAATGCAGATTGGGGCTGGCAATATCATTAAATGGAAGGCCAATGACCCTTTTGGTAGAGTCTATTATACTTTATCTAATAGGGGATAAATGGCTCTGGTTGGCAATTGGAATAAAGAACAACAGTTTTTTTTTTTTTTTATGTCAATCTGTAATTTTATAACTATATGGATTTTAAGCCAGTAAAACTGAACAGGGAATCTCAGGCTGACCTGTTGCTGGAATTATCTCAAGAAGTATCTGTGTTCAAGTTGCTTTTCCTGTTCATTATTCTCTGACTATTTTGATTTGTACCTATTGAAACAAAGAGTAAGTCAAACGATGGTTTTTTTTCCCAGGAAAATAGATCTTCCTTTAGTTTTTAGCTTTCTTCTTCCTTTTTTTTTGGCCATACTTTTATCTTTGCACTGCAGGTATTTTTGTGTTTTTCAGGGTTGCTCTGTATTTGATGTCTTAAATATATTAAAAGTAGAAGAAGATATCTCTAAATACAGTTACTAATAGATTGTAAATTGAGGGATTTTTTTTGGTAAGCTAACCATGAGAACTTTGTAAGTGATAAAAAGGGCATTTGAAGCAAGTATGTCGGTCCTTTGCATTAAAGACTATTCTGTAAATATAAAACCTTCTCATCAGTATATATATATTTTCTTAATACATAAAAAACCCCAACAGATGGTTATGTATCTTTTTTGGTTGTTTTCCTACTGCATCTGATAGAGGAAATGCCCTGGGTCTCACCAGAGTTGGTCTATGACTGTGGTTTAATGTGGTGTAATCTCACACTACGTTTACTTGGCTGATATCTCTTTGGTATATTATGAGCATTTCTGCCTTTCAGGATTTTTTATCCAGTTTTTTCAATCATTATAGAATTCACTATTAAATGAAAGTTATGTTTGTTTTTTTAATATTATGTAATAGTAGATGCACTCAAAATTTTATGTAAGTTATGAAACACAATACCGGAACAGAGACCTGCACAAGCACCTCAGAACACGGCGAACTCTAGGAAGCAACCTGCATGCTCCTCCCTGATTGTGTTTCTTAACACAAGCTCGCCCCACCAGGTTTAAAGTTTCTACAATAGCAGGGTTGCAGCCACCAATCTTTCCCTCCTGCTGCACTTTAGTATGACAGTGCATTCTGCAGCATGTCACCAGAGTGACTGAGTAACCTTTTACTGGCAGAAATGGGTCTGTTGTTCCTTTTTAAAGTAGAGGGTGTAAATAGGATTCAGACACTAGGGTACATTAGTCCATAAAATGAATATATTTTTTATGTCATTTATAAGGTATTGATTTTAGGTCCATTAGATTCACAGTCCCTTGTGGGAGAAAAAACAATGATTTAATGGGTAGGTTGGAATTCCAGAAGGAAGCACAGCAGTAGTGATTAACCCCTTCTTCGACTCCCTGCCCCGTTATTTAACATGGTGGGGGAGCTGAGGACTCTGGGGGAGAGAGACAGTTTGGCATCTGTCTTCCTTGCACTTTATGAGGGATCACAAAACAGATTTCAGCTGGATTATTACTATCTCTGAATGTGATAGAGCAGATCACTCTGGGTTGGTAAGAGCTGCTCCAATTTGTTTTTATAAGGTAGTTTTTAAGTTGATGAATGCGTTTTATTTTTACAAAACCTAGAGCATATTTATTTGGAAAGTCATAGTAATTTCTGATACTGCTTAGGGAGATCATAGAATACAAGGGAATAAAGCTTATATATTTTTTTTAAAGAAAAAATTTTTATTCTCAACTCTAAGAAGAGTTCATTGTAGTGTCATGCCAGTTATATCCTTTCTTAGGCAAGTTTTAAGTAATATCCGTGAGAATGGCCATCACAGGAATTTTTTAAATAGGGTGTTTCCTGTTCTACAAATGCATGGAAAATTATTGGTTTACACAAGCCTCTTTTCTGACAAAAGGATGACTGAAATATCATTTCACTTCTATGTACAGAGCACTCATAATAATTCTAGTCAATTTATCCCAACTAATGTTATTACCACCTAAAAGGAATTTTCTCTTAGGCTGCTTTGGCAGTTACATTTTCCTTCTTAATGTATGAAAAAAATTATAGGTAGAAAATTTTTTAAAATTCTAATTATGTTTCCAGTCATCTGACATACTGTATGTTAAGGCTGAATAAAATTATGTCAACTAAAGTTTGCCTTTCTCAAAAATTGACCTGACATAAAGAATATGGTATCAATAAACATTTTTAGAATTTTATATTTTAATTCAAGTTTTTCAAGTTCTGTGACAAAAATGTAAAAATACAGGCTCCCTCTTGTGGGTAAAATTACCACCTGTATATTTCTGTGCTGCCAACATACAGGATATGGCAAAATTTCTGTTTCATTTTTAAGTAAATTCTGCGTAGTCTTTTTATTCGGTCAGATGTGACATTACACTTAATTGAAAAAGGTAGAGTTTGGGGTACTTTTTTTAGTAACATTTTTAATGAAAAGAAGTTTTTTTTTTTTTAATTAGCAGACTATAGCGAACCTTTATTTTACTGCAGCAGTATAATTTCTGATGTTCAAAATTTTTAATAATTTTTTTCATTTTGGAATACTCTCCAATGGGATAATTAGCAAACTAATGAAATAATGTGGAGCCTTTTTTTTTTTTTTTTTTTGAGAGAGAGAGAGAGAGAGAGAGAAAGAGCGGGGGGAGGGGCAGAGCTGGAGTGTGAGCGAGAGATAGGGAGAATCTCAAGCAGGCTCCACACTGAGCACAGAGCCCCATGCAGAACTCTGAGATCATGACCTGAGCTGAAATCAGGAGTCAGAGGCTTAACTGACTGAGCCACCCAAGCGCCCCAATAATGTGAAGTCATCAATGTGGCAACTTTTGAATTTCTGTGTTTATTAGCAAAAGTTCTAATACTGGAATGAAGTAAAATCCCTTCCTACCCATCATGCTTCAGATAGATACCATATGGTCATAAAACTCCTCAAATGCCACACATAAATCTTGTCATCAAAACTGAATAATCAATGGTGTAAATAAGAATGAACACTGAAGCATTACTCAGCTCTCCCTGAATTGAACTAATACTGAATAATCTGAGCTGGGACCAAGGCTGTGGCTATACCACCATATATGGGTTCCCTGCTTTCAGAAGTCTGATTCTTAGGAATTTCAGCTGAGTAGCAGTCCATTTCTGTCCAGCCTGGGGAAATGGGTAACCAAGCAGAGCTCTTAGGCACTTATGAAAGTAGCAAGAGCAGTATTTCTGAAGTCGAGCTAGGCAGCACAGTCTAGAGATATATAGCAAGAAACGTGAACGTAGAGATAGCTGAATGACTCCCACTTAGCAGTTACCATGCTGACTGTTGCTGTCAGACGTTTGAACAGAATCAAGGCAAGGACTTATGAGGACACCTGAAGATCTCTCATAAATCATTCCAAGAACTAAGAATTTATCTTAATGTTGCCTGTCCTAACGCATCTGTAGGATGGTTACATGAAAATCAGACAAAACGAACAACTTCTGAGGGGATTAATATATATATGCAATATGCATGTAAGGTAATTTATATGTGTATATGTTTTTAGATTAATTCTGGTAGCATTCAAGTGTCCAATTAATGCCTCTTTTCCCATAAACAATAACTTTATTATATTTATATATATTTTATATACATTTATGTAAATTTACATATAGAAATTTATTTTGAAAACCTTGGAAAAAAACTTTGGAAATCTCCTGCTTCCAAAAGTTCTATGTTGATACATTTACTAAAATGGAACAATGCACTGTTAATGGTCTGCTTTTATTTTTTCTAGCATTCCTTTTGCTGATGACACAATTCCTGTGTGAATCTGTTTACAAGATTCTGAAAGCTGAACAGAGAATTTTGGCACTGTACTGGGTAGGAAAAAGGTATATTCATAAAATACATAATACGCACCTTTAAAAAATCTATTACTATATTTGCTGCTTTACAAAAATGAAAGTTTATATGCCTTCTCTTATTTTTAATTTATAAGTGAAATATATGACATATGCATATTAAACTATAGTTTATAGTCTTTTATATTCAGATGACAACTGGATTTGTAATTATACTTCGGAAACTCATTATGAAGGTAATGTCTCTAAACTGGAAGATGATAGCAACATTTCTTTTATTTTCATTTTCTTAATGAGATACACTTTTCTTGAAGTTGCAAAAGCTTTTTTTCTCCATTGAAAAATATTTTTTAAAACATTTGTTCCTGCTTTTTTGTTGTTGTTGCAAAAGAACTATTTTAGGTCACAATAGGTAGGTCACACATTTTACCAAAACTTCCATAGGCTATTAAGTATGTTTTTGTAAACACATACAAAAATGCAGTGTTGCTCAGACCAAACATATTTTCCAATTTGCTTAGCAGAAATATTTAGTGGGCATCTGTCTGTGAGTGCATTTATGAAATGCTTGTTTGTCTTTTCAAAAAAGTTATACTTTGGGAACAGGAACTGAAAGTTTGACCACAGACCTAGACTCTTATATTCTGGTGGTTGACTGACTATCATGTGGGCGACAGCAGAAAAGGTCGGAGGTAAGGGATCCTTTGTTTAGAAGTTTGTCACTAGTAAGATGGAAAAGGAATTCTTTCTGTTTATTACTAAAAAGAATTATGGAAAAATGGTCTTTTTTGAATAGTGAGCTACAACTTATTTATTCACTAATCCACTCTTAAGATCTTATGACTTAGGTTTTTAGAACTTCAAAATGCAAGTTTCTTTGTGAAAACCTTTAGAATCAATCGTAGTTGTTATCTTCTTTAAAAATTGTTAAAACCTAAATTATATCCTTAAATTATTTATAAATAAGACTTCATATATCACAGACAAATTACATGATAAAATATGGAAGAAAGCATTGTGAGTAATGGATTTTTATGTTAACAGAAGCGGAATAAGTCACAAATGGATGATTGCAAATATGAAACTTCTGTAGTTTTGCCAGTGAAAACACCAATATCAATACAATTAGAAGGCAAATGTAAATCTGGGGCTACTTCTAATAAATATTGCCAATGTCACCTGTAAAGAGCCGTTATTATAAGAAGGCACTGACATCTTAATTTAAAAAGATAAAATGTAAGAACAAATAATTAATGAAGAATGCAATTCTAATACAATACACTAATAAAAGAAATGCAAGGCTACATTACTATCTAACTAGTAAAAAGCAGTTTGGAATGACAATGTTGTAACAAGAATGTGGGGAGATGGGTGCTTTCAATACTGCTGGAAAAGGGTTATATTTGTTCAACTTTCCAGAAAGTGATTTGGCCATCTCTGGTATGAGCCTTAAATGTTTCCAAAGCATTCTATGCAACATTTCCACTTCACTAGTTTGGAAAACATTTGGTTACAAGTAATCCAAAATAGTTTTTAAAAAGATGGAAATTTACATTTTCTCTTTGTGAAGTCTGTGTAAGCAGTTTATTGCTGGTTGGGTGTTTCCATAGTCATCAGGGACCCAGATCCTTCGTCTCTTGCTCTGTTACCCTGAACACGTGGCTTTTACCTAGTCTTTTAAAAGATCCAGAATTGGTATTCCAGTCATCATGTCCATGTGCTAGCAACAGGAAGGAAATGTTACTAGGAGAAGATCATGCTCCCCCCTTTAAGGAAATCTTCTGAAAGGTGTTCACACCCCTTCCATTTACATTCCATTGGCTAGAACATAGTCATACAGCAATGCCATACTTTAAAAGGCTAGAAAATGTAGTTTTTATTTTGGGAGATGAATCTGGGGTAGTTATTATAGTGGAATAATAAGAGACTGGATATTAGGGCCCAATTAGCAGTATTTGACAGTTTCACTTCCAGGAATCTAACTTAATGAAATAATTAAAGAAAGAGACAAAATTGATATAAATATATTTGTTTGTTTTCATATATTTATAATGAGAAGAGTTTGAGATTGACTAAACTGTCCAGTAATGGAGCAGTAGTTGGATAAATTTGAGTACATTTGTATTATACAGTCAAAATATTTTTAAAGAATTTTTAAACTCACATGAAATTATGCATAATGTAATATTAAACAAGACAGAATCCACACTAAAGATACATTGTATTTCTAAATTTGTGTGTGTACACACGTACATGCACACACAAATATACACTCACTTATAAATATATATTACAAATACATACAAATTAACAGGAAAAATACCTGAAAGTTAATACATCAAATATTAGCTCTAGATCATGGAATTATGAGCAGTTTTAATTTTCTTCCTAGTTTACACAATTATTTATTTCTTTATTTTTATTTCTTTATTTTTCTAAAGATTTTATTTATGTATTTGAGAGAGAGAGAGTGAGAGAGAAAGATCACAAGCAGGGAGGAGGGGTAGAGGGAGAAGCAGACTCCCCATTGAGCAGGGAGCCCGCTGTGGGACTCGATCCCAGGACCCCAGGATCATGACCAAAGGCAGATGAGCCACCCAGGCAACCTACACAGTATTTTAAATAACAAGTATGATTTCATACTAAAATTTGAAAATATAAGAAGTATGGAATCCAAAAGGTTTACCTAAGTTGCTTAGTGTTCCTATTAAAAATACTAAATATGTCTACTCAAGAAGAAATGAATCAGCTTAGCACCCATCCTTTTTGACTTTTTCCTGAAGTCAGGTTGCAATAAGCTTTCCTTCTCAGTAGAGCCATACAGTTGCTCAGAAATCTTAATCACATTGCAGCCCCCTGCCTCTTTTAGGTTAGGGCAGACTGAAATACTGTGTTGCAGTTCAATGGCATGGGACAAGCATTGGCATGGGAAAGTTGTTGGTAATCATGCCTATTTCAAAGGCAAAGAGCAATATTTTAAAGATTTCTGTCTCTTGTGTGTGAGTGAAAGAGGTTGAATATTGCAGTTCTGGATTAAGAATATTTCTTTTTTTGTGTGTGTGGTAAAGAATTTTAAAAAGTATAATGTTAAGAGAATATTAAAGAAATGAAAATTTAACTCAAAGCTAAGTGAAACATCAAATCAGAGAGCAATTCATCAGAAATTCTTTGCAGAAATTGGAGTGAGAGCATAGCCCCCCTGAACCTAAGCTGACTTTACTCTTTGGAATTTATAAGAGAACTATAATGTTGAGAGGCTTAGACTTTGGAGACACATTGTTTGAGTTCAGTTCCTGATGGTACCACTTATGGCTGTCTACTGTTGGGTATGTTGCTTAACCACTGATTCCTCATGTGTAAAATGTAAATTATAATAGAAGACACTATACTCTGCAAATATTTATCACATGGACACTGGTGTAACTATACTGATTAAACAAAATAGACTTTAAAGCCCAAACCATTACTAGAAATAGAGTCACTTTGTAAATAACTGAAGTTTCAAGTCAATAGGAAGATAAATAATTTAAAATCTAAATGCCCATAATAACATAATCTCAAAATATATTAAGTACAAATTGCCAAAACAGCAAAGATAAATAAGCAAACCCAGAATAACATTTTAACCCACTTGTTTTAGTAATTGATGGAATAAAGTAGACAGAAAAAATCAGTAAGGATATAGAGTTGAAAGACAAGATTAAGAAACTTGATCTGATAGGCATATACAGAGCCTTGCATACAACTACAAAACTCACATTATTTTGAAGAAAACATGGAAAAATTACAAAAATTGTCTGTATGTTGAGTCATAAAATAGGTCTCAACCATTTTCAAAGAACTGGAATCATACAAGTTTCACTAGAAATCAAGTTGCAAATAAAAAAAATATATAGCTAGAAATAAGTTTCAAGGTTCCAAAGAAATCACAATAATAATTTTAAATATTTTAAACTAACCAAATTGAATTATTTTACATGTAACAATTATAGAATGCCTTTAACAAGTACTTCCTGGGAAAATTATATCTTAAATAAATGTACTAGGAAAAAGAAAGAGTGAAAATAAGGAGACATTTCAAAAAAGCAAAAACAAAAGCAAAATAAAACCAGAGTAATAAAATCAAGAAGTCAATTAAAGCAAGAACATAATTAGCAAAGTGGGAGACAGTCACATGGAGAGGACCAAGAAAGCCAAAAATTGTTGCAAAAGATGAATAAATTTTCCAGTCCTCTGATGAGACCAAACAAGAGAGCAAGTGATAAAGGGCAAGTAACCAACATCAAGAATGACAAAGGCTACATCATAACCGTTGTGTAAAGATTAAACAGACAGTAATGAATATTATGAACTTCATGTTACCAACTTCACACTGGTAAATATGAAGAATTGGATGAATTGTCAAATTCCTAGAAAAATACAATGTAGCAAAATTTACTCAAGAAGAAAGGGAAAACCTGAATAGTTCTGTAACCATTAAAGCAATTTAATTCAGTAATTAAAAAAATCCTCCTATAAAGAAAATTCCAGACCCAGGTGGCTTCACAGATAAATTCAAGGAAGAAATAAATCTAATTTTACATAAGTCTTTTTCAAAAAGTAGAAGATGTGATAATCCTAAACTTACTTTATATATAAAGATCATATAACCTTGATACCAAACTTGACAAGTATGATATGAAAAAGTACCTTCACAGGTAAATTCCTCTCATGAATATAAATGGAAAAACCATCAACCAAATATTACCAAATCAAATTCAGCAATATATAAAAAGGATCATTAATCATGACCAAGTTGGTTTATTACAGAAATTCTAGGTTTGCTAACATGTAAAAAAGTCAATCTATATAATACAGATTAAAGAAAAGTATCATATGATCATTTCAATTAATACAGAAAAAGCATTTAGTAACATTCAACATCTATTTCTGATTTTTAAAAGTTTTAGAAAACTAAAAATAGGAAAACATTTCCTTAATGTGATATAAAATACCTATAGCAAATATAAATTATAATAGTAAAAGTTGGAAACTTTCCTTTTGTGATCAAGAACAAGACAAGGATATTTTCTATCACTCCTGCTATTTAGCATTTTTTCTGGAGATGCTAGCCAATGTAGTAAGGCAAGATAAAGAAATAGAGTTATTACTGGAAAAGAAACAACCAACTGTCATATTGGCAGATAAAATGAATTAAAAAGAGTGTTTAGCAAGTTTGATGCATACAATATAAGAAGTCAACTGTATTTCTATATATCAGCATCACTTTTTACCTCGTGGGGTTTTTTTTTTTTTAAGATTTTATTTATTTTAGAGAGAGAGAGAGAGCTCACACAAGCAGGGGAGTGGGGGGAGGGGTAGAGGGAGAAGCAAGCTCCTTGCTAAGCAGGGATCCCCACAGTGGGCTTGATCTCAGGACCCTGGGATCATGACTTGAGCTTAACCAACTGAGCCACCCAGGTACCCTTACCTCATGTTTAATAATAAGAGATATGTAGTATCTCTATGGGGAAAATTGTGAAACTTTAAGAAATATTTTCAAGGCTGAAATAAATGATGTTCATGGTCTAAAAGATCCAATATTGTAGAGATGCCCCTTACTGCCAAATTGATTTATAAATACAGTGTAATCACAAAGAAAATGTCAACTGGTTGTTTTATCTTTGTTTCTTTGTTATTTATTTGGATAGTTTTTTAAGTGTTGGGGTGTGTGTGTGTGTGTGTGCATGCACTGGGGGGCAATGTGACAAGTTGATTCTAGTGAACAAGACAAAGAATAGTCAAGACACTCTTGGAAAAGAAGGAATGGGTAGGAGTATTTGCCTTGCTGACATTATAAAACTGTTAATTGAAAAAATGTGGTAATGTGGTAGGGGTAGACAAATAAGCAAATAAGCGAGACTAGAGAACTCAGAAACAGACTCTTGCATATATGGGCACTTGATTTACAATAAAGGTGGTACTGTAAAGCAATAGAAAAATAACAGACTTTTAAATAGTTGGTACTAGGAAAATTGATTATCTATGGAAAAAAACAAAATTTACCTCACAGGGCGCCTGGGTGGCTCAGTTGGTTAAGCAACTGCCTTCGGCTCAGGTCATGATCCTGAAGTCCCGGGATCGAGTCCCGCATTGGGCTCCCTGCTCAGCGAGGAGCCTGCTTCTCCCTCTGACCCTCCCCCCTCTCATGTACTCTCTCTCATTCTTGCTCTCTCAAATAAATAAATAAAATCTTTTAAAAAAAAAATTTACCTCACACCACACACAAAAATCAATTTCAGTTGGTCACAATCTAAGTGTAAGAGGCAAAAAGAATCTAAGAGAATCTAAGAAAATAACTTAATGACTTGGGAGTAGAGAAGGATCTCTTAAATGAAGAAAGCACACAACCTACATTATTTTTAAATAGACTTTTTTTTACAGAGCACTTTTAGGTTCAGAGAAGTATGAGCAGAGAGAACAGAGATTTTTCATATACCTTCTGGTACCTGCCCCCAACACATTCATAGCCTCCTTTATTAACATATCCTACCAGAATGGTACTTTTATTCTGTTTACAATTTATAATTGACACATCATTATTGTCCAGAGTTCATCTTTTACATTAGAGGCTACATTATTTTATTGTTTATCAGAAAGCACCATAAAAAGAGAGAAAAGACAGGACATGGAGTGGTAGAATAAATTTGCAGGACATCATTGACAAAGATCGTATCCAGAATAGATTTTTAAAAACTATAAATCAGTGTAACAATTCATACAGTCTAATAAGAAAATGGGCAAAAGAAGAAATCCAAATGGCCAGTAGTATGTCCAAATGTCCAAACATATTTAAAAGGGCTTAATATCAGTAGTATTCATGGAAATACAAATTAAACTTATAATGAGATCCCACTATATGTGCTTCAGAATGGGGAAAACTAAAATAGCTAGCAGGTCAAAGCATTGGCAAGGATGTAGAGTAATAGCCATTTATACAGTGCTGGTTGGGCTATCAATTGGAGCAACCAGTTTTGGGTATAATACCTAATAAAGGTGAAATTTATATCCCCTGCTCAAGCATAGCAATCTTAGATATATATCCCAGAGAAATATGTACATATGTGTATCAGGAAATATGTATAAGAATGTTCACATGAGAAATATTTGTATTTGCCAAAAATTGGAAATAATTATCATCAAGGTGGAAATTTATAGACTAGTCAATGAGATGTTGAAAAGCAAAGAAATACTGAAATATTGAAAAGCAAAGGAATACTACTACAAGGGCCAGGGAGTCCTAACTTCTAAGAATAAGGAAAGAAGCTGAGCTGAGGGAGGAAGTATTTAGGTGAGGGGGAACTTTGGATCAAAGGGAGAGTGCCAGTAATGTACTAGGTGATGGTTATGTAGGTATCTGCTTTCTTACTATTTGCTGAACTGTAAATATTGTATACATTTAATCATAATAATTAAGCATTAAAATAATACAGCAAAGAGTTATGATAGTTTTTACTTATTTCTTTAGTGGTGTGTATTATATTTTAGGAGGGAAAAATATGGTTGCAAATAGTATAGATTAAACTGATACATCTTTGAAATTAGGTAAAACCATTTAAGATGCTTGTAAAGAAATGGAAATGAAGAATAATAGGATAGTAAAATAAGCATTTATTCTTTCTTTTTTTTTTAAGATTTTATTTATTTATTTGAGACAGAGAGAATGAGAGAGAGCACGTGAGGGGGGGGAGGGTCAGAGGGAGAAGCAGGCTCCCTGCCAAGCAGGGAGCCCAATGCGGGACTCGATCCCGGGACTCCAGGATCATGACCTGAGCTGAAGGCAGTCGCTTAACCAACTGAGCCACCCAGGCGCCCAGCATTTATTCTTTCTATTATTTGTTCTAAGAAATGTAATGAAGGATTAAGACATTGCCATTAGATTGAAATGAAGCAAAATGTTTTCAAGCTATAAAATTATGGTTATTTTATTTATATACACTTTAAAATACATTGTAATGTTAAAATACCCTTTTGCACATATCAAAAATACCCACAAAAAGGCTTCATTGAATATCAGATTTTATATGCCGTTAACCAAAAATAATGCAACAAAAATAAGCACCTTGCATAGGTGTTGTGAATCCCAGATTTTTTAGAGGTAAATTGAGGATAGTGGTTGGTGTACCCTTGATGGCAGTTATTTTTGCTTTGCTTATCTCCTGCTGTATTAACATTATTTTAAAATGTCACTGCATTTATAGTTATTTGCTTTAACCATTTAGCTAGTTAATAATTTGTGATCCTAATGCTATTTGTACATTCCTTTTGGTCACCTTTCTCTTTTACTTGCAAAGAAGCAAGCCCTTTGCTTTAACTATTTATCAAATGCAATCACTTTTTTCCCTCGGTCACCCTAATCTAGACAGTAAAACACTTTATTGCTTGAAAAAGGAAAATAATCCCAATATATTGCAAATTGTCAAGTAAGTTCTTTATAATTAAAGATTACTCTGCAATATACAATTTTTAAGGCATTTATCCCGACAGGGTTCACTGGCCTTTGAGAATGAGCCCCTTTGTTGACAAATCTATCATCTAAATTGTACAACATTAATGAGAACTCTGAGCAGCACATTCTTACAGTTTAATGTAGGTGGCAGTTTAGGGGGAAAAACAACAACAACAACAAAAACCACCACCAAAACAAAATACTGCATGTGATTGAAGTTGATTTTGATAAGGTCTGCCACCTGTGCATAAAAATGTGCATCACTCTGAACACATAGTAATTAAGAAGACTGAAAGGTCGTAGGAAAATCCAATGACCCTCTGAAATCAAAACATTGGTTATTATTATTATTTTTTTCATTGGTTATTATTTTTTAAAAAGAAGAAGGCACTGATTGATTTTTACAGTTATATAAATACAGGGCTTATGATACTACTTACTTGCACAACTAACTGTCCATGCTCTACAACCTCATCCACAGTTCTATAGTACCATATGGTAGAACTGATTCAATGCTGGTCTTTGATTTGAATCCCTTGTTTATTAATTAATAACTCATTATGTGATCACATATTTCCTGAACAGCATCATGTTTCTATATCTTACTCTCTTTCACAACACTTTACACATCATTGTAGACCATATTTCATTGTTGCGCCTCGATCTCTTGAATGTCTTCATTTTGATAAACTTTCAGCTTAGCTTTCTAAAGTTAATGAAATGCCGTAGGTAAAAACACCATGAAAAGCATGCTAACAAACAGCCTGTTTAAATCTAAGGGCACCGTACTTTTATAATTTTTTCCTTAACTCAAAATTATTTGTTTAAATGCCTGATTATACTTGATCATCTGCATGTTCTACCTACAAATATCTATTATCCATCTGAATAGCTTTGCATAACATTATTAAGCTTATTTTCTGGGTGTTTCAAGTGTACGTATATATGCACTGGAGGAATTTTATTAGCACAATTTGAATTGCAGAGTTCATTTCAAAATGTACCTCAATTTAAGTAACATAATGCAGTCCCATAGAGATGCTCCACTGTACTGGTCTTGGAACAAGATATTGCCGTTTGAGTAGCTCATGCTGATGTACTTGGAACAGCCCTAAAACACTAGCAGAAAATAATGGTCTATGTATAATTTCTTTGGCTGTAGCTTTCCATTTCTTGATTGATAAGGAATGATGAATGAGAATCATTCAAAAGTTATAGGAAAATTAGACTATATTACTTTTTAAAGTCAGATGATAATATGTCTTAATAATTTAATAACAACCAAGCATTGTTCTCTTATTCAGCAATTGTTCATAATTAAGAGAATTTTTCCTTCCAGATACAATAATGCATGAGCTGTTGACCAAAAATTTTTAAAATGATGCATGTGAGCAAGCAATTGCTTATTTTTGTGTCTTTCTTTAGAACACTAAGCAACAAAGCAGTTCTAACAATAATAATTTAATCTGAGAAAAAACCTTGAACCCAAACTGTCTCCATAGAACTTTTTCATAATTAGGTTATACATCTTCTCAATGGAAGAAGTCTTGCCCACAGTCACATTCTGTAAATGAAAATACATTTTGCATAAATTAGTGAAGTTGAACTGCTGAGATTCATTATAAAATGCAATAAATATTTCCTAATTTTTAAAGTAATTATGAACCATGATGTTATTTTCCTAGATGATGTATGTATCTAGGCATCCGTTAGAGAATTAAACATTTTATAGTGAATAACTGGTGTTTTAAAATATAATATGATGTGACATGACATAATATAACATAACATAATATAAACATGATGTTTAACCTGTAATTATGAAATTTCCCTCTTAAAGCTTTTTGATACAAGTGTCATTTTAGGCATGGTTTAAGGACAATTTTCTAACTATTTAGAAAAAAATTAAAGTCAGTTCCTATGCCATTGCTAATATAAATTCTAGAAGGATTATAGATTTACATTTTTAATAAAAGACACTATAAGAGTATTAAGAGATAGTGTTGGTGAATATTTATGTAAGTGGGGGGAGTGTTAGAAGTTGTTTTTAAGCATTATACCAAAGGCAGAAATCACAAAGGAAAAATGTGGTTAGGTTTGATACATAAACATAAAAGCTTTTTGCATCTTCAATGGTAAGACTGACAAACAAATGAGGAACTGAGAAATATGTTTGCAGTATACTAGGTTTAATGATATAAAGTACCATTTTCGTTAAAACTATTGGCAATTTTATATATTCAATATATGTAAATAAAATATATTTGAAACTGCTAACAAATTAATAGAAAAGTAGAAAAAATAACTTGAATATTCAATTAATATTGGGAGTCAAACACATCAAATGTTTGATTTTAATAATTCCAGGAATGCAAATCAATTGTGAGATTTTACTTCATTTAGCAAATTAGAAAAGATAAAAAATGACACAATAACCAATGAAGATATTGCAGTGAGATTAGGCCTGTCCTTGACTGAGGCTTGTGTTACCAATTGTATCCCTGCACCAAAGATTCATTTCATAGTACACATTAAAATCTGTTAATGTTGGGGCACCTGGGTGGCTCAGTCAGTTAAGCATCTGACTCTTGATCTCAGCTCAGGCATTGATCTCAGTGTCATGAGTTCAAGCCCCGTGTTGGAGCCTACTTAAAAAAGAACGAAAAAGAAAGAGAAAATCTGATAATGTTGATGCTTGTGCTTCTAGGAAGTTAGCTAATGTTTCATATATGGTGTTTATAGTAACATGAAATTGAAAACAATTGATATTTAAAAAATGGGCTCTATGTTCAAAAAATTGTGGTGTTTCTATGTGATGGAATATTAATTTCATTTAAAAATGATGTAATGACATGGGAAATCAGAACCTGGGTAATGGTAAACATTTAAGAAATATTCAGGGGTGCCTGGGAGGCTCAGTCGGTTAAGCAGCTGCCTTCGGCTCAGGTCATGATCCCAGGGTCCTGGGATCGAGCTCCGCGTCAGGCTCCCTGCTCAGTGGGGAGCCTGCTTCTCCCTTCCCCTCTGCCTGCCTCTCTGCCTACTTGTGCTCTCTATCTCTCTGTCAGGTAGATAAATAAAATCTTTTTAAAAAAAGAAATATTTATCGATTGGATATGTGGGTGCATGCACACACACACAGAGGTGTGTAGCATGCACAGAACAAAAACTCTAGAAGAACATATGCAAAATGCTGAAAGGCTATGCCTGGATTAAAGGACTATGGTTGATTTTTTAAAAATTTCACCTTTTTGATTGCATGTGATAGTTGCCTTTCTTTAATGAATATATTGCTTTTATTTTAAGGAAAAATACATATTTTTTAACTATAAGTATCAATGTCATAATTCATATATCAAGGAGCTTTCCCCTTATGTTTTCCTCTTGGAGTATTACAGTTTCAGGTCTCATGTTCAAGTATTCATGTATTTTATGTTAATTTTTGTGAATGGTGTAAGATAGGGGTCCAATTTCATTCTTCTGCTTGTGGTTATCCAGCTTTCCAGGCTTCATATATTAAAGAGATGATCCTTTCCCCATTGAGTATCTTTGACTCCCTCGTCAAATATTAGTTGTCCCTACATACAGGGGTTTATTTATGGGATCTCAGTTCAGTTCCATTGGTCTTATGTGTCTATTTTTATGCCAGTACCACACTGTTTTGATTACCATAGCTGCGTAGTATAGTTTGGAATCAGGAAGTGTGATGTCTCCAGCTTTATTCTTTGTTTTCAGTATTGCATTGGCTATTCAGGTTCTTCTGTGATTCCATACCAATTTTAGGATTGTTTTTCTATTTCTGTGAGAAATGCCATTGGAATTTTGATAGAGATTGCTTTAGTACTTTATACATAGTTTTTCAAATGAGAGCATTTTCTATATATATAGATTGCTACATAAACATGTCTAAATTCTTTGTTCTGATTTTTGGATTAGGAAAAAATCAAGAGGAACAAAATGTTTTTCAGAATTTGTAATACATTAAACTATGGTCTACATGGCTAGGATAAAATGCCATAACACTGCCAACAAGTTTATCCAGTGTTTACTCATAAAATCCCAATGGTAGGGTTGGATCACACTGCTTCAGATTTGATCTGTCTCAGGCCATTGGGTAGTTCTTCATGTTGTGCCAACTTTTGCCTTTATGTGAATTCCACTTGGCCCCACTATCACTGAGAATAATACCTCGGAAATAAAATTTTTAGAATCCTTTGAAAAATTTTAGATCTTATATAATGGACAATATGTATTATTCCTTATTAAGATATCTACATTTTTAAAACCATAATTTAAATCTTCCAGTACCATTCTAGTGTTTCTATAGTCACTTTTTTTAAATGAAGCGGTTACCTCATTGTTGTAAGCATAATTCATGTCCATGCATTTAGAGATGTGTCTCACAGTTGAATTTGTAAAAGTCCTCCTGCATGTCCCCCTTTATTCTCACTTTTAACTGCAAACCTCAATAAAAAAGTGATTATTAAATCCATAATGAAGCAATTTATTAAAATAAAGTAAAATATATTTTATCTATTATTCAAATGAACTTGTCTTTTTTCATTGAAAGAAACTGTTTTATAAAATGAATTCTGTATTCTTCCATTACCAGCACACCTCAGATGGGTACTTAAATAAGTGAACTTCGATGCATGACCACTTTTTCTATTTTTAAACTTCATCTGTACTGATACAGAGCATAAACAAATACTTTAATTTTTGGAATGGAATAACTTTTCAAAAGTAAATAATGTGTTTTTTAAAAGAAAATATATACATTATGACTAACAATTTTAAAAAGGAAATAATGCTTATAGAGACTTAATAGAGCTCAAGATGTTGATATGCCCTTAAATAGCAAATATTAAAGTATTTACTTAATGTCACTGGAATACAGAAGAATAGGGTAAACTGAATAGAAAAGGAAGGTCAAAGTTAATTTTAACCTTTGTATTTTTCAACAAACCATTGTATTTTCTTTATTTATTCCCCCATCTTTCCCTTTTGTTTTGAAAGTATTGTTATTTAAAAGGAAGGAACACTCATGTCAGAATTATATTAAAAATCAGACCTTGAGACTATCTGTGAGGCAGAAATAATCCAACTATTATTTCTGGTATAAAAAGTTTTTTGAATAACATCACTTGCCCAGAAGCTGTTTTCCAACCTAATAACTCTTGGAATTATGATCTAAAATTTCAAGAGGATTAAGGCTGCATAACTACTAGAAAGTACAAGTGTGCAGGAATGTGACCAGAGGTGGAATCTGATTTAAAATTTCTTTGAGGATGCACTAGTTTGAAACAGTAGCTCTGAGAAAGTAGAAATGCCACACATATAAATATTGCTTAGCAAGCTTATCTTAGTTAAACATATACTAAATACATGCACAGCCATCTCCAAGACGTTCATTAACTAGGGTTTTAGTCTATTTTCTTGATTTTAACCATCTGTTTTCAATTCTCCTTGAACAAAATTACTCAAAATGGACAGAAATAAAGTTCAACACATTCTATATTGGTTCATCTTCTTTTTAGTAACTTCTTTATGAGACAATTTGGAGGCAGCATGGGAAACATGCCCAATTTGTTGATGGTGAACCCATCTTGGGTGTGCCTACTATTTATCCATCCCAGTACTTTGTCAGAAGTTGTGTAATGAGTTGGATGGAAAAGCAGGAGGCAGGAGGTATCTCCATGTGACAGTTATACCATAATATGCCAAGCATGTTTCTGGTTGCTGCAGAGGACACAACTCTAAGTAAAATGAGATCCTGGGCCTCAAAAGTGATAGAAAGTCCTGGGGATGAGGATGGCAAGAGTATGTCAGTCCTCTGTTGAAAGGCAGGATGCAGAGGTTAATACCTCACTTCTGAGTACTTCACATCCAGATGTGGTCTTTGCTAGGCATGCTAGTTTTCTCAAGATGGGGGTCAGCTTAAAACTAATTTAATCATAGGCATTTGATTAGTCTTTGGCCATGTAGAGTATCTGAATCCCCCTTCTTTCAGAGACAACAATTTCAAATTTGTTGTCCCACAGCATCTAAGAGAAACCCAATGGCAACAAACAATACTTAGGGAACATGGTTTGAGGGATATGCAGATATATTGAGATGCTCTGAAATCTGTCTCTGAATGAAGCAAGAGATGCTGAGGTGTGTGCCTGAATCCCTTCTAATAATCCCAAGTAAGTGGCCTTTATGATGTCTGCTTTAGTATGGTGTCATAGGCTCAGACTCAATGTTGCTGAAAGAAAGAGCCCCATAAAATGCATTATGATTACCAAGAATTGTGCTGTGGAAATCTTTCATTGCAACCTACCATATCCACTCTATGAAACTACTTGGGAGAGATTCCTGACTCCTCTTACCAGTTATGCTGCCCCTGAGTAGTTGGTCTATTTTCATCGGATGATACCTGTGCATTGCATAACTGACTTTTAACTGATGTTCTCTGTTGTATTTAATGTATCAGAGAAGTAAGAGGTTTCATGGGCAGGGGATGAAGGCTGTGGAGAAGAAGTGGGAATCCAGAAAGGCATAGCTAAGACCACGATATCTGAGTTGGGTCTTGAATGGTGGAAATGAGGAGAGAATTGAGATAGTATGCTCAACGGTGCAGAGGAAAAACTGTGTAGCTCTATTTGGCTCAGAAATATTAAGGCAGTAGTGATATGCCAATCTGTACATTTCAGATGATTAAATTCAACCTGAGGAAATTATGCATAATCTTGTCTAATTTGATAAATAGTAAGATGGCATTGATTTTTTTCCCTATAGGGGAAATGTCAATATTTAGCATGTTTTGTCCACTCTCATAAAGATTTATTTCTCTGGAATGTATTATGGTATGGGTTTTTTGGGAAGAGTAGGGTATATTACAATTCAAAAGACCAAAAATAAAATGTAATATAAGTTCCCCAATAGAAACTGGGTAAATGTATTTCCTGAGCATGAGTGTTGGTAGCCATGGCAGATCTAAGTAATATAAATTTGACTGAATGATACTTCACCGTATAGTCATTTATAGTTCATGTACTCCACAACTGGTCAGGCTGAGTCCATCAGCTAACTGCTCTTTTTTCTTTTCTATTCTTTTCTTTCTTTCTCTCTTTCTCTTTGTTAAACATGGATTATAACGAGTAGATATTGTCATTGCATTAAGTATGCTTTTATTTTTTTAATTGAGGTATAATTTATGCTTTTATTTTTTTAATTGAGGTATAATTGACATATAATATTATATTAATTTCAGGTGCACAACAATGATTTGATGAATGTATATATTGCAAAATGATTACCACAATAAGTCTAGCTAATGTTGGTCCCCATATGTAGTTATAAATATTTTATTTTTGTGGTGAGGACTTTTAAGATCTATCTTAGCAACTTTCAAATATAGAATACAATATTGTTAACTATAGTCACCATGCTATACATTATATCTTCATGACTTATTTATTTTATAACTGTAAGTTTGTACTTTTGGATCTCCTTCAGCTAACTTTTTTGCTAAAAATTTCAGTCATATTTATTTAAGCATTACAAAGGGTGAATAGATGGTAAGGCATAAAAAGAAAGTTACAAAACGTACTCTTGTTTTAGATATACAGTAGTTTTTTCTCTAAAATTTAGTATTTCCTATTCTTTCCCATTCTACATTTTAAATCTCAGTGACAGTGATATAGTTAACATACGTTGAACACTCATAAGAAATTTATAAGCAGTTTACATGTATCAACTCATTCAGTCCTCAGAACAATCCCATAAGTTCTATTATCTCAATTTTATATTTAGGGGAACTGAGGCATGGGAAAATTTAGGAAGCTGCCCAAGCTTATGCAAGAGAATTAAATGATACCACCTGGATTTGAATCCAGACAGTCTTGTTCTAGAGCTTATACTCCTAATATTATATTACTCCATCAGCCCAAAGTTGAGGGAAATTATTACTTAAATTTCATTTCTCTCCAAAGATTAAAAAATATGGATTCTTTATTAACTTGCTAGATTTACTGTTAATCAATTAGAACTTCAGCACTTTAGAATGGAAAAGGAACTAAGAGGCATATAATCTAATTTCCCATTCATTGCAGAAAACTTCCTTACAAATTATGATAATTTTTCCTACTTCTCATAAATACTTTATTTATGTATTTATTTATCTATTTATTTCTTAAAAGATTTTATTTATTTGAGAGAGAGTGAGCACGAGCTGGGGGAGGAGCAGAGGGAGAGGGAGAGAGAGAATCTTGAAGCAGACTCCCTGCTGAGCACAGAGTCTGATATGGGGCTTGATCCCAGGACCCTGAGATCATGACCCAAGCTGAAACCAAGTGTCGGATGCTCAACTGACTGAGCCACCCAGTCACCCCTTCATAAATACTTCAAATAATAATTTTTTAAAAATCACTGTATTCCAAGGAAGTTTATTCCTCTTTGCAGCAACTCTCTTAGGAAAGTATACCATACTAAACTAAATCATCTCTCTTTTCCTTTACCATAATTTTTATATCAATTGGGTATAAATTAAAACATATTGGCTAGCAATAAGTGTATTGTAATTAATAATCGTAACTAACATTTATTGAGTACTCTATGTGCTGGGTACTTTTCTAAATGCCTTCCATAGATTAACTCTTTTAACCTTCATACCAATCCTATGATATGGATACTGAACTAGAGGGAGGTCAAGTAATTTGCCTACTGTGCTGTTTAGTAGTGAAAATCAGGTTTCTAGTCCTGCACAACTCAGTACTGAACCCTAACTGCCTCCTGGTTCACGTTTCATCCATAATGCTCTTTCTCCTCAATCAACTTCTCTTACAGTTAAATCCATGAAAAACCTCTTGACCAGACCTTTTGAGAGGTCTCTTTTCTGCTGAGGCAGCTTTTATTCTGTTGCCTGCTCCCCACCCCCACTCACCCCATCCCCACCACCCCTGCACCCCCAAGTTCCTCTTCATGTCAGTGAGGTAGACCTTTTTTACTGTCTTTCCCATAACTGTTTATTATCTCTACTCCTCTCCTTGCACTTATAATTCTCTTTGTAATTTATTTATTTTATTCTTATCACCACTTTTTAATGTCCAATTCATCTTTCAAAATTAAATTCGATACCAAATTTCTTCAAGATGACTTCTCTGTAAAGAACATGCAAAATAAACTTTCCCTTCCTTGCTAAAAATTTATTTTATGGAATTATGGAATCTAAGACATGCGAGATGGTACTAGACAATATTATTTAGGCTGGGTCAACCTCACAACAACCATAGAAAATCTTTTGTATCATTCTTTATTGATCATCACCTAACTTGAATGTTTTTAGTGATAGATATTCATTGCTTATCAAATCAGCTGATTCATTTGGACACTGCTGATACTTAGAAAGTTTTTCCTTTTAATAAGTCACATTTTTCCTTCCTGTAACATCATTGATCCTAGCTCTTTCATTCAATCTATTTCATTGATTGTATTCCATTTAGCACTTTGTAGTATGTTAATTGTGTTCTCAAAATTCTGTCTTTTCAGTCAGTCTGAATACTCCTTTTAGTTAATAATCATAATTTACACTTCTGTACTTCCTCAGTGCCTTATATACTTCTTAGCACAGACTAGGTATGCAGTAAATACTCAGTAAATGTTGTGTGTATGTATATATGTATGTGTGTGTGTGTGTGTGTGTAGAAATCAAAATAGATTTTTCTTATATTAACCTAGCATTTACACACAGTAATAACAGTGCCCAAGGATAGCTGAAATAATCCCCAACATTTGCAAAACTCATTTTCTTTCTTTCCCCCCACCTCCACCCAGTTTCACTTTGAATGTATTGAATGCCAAATTTCTAAGATGTCCAGCATATTTTTATGTCATACTTTTACAACAAGTATTTCAGATATATTAATATATTTTGCTCTTTAGGAAACATGGTCAGAAATCTAGATTTATTACCTCTTGGGTTGAAACCTAAATAGGATAATGTCTTAGCTCCTGGAGAGATGGTCTAGAAAAGTGATTAAGAGTAGAGCTTTTGGCAAGGGAAGCAAGGGCAAAAATGAACTATTGGGACTTCATCAAGATAAAAAGGTTTTGCACAGCGAAAGAAACAGTCAACAAAACCAAAAGACAACCGACAGAATGGGAGAAGATATTTGCAAATGACATATCAGATAAAGGGCTAGTATCCAAAATCTATAAAGAACTTCTTAAACTCAACACCCAAAGAACAAATGATCCAATCAAGAAATGGGCAGAAGACATGAACGGATATTTTTCCAAAGAAGACATCCAAATGGCCAATAGACACATGAAAAATTGCTCAACATCACTCGGCATCAGGGAAATCTAAATCAAAACTTCAATGAGATATCACCTCACACCAGTCAGAATGGCTAAAATTAACAAGTCAGGAAATGGTAGATGTTGGCGGGATGCAGAGAAAGGGGAACCCTCCTACACTGTTGGTGGGAATGCAAGCAGGTGCAGCCACTCTGGGAAACAGTATGGAGGTTCCTCAAAAAGTTGAAAATAGAGCTGCCCTACGACCCAGCAATTGCACTACTGGGTATTTACACCAAAGATACAAATGTAGGGATCCGAAGGGGTACATGCACCTCGATGTTTATAGCAACAATATCCACAATAGCCAAACTATGGAAAGAGCCAAGATGTCCATCGACAGATGAATAGATAAAGAAGATATGTGCAGCCATCAAAAGGAATGAAATCTTGCCATTTGCAATGACATGGATGGAACTGGAGGGTATTATGCTGAGCGAAATAAGTCAATCAGAGAAAGACATGTATCATATGACCTCACTGGTATGAGGAATTCTTAATCTCAGGAAACAAACTGAGGGTTGCTGGAGTGGTGGCGGGTGGGAGGGATGGGGTGGCTGGGTGATAGGCATTGCAGAGGGTATGTGCTATGGTGAGCACTGTGAATTGTGTAAGACTGTTGAATCACAGACCTGTACCTCTGAAACAAGTAATACATTATATGTTAAAAAAAAAAAAAAAAGAAGATAGCAGGAGGGGAAGAATGAAGGGGGGGAAATTGGAGGGGGAGAAAATCATGAGAGACTATGGACTCTGAAAAACAAACTGAGGGTTCTAGAGGGGAGGGGGGGTGGAGGGATGGGTTAGCCTAGTGATGGGTATTAAAGAGGGCACATACTGCACGGAGCACTGGGTGTTATACGCAAACAATGAATCATGGAACACTACATCAAAAACTAATGATGTAATGTATGGTGATTAACATAACATAATAAAAAAAATAAATAAATGAAAGTGGGCAAGGAAAAAAAAAAGAAAAAGAGTAGAGCTTTTGGATTTGTCAGAGTTTGACAGCCCTTCACTAACTGTGCTGTCTTGTACAACTTCTTTAACTACTCTTGCTTAGTTTTCCTGTTTCTAAATTTGAGATGATGCTACCTATTTCATTGAGATTTGAGCAGTAAATGAGTTGATGTATATGAAGTATACAGAGCACATATCTTGACTTCAGTAAATGCCATTATTGCTAAAATGCACTCAGCCAGCGTCTGAAAAAATCTTATAGCCAAGATAATAATAGAGGAAATAGCTCTAAAGATCCCTAGTGACCATATTTACTTTCATTTATTTTCAAAAACTACATAGACCTTAACCTTTTCAAGGGAAAGTCTTATGATTTTTCTCCTCAGTGGAATGGCTAGATCAAGAAGCTTTACTATATGAGTGGTTTAAACTAGTAACATAACTATTTTGGTACTAACAGTGTCACTATTAGAAAATGGCTAAATATTCTTTATTCTGGACATGTTTCTAATTGCTAAAGAATTTAAAGCTACAAATAGATTTAACAGCATTGAAGGAGTTTAGTTTTATAGGCCAATAATGGTAAAATACTAATACGACATTTTATAGCACTTCACAGTTTTTACAGTGCTTTCTTATGCATTATGTGATTTCAAATGATAACACAGTAATTCTCATTTGGAATTATTACTCAGAATTTATCCCTGGATAAATTCAGGGAACTTCTTGAGGCCATGGGCCAAATACCAAGTATGGCTTCATTTTCAGTGTAGGGGTTTTAAAATAGAATTAAAATGTATTCAGAGCTACCAGTTGTACAATTAAAAGCACTGTCAATTGACTCCTTATGTAGGAGGCTGGGAAAAGGACTAAATAAAAATTGGAGCTTCAATCCTGTCAACCTAAAATTTAGAATCTAAATTATAACTTAGAGAAATCAAAAGTCACCTGGAAAAACTTTGTGACTTTTGATTTCTCTAAGTTATAATTTAGATTCTAAATTTTAGATTGACAGAATATATATATATATATATATATATAGAGAGAGAGAGAGAGAGAGAGAGAGAGAGAGAATGTAAATGGCATATAATCAATGTAGGGAAATACTATTTCTGAAGAACATAGCTTCTCCAACATAGAAAGCGTAAGATCAAATGAGAAAATGATAAAAAGTTTGATGGCGTTCATTTGGAAATTTTATTTTCCCAAAGACTTTTTCTGACTTTTCAATTAACTTAAATACCTCTTCTCTGCAGGAAAGACATATTTAAAATCTGGTTCCAGGTATGAGGTAGCTGACAGTGACTTTACGTACCCACAAAGTAAAGCAGGCCACCCAAACCTGTGAAAGCGATTTCTCTTCCATTCACACTTCCAAAGGGTTAACTGAGAAGTGCTCTATTGTATTCCTGATGGTTTTCTCTGCAGAAAGCCCAGTGGGCTCTTTCAAGGGACTCTAAACAATGAGCTCAGTGAGGCTGTTCTGTCTAATTACTCAAAGACAGGGATGCTAAAGAGGAATTAATGACAGTTGACAAGTGCAATTAATAATTATAGCAAAGCCTGGAGTCATGCAGCAGGCAGATGACAATAACGGGGTAACTGTACATGGCAGCTTTCATCGGTTTGTGCTCTGTGTGTGTGTGTGTTTAAAGTGAGAGGCTTTTTGCAGGATGGGCCACACTTCATGCTGACAGGGTAGAAACTCTAATTCAGCGTCTCTAATGGATCGAGTCGGTCATATTCTCATTCATATCCCCTTTCTCTCTCTCCCTCCCTGAGTCCCTCTCTCTATCTCTTTCCCCCCCTCCCTCCCCCTTTCTTGCTTTCAGCTCCTCCAATTTGGTGAAAGAAACATAGTGTAACTTAGAACTTAACAGGAAAGAGCTACAGTTAGCTTTCACTATCAGCTGGTGACAAAGCTACTTAAAATTCTGTTGGGCAACTGGAAGGAGAAGTGGCCGGGAAAAGGCAGTCGCAGAAGTGGGATTTCCATATCAAAGGGCAAGCCTTTGGCTCTGAATGGTAATTAAAGTACCCCGATTTCATCTTCGTGGTCAAGTCATGAAAGGGGAAAAAATTAGAGAGAAGAATTTTTCACTCCCTTCAGACTACAGGAAGGAAAGCAGTAAATTAAATGAAAGCTGAGCTTGAAGGTGTCTAACACTTCAATCTTTGCATCTAATAGAAGCTATGATTTTTCTCAAGCATTTATTCAGTTCACATCTTCATTCTACCCTGATTATGAAGGATATAATGTCTGCTTACATGTATTGGGCACACGTCTCGAGCTTCCTGAGTTGGCAAAGTTATCAGTTTTCATTACACTGCCTTGGCGGCCCAGTCATTGGGGAAGGGTCCATACAGTTTGAGCAAAACTAACCTATTTTATGAATTACTTCTTCAGGTAACCGAGAAACCTAAAGTGACTTGTTCAGTTTTTAGATCTGCGTTGGTGTGACTTAAAAACTTATATTTCAAAATACTGCAGATTTGACTCTTACGAGCTGTACATTGCGCTTCTTCTTTCATTGATTGCTGGAGCTATTTATTGTCTTCTCCAACGCTCCCATTTCCAAAGGTTATTGCTTTATGAAATGATTATTTCAAATGGAAGTGAGGGACTTAGACTTGGTTTCAAATTCATTAAAGGAGAATGCTACTTCTGTTCCGAGAAAGAAGGACTTAGAAATCTTATTCCATTTTTTTTGGATGAGATGTTCAACTTGGACCTACCTCTCTATTCATTAAAGATCACAGAGCTTTTTCTTTCTTTCTTTCTTTCTTTCTTCTTTCTTTCTTTCTTTCTTTCTTTCTTTCTTTCTTTCTTTCTTTCTTTCTTTCTTTCTCTCTCTCTCCCTTCCTTCCTTCCTTCCTTCCTTCCTTCCTTCCTTCCTTCCTTCCTTCCTTCCTTCCTTCCTTTTCTTCTTTCTTTCTTTCTTTCTTTCTTTCTTTCTTTCTTTCTTTCTTTCTTTCTTTCTTTCTCTTTCTTTCTTTCTTTCTCTTTCTTTCTTTCTTTCTTTCTCTTTCTTTCTTTTTCTTTCTTTCTTTCTTTCTTTCTTTCTTTCTTTCTTTCTTTCTTTCTTTCTTTCTTTCTCTCTTCTTTCCTTTCTTTCTTTTCTTTCTCTTTCTTTTCTCTTTTCCTCAAAAGAGCCCAGAAGCCTGGCCAAACTCCAATGTAGATAATTACATTCCACCTACCTAATTCCCTAGCTGCTTTAATTGGAAACAATTCCACTTTACTCTTCATCTTCCCCCCCCCCCCCTTACTTCTTGTCCTTAAACTGCTTTGTAGCTTCTTGGGCATCTTTTACAAACTATATCTTCCACCCTCAAAGTACAGTTTTGGATTTAGGGTAAGATAAATTATAGAGCCATGGATTAGTCCTTTAAGATTTGCTAAAAATAAAACAAAACACAAACACATAACTATAACTGAATTCCAGCCTATCTTCTCTAGTTAAGTTGGACCCAATGTGCTAAGTGGAAAGCTATTTGTTTTCCTGTCAAGAATTATCCCATGCATTCTCAAAAGGTAATGTTGCCATAAAGGGGTAAAAATTAGTCTTGAGAGGAAAAAAGGCTTATCCTTCTTATAAAAAACTATAGATACATATATGGTATACATATACAATATATCTGGTGTATTAAATTTTCATGGGGTGGGCTATTAGGGACAAATTTATAAAAATATTCATTAGGGAAGATGATAATAATAATAATAAAAAAAAACAAGAGACACTGATTTAGGCTTAATCCACTCTTGTTTATTGATGATATGAGAGAGAAAGAATGACAGAGGTCAGGAGGGCCCATTATTGGGTCCTTATGCCCTGCGTTATTTTCTTGTTTCTTTTCATTCATTATCAAAGTCTGTAGTACAGATGAAGAACCAGTATGAGCTGTTCCTCTATTTCTTAGTTCTTCTTTTTTTTTTATTATGGTATGTTAGTCACAATACAGTACATCATTAGTTTTTGATGTATTAAGAAGTAAAATGGATGAACCAATGGCATATAGTAATGAATTACTAAGGAGTTATAAACATATACTAATCCAAACACAACTATGAAGAATAATCAAATTAAAGCCCAAAGGAGAAAGGTCATAAATAGCATTAAGAATATAATATATTGAACACTGACTTAGAATTATCATTGGAGGGGCACCTGGGTGGCTCAGCCTGCTAAGCATCCAACTGTTGATTTTGGTGCAGGTCATGAGGAAAAACATATACACTGTTTTCTAGACTTTAGTAGTTAAAGAGAAAATTAAAAGAATACTTATGGATTGGATATAGTGATGCATTTTCTAACTTGCTCTTCCAAAGGAATGTATTGACTCTGAGATATCACACAAGAGTTAAGAATATTTAAAAACTGTGGCCAGGTGAGACCCTTAGTCCATCGAGTTCAGTATTGTGCCATGACATCAAGATTATATTGTGTGAATACTTTGTTACCCTGTAGGCAAAACAGAAATTGTTGACAGGACCCAAATAACTAACTGTAGCTTGGGAAGCAATGGGTGATGACGCTGACGAAGAACACACTTACTCTGAGTCAGGAAGTGTTCTAAACACTTTACTTATACTAACTTAATTCTCTCAAAAACCCTGAGATAGTTACAATTACCAGCATCCCTATTTTTATAGATTTAAAAATGAAGGCACAGCTAGTTGAGTAACTTGCCCCAAAATTTTTAGTTTGAATAGTACAATAGCATATCATCTATAAAGCCTTATTAAGACTTTATAATTCTCTCATTGTTAGTTCCAGTGCCTTCGGAAGAGTTGAATGCCACAGTAAATAACAGAAAATATAATACTATTTCTTCACAGGAAATTTGGGGTTTTCAAGCTTTTATGAAATAGTCTTTTCTATTTTCCCCTCCAAAGACAAAATGTCTTAAAATTTTCACCTTAAAATGTGCACCATATTCCTTTTACATAAAACCCATTCAATTATTTTGGGACTTAATAAAATCAATCTTAAAAAATATCTGCATGGGAATTTTTCATCCCTCTTGTGAATAGTCACTGTGTTCTTGCTTCTCTTTTGTTTTGCCCTTTCCATCTTTGCCTTAAAGATGATGAAAAACATAAATGACTTGAGGGGACTTCCAGAGATGAATAAAGATCAATTGTGTCTTTTCTACGATTTCTAGTTGTGGGTTTTGTAGATAAGTTGTCATGTGTGGCTCCTATGTTGATATCAATAATTAATCAATCAAAGAAAAGTAAGATTTTAGATCCTTTTCAAATTATCTGCAATAAGGAAGTAAAAGAGAAGATGTACATGTGTTTCTCTGATCATATCTATGAGGAGCTGGACAAGAATTCAAATAATAATCTTACTCTCAAACAGAAGTTTGTGTCTGAACTGCTTGATAGGGACACATTTGGCTCCTGTCTCTTGGCTTTCTCTTTGTTCTTATTTCTTTCCTTTCTTCCTTTTTGTCTTTCTTTTCTTATCTCAATGTCTCTATGTATCTCTCGTTTCCTAGCACAAGTGCATCATTTTCTGCTATTGTACTTAAAAAACTTGGCTGCAGGGGCTCTGAAATGAATAAAAATGTAATCCTCACTGTGCCCATTGTGTGCTCTCATTTGTTTTTGCTGTATCGATTTATCAGTGGAGGGAAATTACTTGCTGGAAGAGAGGATGCCAGTCAGAATGACATTTATTTCATAGTACAAGGAGGCTCTCCAGCGTGTTTCCATGTAACCCAGATATTGGAGCTGTAAAAGGGCTTGTAACAAGGTTTAGTGCTATGATTAGATCGTGTGGAGCACCTTGCTTTCATAACAACAGGCACTCTGCAGGAGCTAGGGCCTCGGGTTATGGTCAACGCCCCCCCCCCTTTTTTAAACATAGATACAGAATTCAAGAATTCTCTCCCCACCTAAACTGTTTCTGTTCCAAAAGCCAAATCTTACAGACTTACAGGAATAAAAGGGGTATATTTTTAGATGCCTAAAGCTTTCATAACATCAAATTAAATGCAAAAATAGATGAAACACTTGCCTATTAATCCCCTTAACTTTTTTTTTGCCCTTTTCCCTTTATTTTGGAGAAATTGTTCCATTTTAATTCACCAAAGCAAATCTTTTCATTCAGTGATTGTAAGTTACATGTGCTCAAGGCTACCAATTACCTGTGAAACCAAACACATTCTGTATGTAAAAACTAAGGCAAGTGTGGCAAATTGTAACAGGAACTGTTTTTGGCATAGATACTAGAGGGAGGATATCATAGGTCTTTGCTATTATTCTTATAAGCCTGGCATTGAGGAAATGAACTTGTTTCATTGTCTTCCTAATTTTCCATAGAGCTGATACAATTGAAATGTTTGTTATAGCCATTTTTTTTTTCTCCTCTATGGAATGAGAGAAATGAGTCTATTTTCCAGGGAATGTGTTCATTTTTGTATGAGTGTATAGGCGATATTTTCTTTTCTTTACCTCCTTTCCTTACTGTTGAGATGTGTCCATTTTGTAATGTTGACAAAGGCAAAAATGAATGAGATTTGTAGAATGAAAAACAAATACTAAATTTAAATTGGCAAATTAAAAAAAATCACACTTTTTTTAGCAGTACTTCTTTCAATAATTGGGTTTGTGATATGATAGAATATATGCCTTGTTAATTCCCTTTTTGAATATCTGACCATCCCAGTTCAGTAAGACTGTGCTGTCTCCTTAAAGAAGCCTGGAACTTTCAATCAAATTTAGATTTAGCGTATAACGTAGATTGTCAGACCAAAGAGACAAAGCAGTAAGTGATAGCTATTCTATATTTTATTAAATGTGGAAAGTACTTTTTTTTTTTTTTTTTGGAATTCAAGGAGGGCATCTAAATATTGAATGAGAGAATAGAAGAACTTCCTGACATTCTAAGTCATATCTTTGACATATATTTTGAGACTACTGTTGTTCAACATTAGCATGCTTTTGGGCAGTTAATCAGACAAACATTCAAAATTTATCAGCCACATAAAGAATCAGGATAAGAATGAACCAAGTTAATTTCCTGAATATCAGGTTTATAGGAATAATAACTGAGACCTGCTATTCATGTAGAAATGTACAGTGTGTTTAATTACATAAATCTTGTAGAAGTAAGTTTCTGTGTTAGTCTCAGCTGACTCACTCAGCCTGTTGCTGCCACCCAAACACTCTACAGTTCTCTTTTGAGTATTCCAATACAGAATAATATGGCTGCCAACATCCAGGAGATTTAGTCTTGCATGTTGGTTTTTACTGTAATACTCAGATATTAATTTTAACTAGAAAAGATTATAGGAATTATAAAGGACAAGTGATCTGGAATCTGATTTTTCACATTCTGAATGGAAAAGGCCGTCAGTATGCAAGGCCGTCAGTATGCGAGCCCGTGTCCAAAACTCAGAACTGTGGGCCTCCCTCTCTTAAATGCCTTTCAATTAGAATTGTTGGAAATGCCCAGGGGAAAGGTAAGGCATTTAAATTAAACGTATTAGACCTTGGCATACATCCTTTGAATTGGAGATCTATTTGGGTACCTTCGATGATAATTCTTAATGAACTTACTTTGTACCTTTGAATGAGTTGACACCCTAAATGACTAGGCATAATATTTTAAAAGCTAAATTAAAATAGAGTGTTAAAAAACTCAGTTGTCCATATTATTCTTTGTTGAGCTTTTTGAATTCCAAGATGTTTCAGAACTTCAAAGAGAAATGTTGCTGCCTTTAGGTTTTTAACAAAATCCTACAATGGCTGAACCTTTCAGCAAATCTGTCAGCTTCTCTGTTCCAAGGACAACTGCAGTGTCATTTTCTACTCCTGCTGGTATTAAGGAAAACCAACCTTTTGACATGTTTAGGCTGTGTCTCAAAAGTTCTCTATCTCTTGCTGGGGTAATAAAGGTTAGAAATCACTAATGGCAAGTGATTTGTGTCTTGGCTAAAATCCCTTTCATAAGACCTGCTTGGAATAGATAGGCGTAAATACTGCAGTAATGATACAAAATGTGTTAGGTGAATAAATGACACTGGGGAGGATGCTACCTCGTGCATTCATTTGCACATGCACACACGTGCGTGCTTGCACACACACACACACACACACGGAGAACAAACTCGACCATCGCAGACTTGCAACTTTCAGTTCTTGGTACTGGCAGAAACTTTATTCTACTGTACTTCAAACTAGAAGTGACTTTGAAAATAGGCATTTTAGATAGATTTCTGCAGACTTAGGTCTTTGTGATATAACTGTTGTTTCCTAATTCCTATGGTCTCTCATTCACTGAATTTAAAGGTGGTGCGTGGTCAGGCTTAAAGTGGAGATATACCTACTTCTCTATCTTAAGGAGCAGGATTTCCTTGTGGTCTAAATACCACAATACCATTTCCCCCCCCCCCCTTTTTTTTTTCCTGTAGGAAATCAACTTGAATAGAAAGGGCAGAAAAGCACCAGTATCAGAAGTAAGTACCAGAACAAAAGTGCTCTATGAGAACTAAGTGAAATAAAAGACCATTTAATTTGAATGTGGTGGTAGTTTTTAGTGGTGAGAGAAGGAGGTGAAGTGTACAAGTGTGGGATCTGCTTTATTTCAGTGAGGCGGTTTCCAGCTGCAGTGGTGCATCCGAGGCTGATCAGTGGCATGTTGGCCTGGGTTCTCACCCCACTTTTTGCGATGCCATGTGATTGTGAAGCAACGTATGCGAACTTGCCTGGTTGACAGCTGTCAACTGTAAATGGCCATATGTAATGATGAGTAAAGTTGTTGTCAACTGTCAATAGGCCATATGTAATGATGAGAAAAGTTACAGGCTGCTGTCTGATTAGATGTAAGATTAAAAAAAAAAAAAAAGAAACAACACTGAAACCTGTTCCTGAAAAGGTCTAAAACAGGTATGATTTTTTTTTTTTTTTAAACAGGGGCTTATGTTATGCAGCACTTACATACCTGTATTTCTGTTTTGACCCCATTTCTCTGTAGATATATAAGATAAATCTTGCCTGTCAATACTGACTCTTAATGAATGGGGAAATCCTTATCAACCTTACAAATCAAAGGCTGAAACCAGGGGTTGCACAGTGCAACATTCAAGGGGGAGGGCATTTGGTTTTTAGGGCAAGTACAAGCCTGTGAAAGACCTCTTTGTATTCACTGTCCCCTCCCCATTACAGAGAAAACATTTGCTTCAAGTCTAACCATTTACTAAGCAATAGTCTGTGCTGGGTAATGTGATGGCTAAGTGTGAAATTATTGCTTTGGGGCAAATATTGTCAGCCCAGAGAGATGATCAATGTCATGGGCATGATGTACCAATGCAGCCATGCAAGCCATTCTTCGGCATCTTTTCTACTGAAGGGACATGTTTTTAACAACCAGCCTCATGAATGATCACTATTATGCAATTTCTTAGCCTTCACCACTTTCCTTCAGCCATTTTAATAAAAAGATCTTCATTTCCATTGTGACTATCATATATTCACATAGAACAAAATATTCTGAAAAACATAAATAAGCAGACAATCAAGTTTGAAAGAAATGTGCTATACAGATTGAGACACACAGAGAGAGAGACAGAGAGAACACAACAAAGAAGCTACAATCAAAAGATGTCCATGAAGAAAAGAGGGTGAGAATGTGGGCCTAGCAAGGCAGAAGAAAAAAAAAGAAAAGAAAAGAAAAGAAAAGAAAGAGAAAGAACTTCCTATTTTTCCGTCTAATAGCACAAATCAGTGGGTTCCAATTTTTGTGTACTTAGCTCCCTGAAGGCTACAATGTATTTACCTCAGAAACACTGACTCTCTGAGCCTGCTTTTGGGGGAGCCACTCTAAGAATTTGTTCTACAAAGGAAAATCACCACATGCCAAATACAGGCTCTATTCTACAAGCCCTTGGTTCAAGTTCCCCAAAATGGGCTTCCAGAAAATTCTGTTCTTGCTATTTCTCCTTCCTTGAAAAGGGAGGTTTAACACAATTCCTTCTCAAACATTTATTTTTTGTCAAGTTCAGTAAAACTTTGTCTTGAACCATAAATCCCAGAAAGACTTCTCCCACATCCCTAAACTTTAAAAGACAGTATGAGAAATGGTTTTGTAGAAAATATCTCTGGCTTTAGTGTTTGTTTGTTTGTTTGAACTGCCATCAGGAGTTCCTTGTTGCTTTTGGGTAAAGACTTAATGTTCCCACAGGCTCAGCTTCTCTGGCTCCCACAGAACTTGTCCCGCCTTATTCTTAGAATGCTCTGTGTTTCAACACTCTGATCTTTTCTTCTGATCCACAAGGGCCCCAAGCTCTCTCCTGACCCTGGGCCTTAGTACACACTCCCCTCTCTCTCAAATGCTTTTTAACCAACCTCATCCTTTTCTGAGTGAACTCTTCATCATCAAACAGATTGCACTGGAGCGTCACTTCTTCAAGGAGCTATCCCTCAATCTGCAGTCTAGATATGGTTACTTGTTTCCATCCTCATACTATGTCCTTTTCCACCAGTACTATCTTAGTCTGGAATTACATTTTTGTGATTAGTTGATTAATGTTCATCTCCCTCCCTATGAGTTCTAAGTAGAAGACCAGGACTTTTTTCTCCCCTTGGAGTTTCTACCTCCTGGCACAGTGTCTGGTGCACTGGGGACACTCAGTTAATATATATATATATTTTGTACAAATGACTGCACCTTCTTTGACATCTTCAAAAATAAATCACTCTTGTTGCTTGAGGGTGGTATCATTTCTCATTTCTTGAGGGACAGGCATGCTCTTGTTTATTAATTTTTTAATGCAATCTTTATATGCCATCATAGTTCTCCTCTGAAATTGATGGGTAGAAACCTTGTATTTTTATATTACCAGTTGCTAAAGCTTCCCTTGGGTTTTTGGTATGGCTATTTCATAAATCCTCTCTCCCTTTATCATTTACCCATAGACTTTTTGCTTCGTATTTCATTATAGGCTGTCTCAAAGCTTTTTGGAAATATTTGGGGGTATATAATAATAAATAAGTGAGATGAATCAACCTCAGGCAAGCCCATTTCCCTGCAATTATAGTGCTGTTGGAACACTTTATACTTTTGTAAACATGGCCTGAGAATTTTACGATTTTTTTCCCTCAATTTGTGGGAAACATTTAAAAAAATTTCTTTTACTTTGCACCTGTATGCTACTTCCCTTCCAAGAATATTTAAGCTTTAAGCACTTTCCAATCATTACTTGATTAGCTGCCAACATGTCAGTGTTTATAATATGGAGGAACTGAGGCAAAAAGAGCCAAAATCTCAGAATTAAAAAAAAGGAAGTTGATAACATGAGAATGTATTCCTGGCTCTTAGTCTCTTGCAGTTTCACTCAGGTGGTATGATGCTAGGTTGATAATCATTGGAATGAAATTATTACTTTAATTTCCTTGAGCTTATTTTTTTCAGTTGGAATCATTGAGTTTTATATGACTGACAATGAATGACTGATATGACTGTCATAAGATACTTCACTTCACTTTTTTTTTTAAAAATCAGTGTTTATAAATAACTTGAGGAGCCAACAAGAAAAATAATATCAGATAATTGAAATAAGCAATTTTTAATAGTCAATGTGGCATGGCAACTAAGTGGAGATTTTATGAGAAAATTGTATTAGAATATAAGGCTCAACAAGACTAATACCAAATTTTTAAACACCGGTTTTGTAGGGTTGAAGGCATAGATTTCATGGCAGCCAAAGACTCAAGTTGGCCCAAATCTGAAATGGTAATTTGATGCTATCCAGTGATATTAGTGTTTAGTAGATGAACTGATAAACACCAAATACTTGCTACATATATAATTCTGCCTTGAAGCAATTTTCTCTTTTGGATAAGTAGAATGGAATTGTTTACAGGTTAATACAAAAGTATAAAAAAATGGGTATTTTCCCTTCTCTGTCGCTGAAAACCATTTTCTTTACTGTTTATTTACCTCCTTATTTATTAAATTTGACTTCACTATTCACATAGATGTTTTTCCTTAGCTGCTCTGTATTTTACCTGTGTTATGTCTCTTTCATTTATGTGCTTAATTAGCCAAATATGGTTACTGTTGCTGTTTGGGTTTTAAATCTTGTTAAAAATTAGCCAAGTTTCACATAAATGAATCCTAGATGTGGGCCATATGATATACAGGTTTGTGTGTGTACATACACTCTTATAGTCCTTCCTCTACAACTCCAAGCTGGCTAAGGTCCCAACTCAAATTTTAATGGACCAAGTGTGTTACCCTGTCTACCTATTTATGTTAGGGTGACCAGGACATAGAGTAAAATCTAAGATCAAGTGATCTGCAGGTTGAATTAGCTTCTCCAGCTCAATCCCAGGCAAGTCGTCTTTGTTTTTAAATTTCTTAAACACGTTGCCTTTGTTTTTTCCTATTTATTTATTTGTTTGTTTATTTATTATAAAGATTTATTTATTTGAGAGAGAGAGATTTTAAAACTGATTTATTTATTTCAGAGAGAGAGAGCACACACGCAAGCAGGCAGGGGGAGGGGGAGAGGGAAAGAAAGTCTTAAGCAGACTTCCCACTGAGCTCAGAGCCCGACTCGGGGCTCAATCCCAACAACCCTGATATCACAATCTGAGCCGAAACCAAGAGTTGGACGTGTAACTGACTGTGACACTCAGGCACCCCTGTTTTTTTCTTTTTAAAAATTGTTTTCTATTTCCTAGGTTCTGTAGTCGTTAACTAATGCACTAACTCATTTGCTAATATTTATTGGAGTCCTATTATGTGCTAGATACTCATACTAGATTTTGAGGAAAAAGTCAAAACAAACACAAACAAAATGCTCCCCAAACACGAATCATGTTCTTAGCCCCCATGGAACTCATAGTGTAGTGATAAGAAATATTAGTATTATTAAACAATTACACAAAGCAATGCAAAAATGTGACTGTGATGAATGCTACAAAAGAATAGTAAACATTGATGAGCCTTCTGGTAGGAGGATTTGACCTAATCAGGATATTTGGTGAAGGCTTCCCTGCAACATGAGTTGGACATAACTACATGAAGAATATAAATGATAATAGTAATGGTAATAGCCAACTCTCTTGATCCTTTTCTCTGCCCTGGGCACTGTGATGGTTGTTTGACCTGTGTCAATTTATCATCGTTCTAAATATCCTGAGAGGAGAGCACTATTATTTATCCCAGTCTGCAGAGGGAAAATCAGCACTGGGAAAATTGTAACCTAGAGATCTGTTCCAGTGTCCAAATGTTTAACCTTTCTCTTCTACCCTGCCTATGTGAAGAAGGGGGAGAAGAATATTCCAGGCACTGGAACTTGTGCAGCTTGTGACTAGGCCCTGGAATGACAAGAGGGAGTACAGTGATAGGTGGGGCTGAGGAAAGCCCAGTGGGAGTATAAAGTCAGAGGAAGCCAGCAGAATACAAAGCTGTCTCCATTTGTTTTCTGTGCATCTCTAGATTCTATTACTACCCACCATGTCTCAGACCAACCCATGGGAAGCCATCTTTATTTACGGTGTAGCAAGTCACTCCTGGACTTGGCTTAAGGTCTTCCAGCCAGATCTACTCTAAATTACATGGCAGACCACACAGACTCAAGGTTAGGGAAATTCAATGCAATAGGCAAAGTGGAAAAGCTTTTTACTTCCCGTCTTCACCCTCCAAATATGGAAAACAGCGATTGGTATAAAACCACCATCTTTTACGCCAACTTGCCTACATTCCCATTTTAAATCTTCCTAACATAATAGGCAATCACCTTGGTCAGTTTACAAACTGATAAATTAAATGACTTGAGCTCAGATTAACTCTAGAACGATCATAGAAGAGATACATAGATCATGAATGGGAAAAAAAATCATGCTTGTTATTTTTGACTATTTCAACGTTAAGAATATTTCTGGTCAGGTAGAAGTTCCAAGTATAGTTAAGATAGAAAATCCATTATTAATTTAATACTGGGACCTACTCTCTGGGGTTGTGTTAAGGGACTTTCAGTATATACAGTTACAGTAATAATTACAGATATAATTTAAAAGCACATAATCATATACATAGCTAATGAAAAATCCTGATTTCTTTTGGTAAGTGGTTAGTCAGTTAAATCATTCTATAGCACTGCTATTCTATGAGGCAACTTAGGGTTTTTAGAATGACTTTATTTAAATATTATATCCAAACAATACATAAAGAGTAATGCTTGTTACATGGAGTGGTTGTATGAAAAGGATCATTCATAGTAAATAAAAAGTTAAATTTATAAATATAGGACAAGTTAAAATAGTTTAGTTCATATTTGTAATAGCAGTTTTGGTGGGTTTTTTTCTCTTTGAATTAATAAATAGTGTACTATTGAGCATTCCCTACTTTTAATGTTTTGGTTATAGTTAAATACAAGATAGAAATTACTGTTATTACCTTAAATTAGAATATTTTTATGTATTCATAATATTCAGAAAAAATACATTTTACATAGAAAACATTATAAATTCTATGAAACAAAGGAAATATTAGAGATTATTTATAAGCTGGAGATAAAGAAATATAGCTTTGGTTGTTAAAACCTTTAAACATGTCTCTAGTAAATCATGTGTTTAAATAATATATGTTTTATGGTACGAAAGTAAATGATTTAGAGTTCCAAGTTCACAGGGCTATACGTATGTATTTTCTTCATTTTTGTTGCTTTTTTCTGATTACAAAAGAAAAAAACTTGTAAAACATATTCAAAGTAATAGAATTGTAAAGGAGAAAGTAAAAGCCTCCACAATCGCCTTTTTCCAGAGATGATGACATTAATGTTTTGTTTTATATCCTCTTGCTATATATAAAGGCACCTTTTTCCCCTCCCTTAAAATGGTGTCATAATCTTAATTCCCTGTCGATGGACATTAGGGCTGTTTTCCATTATTTACTTTAGCAAATGATGCTACAAATTAGTATTTTTATGCATGTATCTTTGCACATGTAAGTGATTATTTAGATAGGATAAATTACTAGAAGTGGGATTGCTGGGTTGAAAATCATGCACATTTAGAATTTCCACACATATTGCCAAATTGCCATTCAAAAGTGTATAAATTTACACTCTCACTAAATATATATGAGGATTTGTTTTCTCCCCAGCTATTACCACTGGGTATCATCTTCTTTTAAAATTGTATCAGTTGGATAGAAAAGTGATAGCTCATTGCAGTTTTAATTTTCAGTGCTTTGGTTATTACTATAGGTATATGTTTGCAATAGAATAGGATGGTGTAGGAGAGGAAACAAACTGGATTTGTATAGTTCAGTGGGAATAGAGATCAGGTTGATCTAGAAAGTTGAAAATGGGTCTTTCCCGAACTCTGTCTATTTCACATCATCCAGTGTTTTCAAAATGCCTTCATTTTTTGTAAAAACAGTTTGCATATCGTGACACATGCATTGAACTGTTTGCTTCAGTGGAGGAATGTGCAGAACTGTAGCAAAACCTTCTTTATAATGAAATTATTTTAATACCTTTCAGGCAAGAAATTAGTTTCATCAAGAAAATTGATTTAATTTAGAAGAGATGCAGTATTTATAGCCATAACCAGGTTAAACATTTTTCTCCACTCCTCTATCAGAAAATAGCTTCTAACCAATATATATAGCTCTAAATCAATTAGTTCAGTTTAAGGTTTTCAAATTTTATTAATACTCTTCCCATCTTTATGACATTTATTTTTTCTGTGCAAATCTTTGAGCTTCTTTTCAAACTTTACACGATAGACAAAGTAACATTTGCTAGTCGGTTGACTGGCCCAAAGAAAAATTTGCATTCTTGACAATAATGGAGTATTTTGGTTTACGGAGCTGGATAGTGATAGATGATTTTAACAAATTCTTCTGGTCTTCTTAATATTATTTTCTTCTCCTTCCAAGTGCCTAAATTCATTAAAAAATTAAAACTGTATGTAGTAAGAAAACTTACCTTATTTCCAATGGCTTTAATAACAACCAGAAATGTTAGTAGCTGGTTAATTTTCATGAATCATCCAGTACTTACTGTATTTTAGAAACATAAGTTGAAGGGAAATCAAGAATATTGATGTCCCACAAATGTAACCTTGCTGTTTGCCAGACCTCCATGCTGTAGATCTTAACTGCACAGTTTCTGAATGGCAGCCTAATAAGCTTGAATATTCCATGGAGACTGAAAGTGAAGTAAATTTTTTGCAATGTCTTCTCCAGAGGTACCTCAGTCATATGAATGCTGTGGACTATGAGTGAAGCTTTGATCCTCAGGGCACACCTTGTGCAGCCTTAGTAAAAACAGAGGATGGCTTTTATTTTTCTTTGAGTTTCATTTTAGATCATCTCTGGATGTGAACCTTAGGTGTGATTTATGAGAGCCTCCTGCCATAATTGTGGCCAGTAACAGAGCGAAGGATTGTTTTTAATTGTCTTGAACTTTGTTCTTATTTTGGAAAAGTGTTCTGTCTTAAATTTTCATTGAAAGAAATTTTAAGTCATAACATAGGAACAAAGAGTGTTTTGTGGTGAAATCAGGCAAAACCACTCATGTATTTAAAGTCTAGTTATCAATATTGAAGTTGTTTTAAGTTGTGCCCAAATCTACGTTTATTTGACTAGTAAGAGAATATCTTGTTGTTTTAGTTGTATTGGTATACCCTGGTATTATACTTTATTTTTAATTGCAAAATAATATGGCTTAGTTATAAATAAGGGAAAGCTTAACTATGAACCTTAACTTCTTTACAATGACGTCCAGGCATGCTTAGGAATTCTTTGTTAAAAAAAAAAAAAAATGAGGGAGGGAATTCAGAGTACATCTAATCAATCTTCCTATTTCATGGCACCACACATAAACCATTACACTTCACCGAAACTTTAGCCGTAGAAAAGAGATTTATTATCTATTCTCAGTGAATACTTGAATTATGCATTGTTTTTAAAATTGTGCCATTGAGAAAAATCTGTACAGTAATAAGTATCTCAAGTTGAAAATTTACATTGCATATTAATTTTCATGGAAAAGTAGAATGAATACGAAAAGCAACACAGTCATCACAGATGTTGTTCAATAGTAACAACTGCTTGGTTGAACTGCATTGTTTTACATGTGAATTTCCTCTACTTGCCACCAAGGGTAGATGTTCTGGAGTGAAATGCAGCTGCCAGTCTTGCCAGTCTTGTTAGACATTACTTTGGGATGTAAAGTGAAATTTGTTTTGCTACTGATTTCATTGGAGGGGGGAAAGGGTAGCTAAACTACTACCTAAGTAGGAATTTGGCCAATAAAACAGTAATGTGTAAGATAAGGAATTTGAATAATTGTACATGTTTAAGAATTTAATTTTATCATTTGGAAATCTTGGCGTTTGACTTTGAGATACAGCATAGTGGAATCGCCATACATTGCATCTTTGTGCAGAAAACTGGTTGTTCTTTTGGAAAATGCAGTCTTTTAGAATAGGTTGCAACCTAACACGATGAATTTTCGCATTGATATTGACAAATGAAGAACAGGAAGCCAACAGTGGTAAGTGAGGTGTTATAGCAGGCACAGTAGTGAGATCCCCCAATTTAGAGCCTAACATCAGCTTCTTTTTTTTTTTTTTTAAGATTTTATTTATTTGACAGAGAGAGACACAGCGAGAGAGGGAACACAAGCAGGGGGAGCGGGAGAGGGAGAAGCAGGGAGCCCGATGGGGGGCTCGATCCCAGGACCCCGGGATCATGACCCGAGCTGAAGGCAGACGCCCAACGACTAAGCCACCCAGGCGCCCCTAACATCAGCTTCTTTGATCTGCCATTAAATACCTGTAGCCTTGCACTAAAATCAGAATTTTAATTTCAGGCTTATGACTTAGCTATATCTTACAAATTGAAGAAAAAGAAAACACTTTAGATAAACTAAAAAGAACTTTTGAGGTAGTTTAATATGAATACAACCACTACTTGGAGTTTTTATATTTTAAAATGGATAGTCAGGCAGTAAATAGGATTTCAGTATATGTCACATTTAAGGATCTCTTTATATAGTGCCATAACTTTATGTATATAAAAAGATACATACATTTTGCTAAAATTAGCATAAGGCCTCATATCTGGAGCTACGTATTCCCTGTGTGGCAATGCAGTTTTATTCCTTATGTCTTCTATACCCTCATCAAGCATATATACTTGGGACATCGGCTTGAAAGGGAATGGTCAGGTTAAATCTCCTTTTTAAATAGAAGTTTAAAAGATCACATGAAAATAAATTGCAGAAATGTCTTCAGACATTTAGAACCATATCCTGGCTCTAAGGTGAGACTTCCTAATTGAAAAGTTTGTTTTCTTGTCTTTAACCACTGCATTCCACTTTCTCTTCTGAGTGTAAACTGGCAGATTAGACATTTCCAAGGGTTTGTTCAGTGTGAAGTTTTTCAGGTGATTTCAGTTTAATGTAACCAGATAATTGTAGCTCCAGGGCTTAGTTAGGTTGTAAAGCTGCTAATCCAGACAATATTACCTGGTCACATGTTGTGCTTATAGGAGACACCTCTGCCTTTAATGGTCTCTCCCCATGCTGTCGATTTCTAGTTTCAGAAGTCCTATAAAAATGAGGCACACCAGGCCAAGGTTAAGTCTGGAAAAGAAAAAAAAATCAGAATATGCCGTTTGGGGCAACAATGTGAAACGTTAAATCTTTTGCCAAAGATGAAATTTGGTATTTTCATATCATTAGGTTCTACTTGATGCCTTATCATCTCTAAGAAAATTTAGCACCGAATTTGAAAACTATGTCTTTTTTCTTTAAGTGAGCTGCTGCCAAAGCAGCCATACTCTAAGCATTTATAAGTAGTTTAGTCAATTACTACAGTTATTATGTGGTAGGGTTCTCTCTTTCAGTGGAGTGCAGTAATTCACTTTACATGTTTATTCCACTCAGAACCTCTTCTGAACAGCAATTGTAATGCAATATTGAATAATGATATTATTGGGATTCTGAAGGTTGTTACCTTTTTCTCTCACCCTGACCAAAATTTGGTATTTCTATTGTAGTTAATATATAAGTAGATGCTTATAAATAATAGACAGATCTATTCATTTGTCAAACCTTTGTTCGCTCCTGTGGCCCACATGCTAATGAACAATTGGGAAATAAAACAACAATGGAGAGAGGCAGTCTGTATGTGATTAAGCCTTTCTATTCTGACATGGAATGTTAGAGATGGGCAGAAGTCCTGCTTTCGAGCACACTTCAATATGGCGTGTACAGATGCGAATTAGGTTTCTGTTGTGTCTAAGGCTGGGTTCAGGATTTGGATGATGTAAAAAATATGTAGGCTCTAAGAGGACAAAGAGGAAGGTAGAAATTTGGAGTTCGGGGACTGGGGTTTGTGTGGCATAAAAAGTCATCTCACGGCAGTAAGACTACCTCATAAACTTCCTAACACAGAGCTTAGCTCCCTGTAGATGCATCTTTTATATCTGCCTTCCATTTCCTTTTTGTTTCATCTCTTCTTCCTGCCTCCCTGCCCTTCTACTATCTATTTTGGGAGGGATGGGTGTACTATTTTACTCTTAAAGGGTACTCATCTCAATCCCTTCTTCCAGTGACTTAATGTTGTCCCAAAAAATCATGTGTTGGTGTCATGGAAACTGAAGCAATTCTTTAAATGAAATAGGAAAAATTTTGAATTTACTTAAAACATAATTTCACGTTAACTGTATTTATAACTTACTAGGTAATTTCATTCCTGCTTGATGCAGCAGAGAATTCATTGGAAATATCAGGCAAAGGTAACCCACATTGACTTTTGTAGGCTAGCTTTGTAAACAAGATTTTTACATATGAACTAGATAATTAAATGAGATATTAAATACATTCTTCATAAAGTGCATCTCTATTTTGAATATTTAGTAATTGTTACTTTTTTCTTAATTGTTAGTTTGCATATAAAAAAACAAAATCTAAGAAAGACTTGGAATTTGAATTACTTAAATTTTAAGTTAATTTGGAGGAAATTACAAAATAAATTTGGATTCCTAATTATCAAGATGTTTATTATTAGTATCCACTATTCTACATATATGAATTAAACTTGCTTTATTGATGACTTTGGTATCGACCAATTAAGGTTGAATTAATTAAAATTCATTTGGTTTCATATTGTAGTAACGTAGCTAGTTTTTTAAAAAAATTATAGAATATGGGAGTATCATAGTGTCCCAAATCTTGGATAGGCAGGCCCCAGAACAGCTCTGGGGAACTCTGGGGAGCCCCCTCTACCTGACTGTGTTACCACTAAAGTCATTCAGTGACCTTGACTTCCACTTGAGGCCTGAAAATAAAATATTTGTTCAGACCCAATAACATGCTAAATTCAGAACACAGGTACGCTACCAGGAATTATACTCAGAAGTTATTGCACCAATTTCTGCAGAAAATAAACAATTTCTTGGCAACCATCTCATTTTCCAATAGACATTTGAACCTCTAATGATCAAGAGACTTTGGCAAAGTTCCTGATCCTTTTCCCAAGTGATGCCCTGTTTGAAGCTTCTAGAGGATGCCCTGAGCATTCCAGATCTGCATTACTTTTCTGAGCTGTAGATACTGACCTATTTTTTTTTTTTTTGGCAGAGTTTGACCTTTCACTGAACTCCCCAATGTGTTTATTACTTTCACCTGCTTCAATGCCCTTATGGCACTCCACCTGAATAATTACTAAAATACAGGCTAGAGTCCTTATGGGTAAAAGCTGAAAACTTCCAAACAAGAAATGGTGTCTGGTAAATGTCTCTTATTGCCAATCAAGTGCTTTGCAAACGTATTCAACTCTGCCTCTTGATTATATCCCTCCCTTGGTTTCCACTACTGCCTTTCAGGTCCTTCTAATTACAAGATAAGGAAACTATAACCAAATAGCCCTGTGTACATAAATCAGGCAAAGGCTTGCTGAGGTGGTAGCAGCTGCAGTGAATCAAAGCTTGAGCCTTTTGTGCCCCTGGCCCAGTTTCTTCCCTGGTAGCCTGCAACTATCTAGAGTTTCAGAGATTTTCCTATGAAAAATTCTAAATTTCATCATCACAATTTCTCAAATTTACAGATGGTAACTCTTTTATCATTAAGGTAATGAATTTTATGTATAGTCTGATTGATTAATATTTTGGGTTAGAGTACCAAGCAATGCTCCTTAGTGCTAGGTATGTAGATTAGCAGAGTATGAGAAGAGTACAAATCATATCATCTGATTACAGTTGCTTCTTTATCATCCCTGGAGTGAATCATGCAAAGTCATCTATTGTTATAATTGTATGATTTTTGACTAATTAAAGGAAAGTCTTGTGTATAAGTAATCTTATAAGATATTTATTACTCTCCAATACCTAACATAGCTAAATGTGACTACAGAAACTTAAATCTAGATGAAAATTATGTGTCATTAGTATATGTAAAAGTATCCACCTAAATCTCACATTATAATTAAATACATAAAATATTAAACATGTATTAAAAAGGTACTCTCTTAAAAAGATAAACATTGTGCCCTTCACTTTGAGGTCTTGTTTGTGAGATTCATTTGGCTACAATAATTCTATCACTCCAGTTAGAAGGTACATTTTAGCTCAGCTTTCTCGAAGACATTATCAATCTTGTATTAGTAGAGTACAAATACAGGGTTTCTGTTACTTTGTTTTACGTGTTTTTCATTTGTTAGTTCTTTAGTTTTGAATAAACCACAGCAGTACTTCACACATTTGAAGTCTGGTGATTTCTAGTAACTAGAACAGATCTGAACCAAAAATAAGCTTAGAAAATTTAAAATTATTTAATTAATCTATCCCTCTGAGCTCCCAAGTTTTACTCATAAGATAGTTCTGATTCCTTCTTTCATAGACTATATAGTTGTAATAAGCTTGAAAAAAATGTTTGCTGAGCCCACAGCAGAATCATATAGCAAATCAGAAAAATGAAGGGCCATTCTGAAGCCCTCGTAGGGGAAGAGACAAAAGAAAAAAAAAAAAAGCAAAACAAAGCCAAAGATAGAAAGTACTGGGTTCATAATAAATTGATCCTATTTAGTGTAATGCAGGGTTTCTTATTCTCAGCCTGTTGACTTTTTGTGGGGAGGATGTGGGTAGGGCTGCAGGTGGGGGAGGAGTTGTCTTGTGCATTTTAGGATGTTTAGCAGCCATCTTGGCTTTTATCCACTAGAGGCCAGTTGCACCTTCTCCTCTTCCCGTTTCTCCCACAGTTGTGAAAAACAAAATTGTCTCCAGATTTTGCCAGAGTTCCCCTGGGGGGTGAAATCGACCCCTGTTGAGACCACTGATGTACCTTCTAACAATTGTAAAAATCTTGATAATCCGTTAAAATATAATTGTGATATTCCTTATTATAACCCTAAGCCATCAAAAAGTTTATCTTTAGCTCATTCTCTTTAATTTGACAGGTAAATATGTGATACGTTTGAGAAAGCTCTACATTCTAGAGACTGGAATTTTAAAATAAATTGATGTTGCTTGTGTACTAAAGGTCAGTACTTTTAGAAATTCAGGAATCTTTTTATATTCCTGTGACACTGGAAAAAAATTATTGAATACCGTTATTTTGTGAAATATTTGTTTGCCTCATTATGCAGTTGGGTATTCTAGGTCCTCTGGCATGCCCCTTAAACTGATACTAAAATTATTTTCAGTTTCCTAAGCATACATTGTAGGACAGTGAGCAGAAACAGCCCTATCACAGTAGGAAGTGTGAGGAAGTTGGCCTTGTGATTCCATGTTTAGATTTGGACAGACAAAATTGGAATTGAATAAAGATCACATGAAATAAAGAAAGTTCCCTAAAGATCGTTCTTGACAGTTTGGAAAGTAAGTTGTACCTTTCCTTTATTCATTGGAATATATATTTTCCTAAATAAAAACCATGACATGAGCTCCAATCTTTGATTTGTTCATAACTGAATGTATTGGAAAAGATTGCTTATATTCTTCAATTTATTCTTTCTAGGGATTTATTTTTAAAAAATCTACCTGGTTATTTAATGCCAGATATGCATATAGGCCTTTCTTGTGATGGCCATACCATATCCAAATGGGATCAAATTGCATAGTTGACAGTGTCATCTATTGCATTAATAAATTTCAATGTTCCAGATTCAGAAAACCTTACCAACTAGGTAGTGCCTTCAAGAAAACCAAGCTTTGTGGGAGAGTGGTTGCCTGCCCACAGCTGCCTCAGATTAAAGTTTGCTTATGCAACAGAATGTTAAACTTTGGATTCTACATTGCCAGTTTAAATTTAAGGTTTTTCCCTTTACCACATTTTTACTATTATCCTTTGATCTCTGAGTTCTATAATTTGTACCTGTGTTTCCTTAACATAATTTTAGTCTATCATGTTAATTTTTTTATGGTATACTATTTGTATATTAATTTTTCTTCATATTTTGTCTTCATAATTGTATACCTTTTTTTCCTATTTTATCATTTTTTACTTTTGCTTCTATTTTCCTTGATATATTCCTATGTATTTTATGGTATTTTCATTGTAATTCACATATTGGCTAGCATATTCTATAGAAAATTTTTATCCTTATCCCATTTTATTTGCACTTATTTTAAACTTTACTTATTTACTCATTTTTGTGTGTGTGACTATTATCTGTATTTTTCTACTGATTTGCACATCTTTATCTTTCATTAGAAGGCTAGGCATTTGAGAAGCAGCTATAAAATCTCTCTTCTGAGAAAAAGGTTTTGAATATTTTACTCTTCCAGTCCCCTAAAGCCTAGTCTAAAATCTCGGTGTCAAAAACCCAACTGTCTACAGGAGGCAGACAGAACTGGTGAGGACTGGGTTGAACACAAGAGTATGTATCTCTATCACATGGGCCCCTCCCATTTTGTACCAGTAGATTGCTGCCATGTGAAAGGCTGGCATAGCATTGCCAGATCTTCCAAGTTTTCGAAAGGTGTCAGAAATATGGGTTCTCTCAGTTTCTAAATACTGGAAAATACTTTTATAAAAATGCTAATACTATGTAGGTCGAACAGAACGCCAGGCAGTGATATCTGGCTACTTCTCAAAGCTATGGCAGGAGCATTTAAAGGCGGGTTATGGGGGCACCTGGGTGGCTCAGTCCTTAAGCGTCTGCCTTCGGCTCAGGTCATGATCCCAGGGTCCTGGGATCGAGCCCCGCATTGGGCTCCTTACTCGGCGGGGAGCCTGCTTCTCCCTCTCCCACTCCCCCTGCTTGTGTTCCTCCTCTCACTGTCTCTCCCTCTGTCAAAATAAATAAATAAAATCTTAAAAAAAAAAATAAAGTTGGATTATGTTGCTAGCCAGTAGAATGATTACTTAAATCGGGAGGTTCACGCTTATTGAGTCATTCTGAGAGTTAGAAATGAGCAATATTTAGTCTGCCTTTCTGTCTTAGGGTACTTTTCTAGCAATTATTATCATAATGATCAGGATTCCCTTCTCTTTTAGGAATAGACTTATTTCCTACATTTTGGTTACTTGAATCCTGAACATATTAAGTATTAGATTTCTCTTTGTGTTAAGAAATTGCCCTTATACATTTACAGCTATCATGTGTGGTCCTGTCTTACTGCTTTTTGTTATTTTGATTTTAACACTACCTATAGAAAACTCGTTAAATGTAAAGGAAATTTCTAGAATTATTCCTAAATTATCATAACAACAGAATGATTAGGAAACAATATTAAGAATTCTAGAGAATATTGTATAAATAGAATGTGGCATAAGTAGAAATATGAGAGTTGTTGAATAAGGTGGAAATGAGGTAGGCCATTGCTATCTTTGGAGAAAATAATATAATCTTGCTTACAAAATATCATAGTAAACAGAAGAAATCATAGAAGGTGAATGAAGGCAGAATGTAGTTAACTGGGATGATTTATAAGAAAGTCATTGTTTCTAGATTGATTTCAGAACTTGTTCAGAAAATTTGAAGAGAATTAAAAAATCCCAAAGGAGTTGGTAATCTTATTACAGATTTCTAGGTCCTAAATACCTTGTATTATGGACCCAGCACTGTTCTAGAACAGTAGAGGATAGTGAAATTGAAAGTAAATTGATATTTTTAAATCTTTGACATATGCTATATCATTCAACACTGAAAACAACCCTATGGAGTAATCGGGAGAATTATTATCCCCATGGAAACTGAGACCAGAGAGAATACACAATGTTTCCTAAGACACATAGTTAGTTCTTAGATGTCAGAAATATAACTTAAGGCCCTTTCATTCCTGGACTATCATGCCATTCTGCTATTCTGCCATATTATCACTGGTAAATGGATAGTCATAGCCATCATAAATGTACTGGGGGGTCCATTACTCTTGTGAGTTTATATGTGGAGACACTAGATAAGATTCTCAGTAATTGACAATAGGTCTTTCACTTCAAGGTGGAGGTTTTTTGTTTGTTTGTTTTGTTTCTTTAATACAGGTTAGAACATACAGGCAACTAATCGTAAGCCTCTAACCTGTACTCCCTTTTGATTATATAGTATTTTCAGTTTGTTGAACTATGTGCTTACGAATTTTTTTCCTAAACTCAAGTTTGTGGTTGAGCTTATTAAATCTAAACCTTTCATAATAAATAAGTGAGAAGGAAGGGAAGCAGTCACAAAACATAATCCTGGGGGATTTTCTTGTTTCATCCTTTTGCAGTTTCCACTGATTGTTCTGAACATGTGGTGTGAAAACAGAGGAGTAAGTTTTGTCACTGAGCTTTAAAAAGAAAATAATTCTAGTATGGCCATTTTCAATGGAAATTTGAAGAGAGGGAACAGGGCTCTCATCATCCTACTGGTCCATCTCAAAGCAAGTGCTTCAAGGTGGAGCAGAGAGGACCAAGGCTTCCTCTCTGTGAACCTTATTGGTGTTCTTACTTGTTCTCTCAGTCCTGTTGAAGCCTTGCACTTTAGATATGTAGAGAAGCTCCTGATTTGAATTCTGCAAAAATTCATAATGCAAAATGAGGATGAGGTCCTTCAGTAGTCAGATTTTGTTAGTAGTTAGCTCAATTTTCAGTAGAATTTTTCCTATTTCCATCTTGTCAAGAAACAAGAAAGAACAACAGGTGAATGTCATGACTGTGTCCTTTGCTATTGATATTATACTTATGTATATTTCTACAGACGTTACCAGGAAACCTTTGAAAAATTGCAAAATGTGAGCTCTGTGTCAGAGTACGATTCCTGTCTTTTCCTGAGATAGAGAACTATCTAGGCAGATATGTTACTTCTGGGATAGTGTTGCCTTGTTTTCTTTATTTTATTTTTGTTTGTTGTTTTGTTTTGTTTTAATCATTTCCAGTTTGAACTCTGATCCTAAGAGTGAAAGTTCAGCCCAACAATTTGTCCATTTTCATTCATTCTCTCCTGTGCCAGCTCTCCTCCTCCACTCCTCCCTCTCCCCAGCCCATTGCATTTTTCCTGGAAGTAACAGTAGATGTCACATATATTAACACTGTGCTCCATACAGCGCGTTTGGGTGCGCTCTCTGTGCAATTCCCTGGCAGTCATAAATTAATTAAGAGTAGACAGGAACCACAGAAAAAGAAAGTTCTCCCTTTTTCTCCCCCTCCCCCTCTTTCTTTTTCTACGGGTAAATAGCTAGTTCCTTTGTTCCTGGCTGCACGATTTCATTTCTGCCATTATTGTCCTCATTGTTCTCTGAAACAGGAGGGGTCTGGGCCAGGAGCAGCAAGGTCTCAGCTAATGACGGGAAGTCTTTAAAGTTTGCGCTGCATTTCATCTTCTCTGTGGGAGTTTTAGGACGTATCCAGTGTTTGATCCCCACCGCGCAACTTTGCTTCTAGTTAATTAACAGATCCCCCATTACACACTCTCATCTAGAAGCACATGGGAGGCCTATTGGGAGGTAATTCAAGGCCAATCTGAGTGATGGCAAGAATTAGAGAAATCAGTTGTTTTAGGGCTAATGTTCAGGAAATAAAGATGTCCCCTTTTAGAGATCTCATTTGAAATTTTTGATTATTTTCTTTTCTATTTAAAAAAAAAAAAGAAGAACAAGATAAGGGAATTATTTTGTCCACATAGTCTTACTGTGACTATTCAGGGCAGTTTGAACTTAGAACTCTTTATGACTGCATGGAAGAAAAGAAGGAAAAAAAAAAAAAAAAGCTAGACAGACAGTACTATGAGATATAGCAATGCTAACAAGAATTTTGGTGTCCGTTTTATTGTTAGCAATTTTTTTTTTTTCCTGCCCAACTGATTAGCCGGGTCACAACTGTCCACAGCAACTTTTCCAGGACACATGAGGCAGAATTGCTGGCAGGAACATCTCAGTCGTGGCTCATTTTGCAGTCAAGGCTAAATCATACTTTGTTCTTGTGTTGCTGCTTTGGTTCCAAAGGTGTCCTTCAGTATTAGGATCCCTTTCCCTTCTAGCAGCTTTCCAGATGAATGTTGCCAAATAAAACATACTTATCCCAAGCTGGAAGTTGGCACATGAAGGCCAGGATAGAGTCCTCGTGTTTCAGTGATTCTGCTATCCCAGATCACAGGTAGCCCAGGGTTTGGTAGCATTTGAAAGGGGACTGCCTTGTTTAATTTCTTACCCTTCTACAGTTTCCCCAGCCCTATGAGCAATGACCCCCTTTATCTAACGAATTAGGAGCTACTCCTGCCTTGCAATTCTCAATTCGACACTTGGCAATGAGAATCAAACCGGGGCTATTTAGTGCAGCAGTAAATGGCCCGCCACATTAGCCCCCTGGCATGCTAAGCTATTAGGTTGTTTTACTGTTGTTAAAGTTACATTTGTTAGGTAGAGTTGCTGCCCTTCCACACACACTGAGCAGTGCCTGATCCTGGCGGAGGCAGCACGTGTACAAAACGTGTCCCATGCAGGGACCCGAACGGCGGGCAGTGTGGCGGGGCTGCAGAAAAGAAGCACTGCTTCTGTCTGAAGAAGCAGAAGCATGGATTAGTATGATTAAAAAAGAAGACGAAAGAAGAGGAGACCCCTGGACAATTATGGTTTTTGCCCTTTGCAGTGACTAAACTAATTACGTGGGCTCGATTAACCATTAATTTATAGCAGTTCTTAAGTGAACCACTACTTGTCATAGCGCCACGGAGAAAGAAGGCCAGGGATGGGAGGCCGTAAATAAGCTGGTGTGGCGCTCTGCAGACCAGTGACACACACTGGAGCTGGGCAGAATCCTGAGGGCCCAAAACATTAGCATGGGAATGGGGGAGAAATAGGGTGCTTCAATGGTGGTGTGCGCGCGTGTGTGCATGCATGTGTCCGTGTGCGCATGCGCACATGTGTGCGCGTGTGTGTGTGTGTGTGTGTGTGTGTGTGAGAGAGAGAGAGAGAGAGAGAGAGAGAGAGAGAGTATTTCTGCAAAGAAAGGAAAATGCCAGTACTATATAGCTCCATGCAGCCAGCTTGCAGGGTTGAGTTGGCATTTGGTAACTTGGTAGCGGCTGCCAGTGTGTGTGTGGTGGGAGAAGAGAGAATAGACAACAAGAAAAACACATAGAGCTTAAAAAAAGATGTAAAATGATTCACTTCATGCCATATGGACAAAAATGTTGTCACAAAAATAAGGCCAAAAAATAGTGCCAGGTTAGACTTTTAGTTCAAAAACATATGTATAATCATCCCCATGAACATGAATTTTAATTAGTATTTTGATAGAGAGAAACCAGATATTTTTTTAACCTGCTCTGTTCTTGTTTTCTGTTCCTCTCCCAGTTTTAGCCTCCATTAAACATTCATATACTGTATGTTTTGTGTCTGTATGAGGAAAATGCCTTATCCCTGGATTGGTGGGAACGCAAACATCTTGGTTTTCTGTGGCATACAAAATATCTTCCCAGTGGAGCTCATAAGCAGAAACTTATTGCTGGGAAATCTAGAGCTCTCTCTGAGCCCCGGGTACACCAGGAAGGAAGGAAGCTATATGCCTTTTCCTTTTGTCAATGGAGGCATCTGCACCCATTTGCTTCCCCTGATCTACTCCTCACACCCATCCACATCTCATCTCCCTGGGATGCCTTTTAAAAATGAAACAAGTTTAGTCTATATACATATTACTATGGAACAGAGCAGTTTTAGAGAAAAATGGATAAGATTATCACTACAGAAACTTTTAAAAATGGAGCACATAACGTATTGATAAACTTAATAAATGCTCACATTTTACTTATTAGTTTTATTCCACCTACATCTGAAAAGGATTTGAGATGGCATCACTTGTCAGAAGATACTGTGCTGAATCATCTTCCATTAGCAAAGCTCTTTTCCACCTTAAATAAGGTGCTTCGATTAATGCCCTGCATGTGATAATGAGATCCTGATACAATGAAATGTTTCTATTAGCAATAATTTTGCTGCTTAGGGGGCCACCCACATCCCAGGCTTTTTCCCACTCCCCCCAGAGGAATACAGAGGAATCAGATACTTGAATAAAAAATGATACAATGGGATAAAAAAAATCTGCTATTAAAAATCAGTCAAATCTTGGTGCAACAGTATTCACCTATTTCATATTCTTTTTTTTTTTAAGATATTTATTTATTTATTTATTTGAGAGAGAGAGAGTGAGAGCAGGTGGGGGCAGAGGGAGAGGGAGAGAATCTCAAACAGACTCCGCACTGAGCATGGAGCCCAATGTGGGGCTTGATCCTAGGACCCTGAGATCATGACCTGAGCTGAAACCAAGAGTCGGATGCTTACCTGACTGTGCCACCTAGGCACCCCTACCTATTTCAAATTCTTTATTAGAATCCTTGAGCTTGCCTCTGAGTATTAACTATACTTCATTCTACTCCAAGGATAAGGGTAAAACCAATGGTAGCCTTAGGAAAGGTAAATTTTACTGCGCTCTTGGGGTCTCTCAGGGGTTTCTCAGACTTTTATTTTTTGGCAAACACTAACACAGCCATTCCTTTTTTCTTTCTCCTTCCTTTTCTCCCGTGAGGAAACTCTGGGCCCTTCAGCGAGAGTATGACACCTCATGGGCACTTGCTGAGTACCCTCTTGGTGTTGGCAGTTTTCTCTGGGCTTGTTGTCTAATCTCTGCTCTTCCTCAAAGCCATTAGTCATCATTCCTATAGCATTTATATCAACAGCAGGAAATGTGCTATTGGACACTCAGTGATTTCAAGCCACAAACCGAGACCCATGTCTATCCATTACATTGAGACTGCTGCAAAGATGGCTTTTGCATTATGCGTAGGCTGCTTTGTTTGGGGAAGAGTAGAGCAAGTTATTGCTAAATACACCTGCCTACTTTCAGAACTGTAACTTAGATTTCTATTTTCTGAAAACTTTTTCTAAGTTTTTGTGTCAGACTGGAGTACAGTAGGTTCATTCATTCATTCATTTAATCACTATTTTCAAGCCTTTAATATGAGTTCTAAATTTAAAGAAAGTTAAGGGTTGTTCCTTGCTACAAAGATGTTTGTCTGTAGGCAAATATTTCCTGGCTCTTATGTTTTAAGGACTTCTAGTGGGTCTAGGTTAGTTTTTTTTTTTTTTTTTAAGATTTTATTTATTTGCGAGAGAGAGAATGAGAGACAGAGAGCATGAGAGGGAGGAGGGTCAGAGGGAGAAGCAGACTCCCTGCTGAGCAGGGAGCCTGATGTGGGACTCGATCCCGGGACTCCAGGACCATGACCCGAGCCGAAGGCAGTCGCTTAACCAACTGAGCCACCCAGGCGCCCCAAGGGTCTAGGTTAGTTTAAGGTCTCAAAAAAGTCTTGTGAAAGAAAGAAAAAAAAATTTAAAAATTCTAAAATTCATTTTCTCTCAGTATCAACCAAGACTATTTCATAATTGCTTTTCTCACAGAGATGTATATTCAAGACTAGGAATAAATGTGAGCTCCAGTGAAAACATCAAAGGTAATTCAGGCTTCCCAGTCCTACTCCTCTTCCATATCAGAAATGTAGAGGCAACTGACAGCCAGAGTAGACTGAGGCAACCGCCTTACCTACCAGTGATTTTCTGGGAATTGTATGAGGATTTTAAAAAAATACTCATGCAGGTTATTAATTATAAAATTATATGCAATTTCAAAATACTGTAAATAACCTAAATCCCTGCCTATAAAAGACCTATTGAATAAATGAAAGTATGTCCATATAGTGAAGTATCATGCAGTTATAGGAGATAATGAGGAAGATCTCTGGGCACTAATATGGAGACATTTCCAGGATGCGTAGTTAGTGAAAAATTTAAAACCTTCAAAGAGTATATATAGACTCTTTACTTTTCTGTACTTTACTCATAGTATATAGTATGCTACATTTTGCACAAGAAAGAAGGACAAATAAGAATAAATACATATTTGCTTATTTTTATAAGAAAAGAAATATAGGAATAAGCCAGAATTAATAAAAATAATTACATATAATATGTGGATGGGAATGAATAGAAGGGATGGGGATGGAAGTCTCCCCAGAGTTACCTTTATATATAGTTTTGACTTTGGACCATGCAAATACTATATATATTTGAAAAATAAAAATTAATCAGCAAGGGATGGGAAAATATCTGTGATGTTTGATACTAACATTGATGGTAAGCTGAATGATAATTGTTGTTGGTACTTTGGACTGATAGTCTACTAAAGAACAAAGAGGAAATGAAGGGGAGGCACTTAAGAGATTGATACCAACTGAATTGTATCTATTACTGGTACTTTCCCGTTAAATTTATTCCTTAATTATTATTTTTCTTTCATTTCTACAACTAACAGGAAGCACTTCTTCCTCTCCCATGCTAGTAGTCTTTTTGATGAGAGAGGAAAATAAATGAAACTATTAATCGTTTTCTCTATTTTGGCAATAATTCGAGCCAATGATGTGATTTTATATCATGTATTCTCGGGGGAGGGGCATACACAATCAGTGCTACTCTTTGCCAGTTTCTGAGTCTTTACAATTATTAAAAACATACATTATAGGAAATATTACTTGCCTCCTGAGCCACATTGTTTTTTCTTTTTCTTTCTATTTACTAGAAGAACAATACCAATAATGTGCCATTTTTTACTAATACATAACCATCTCCTTGAAGGTGTAACATGCTTTTGGAGTTAACCTTTCTGGAGGCAAGAAAGTAGTAATAATTAAAATTATTTTAAGAAAATGAAACATGGCTATGATAAGGTTCAATAATTGTTAATTTATTCAACTAATGGGTTTTGCAATCACCCAAAATGTTAAGGTTTTAAACTTTTCCCTATCTTCTGCTCTGGATGACTGCTTCAGCATGGTTATATATCTCTTTTATAAAACAAAGATGTAAAGATATACATTATTTAAAAGTTGGTTTGTATTGGGAGCTACTGGGTAGCTCAGTCGGTTAAGCATCCAACTCTTGATGTGGGCTCAGGTCATGATCTCAGGACCGTGAGATGGAGCCCAGCATTGGGCTCTGTGCTGTGCGTGGAGCCTGCTTAAGATTCTCTCTCTCCCTCTCCCTCTGCCTCTACCCCAGCTCTAAAAAAAAATATGTTCGTTTGTATTGGACCTGCTTTATGCAATTTTTTTGGGGGTGGGGAAACCACAATTTTGATGATGGGTAAGGTATACCTATATAGAGTCATATTCTCAACTTTTGATCCTGGTGTTGCTGTTCACTTGAGGGAAGCAAAGTGAATCCTGAGGTTTACTTTCTTTATTTGTTGTAGACTTTGTGGTCAGTTTAATAAAAATTTATTGGCACCTACTTTGTGTCTAGCACTTGAGTAATTCCTTTTACTCAATGACCTTCTACTTAAATAGGCAAAATTTCATAGAATTTCACAGAGTGCAAGCAGTCTAAGAATTACACACATGGCCTGGATAGAAAGCCAGAAGATGCCTAGAGCGATGTATAGAGTGAGCACCCTGTGTGTTTCTAATGAGAATGAAAGGAATTTGCTAAGCCTAAATAGCCTCTGTTTAGTTATAAGTCAGTGATCACGATATTAAAGAAAGTTGTACCATTACACATATGAGTGCTTTTCATCATGCAGTGACATAGTGAAAAAAAAAATAACTAAGTAGAAACGTCAGTTCTCCATATCAAAAGCTAGGAAATAGAAGTGCTCCCAGCCAAAGAAGGCAAGATCTGGAATTTTTTTTTTAAATGTGGATATATAGAATAAATATGCAACCCTCCTGATAATGTTGGCTGATGAAATGAAATTCACCAACTGTAATTCTGGCACGGAGAGACACACATAGTGCCCACATGCACACACACACACACACACGTGCGTGTGTGCGCGCGCACATACACACACATCCTCGGCGTATCCTTAATCATTTGCTATCTTATTTACATTTCATTTGCTAGAGCAAATTCTAACATTTGAACTTTTTAAAAAATGTATTTCCATATTACTTAGGGAAAAAAAGGAAATAATGTGATTGGCTTTCAAATAGCTTATTACATTCAAATATTCTCAAGATAAATTATATTAAAGGGGAAAAAAAAAAAGAAAGAAAGAAACCCTGTTCCAGCTTCCGAAACATTCTAAATGGAGACTCCTCTCTAAGTAATCAAAATTGCTTTAGTTGTGCGGAGCAGCATTAAAAGCCTTGTCCACTAATTGAGTGAAGCGGTGCTACAGGAGCAGCCTTGTCCCCTCATTAGATGATCTTGCAGGCACTGTTTGTCATTCTGGGTTGCCGGGCTCAATCTAACAGTACTGCTCGCTCAAATTAGCGGTAATTCATTATGACACAGTATGTCCTTCTGTGAAACAACAATGTGAAGCCCATGGGGCATCTGTCTGCCACTAGTTCTTCTTTATCACAGTCCTCCCACTTCAATTCAGGTGACCACCTTTGCATGAACCTTCTAACTTCTTGAGCTGCCCGGTGATTGGAGATGCACGTTGACTGAAGCATGGCATGTACTTGCCCTCCGCTACTGTTACAGAGAGAAAGGGGGTGGATGTCCAGCCACAGGCCAAGTCAGTCTGCACAATGATGCCATGTTCTGAAGGAAGCCAAGTGTGCTTGGGTAGGTGTGAGCACGAGGACTTCTTTTTGAAGGCAGATAGCTCCCTTGTGTCACATCATGGGGGATATTAATAGAAAATACTGGGAGAGACTGTTCATAAATGTGATATAAATCCAAAGAGAATGAAACTGTTCTGATGATAAGAGTTTGGTCATTCAACACATTTGGAGGGAAATGTCATGTTTCTATGATGAGCATTACTGTTCAAAATGTGACTTTTCTACTCATATGAGCAGGTAGAATCCTATCGCTAGGGAAAAGTTCCAGCAGTGATGCAATTGGACACTTCCTCCTGCCAACTCCAAATTGTGTGTTTGTATCAATGAGCTCATCGTGTCGATTCAGATTATTTGTTCTGTCTCTGGAAGAACGACTAAATTTAACTGATAGTGTCTAAACCATGTCTAGATTCAGCTTTTCCTCTGAAATCCTTAAATTGTCCATGGATGTAGAAAAGCTTGCATTTATTGACTGTTGACTCTACAGTGTTGGAAGTGGTGGTGCTTAGTCAGTATGAGGTACAGGACAGTTGAGCACCCACTGTTTTCCCAAGGCTGAGCCTAATTTCACTGTAGGACATCTACTCCATGCAATATGGGCCTGGTGGGATTTTAACAGCATTAAAAGCCTGCCTACTTCCAAACCATTTATCATTTGAAATTCCACAATTAGACTCATTCCTTTGGATTATATTTAAAAAAAAGAAAAGAAAAACTTTTCTTGACATAATCTGAATGCTTACATTGGTTAATCCATTACTATTAGCTATTAGTAATCATTTATTCATTTATCTAATATTTATTTCTATTAACTCTATCCAACACACCCTAATAAAATCCATCAGTTCAGCAGTAGTGCCCATTACCCCATTTTACAAAATTCTCCCATAAAATATAGATATATCTGTTTTTACATAGTGGTTCTTAATGTGTCTTGACTGAATTCCTGCTTTCTTCACCAAAGCTGCTTCATCCATATTCAGTCTTCACGACTTCAGTGAATAGCAACTCCATCCTGTTTGCTGATTCCAAACACCTGGGAGTCATCCTTTGACTTCTAGCTTTCACTCACATCCATATCCAATTCACTGGCAAATCCTATCTGCAAAAATATATATCCTGAATTTACCATTACATTTTTGGCTCAAGATAACACAAACTATTGCCTGGAATATTAAAATAGGCTCTTTAAACCTACCTTCAGGTGATTTATAACATAGCTCTGAAAATAAGTGGGGGCATTTTTAGTTGTCAAAAGGTCTGGGGATAACTACTGTCATTTAGAGGTGCTAAATGACCAACCATGGGCTCAATGGTCAGGACAAAGAGGAGTTGCCCACCCAAAATACCAGTAGCAACTCCATTGAGAAATGCTGAGCGCATTAAAAACCTAAGTCACAGAATGTTCCACTTTTGCTCAAACCCGTTCAATGGCTGCTAATTTCTCTGAGAATAAAAGCCAGTATTATTACAATGCCTATAAGGCCTTACACAACCCATCCTTGCCCCTTTCTTACTTATCTGATCTCATTTCCTGTTAATTCTCATTCATTTACTGCATTACAGCCACTCCGAAAATACAGTCACACCAGCATGCTATTCCCACCACCTGAAAAGTTCTTTCCCCAGTATGCATGTCTTACTCCTTCACCTCCCTACTCGAATGTCTTCTTTCTCAGTTACCCAGTTGCAGAGTCTCCTCTCAGATTCCTACAAACAAGCTGTTTTGTCTCCAAAGTACTGATCACCATCTAACGTATTTTGCTGTATTCTTGTCTTTCTTCACTTACCAGAGTATAAGATGCATGAGAGATTTTTGTCTGTTGTTTTGTTTGCTGTAATTATCATCTTGCTTAGATATCTGCCATATAGTAGGTGCTCAATAAGTAGTTTGACTGAATGAATTTAAGCTTATAAAAACCTTATACATTATATGTTTTAAAAAAAGAAGAAGATAGTAGGAAGGGAAAAATGAAGTGGGGGAAATCGGAGGGGGAGATGAACCATGAGAGACTATGGACTCTGAGAAACAAACTGAGGGTTCTAGAGGGGAGGGGGGTGGGGGGATGGGTTAGCCTGGTGAAAACAAACTGAGGGTTCTAGAGGGGAGGGGGTGGGGGGATGGGTTAGCCTGGTGATGGGTTTTAAAGAGGGCACGTACTGAATGGAGCACTGGGTGTTATACGCAAACAATGAATCATGGAACACTACATCAAAAACTACTGATGTAATGTGTGGTGATTAAGATAACATAATAAAATTTTAAAAAACCACCTTAGGCAGTTTTCCATTAAAGAAATGAGAATTTAAAAGCCTAGAGGAATTTTCACCTGTTCTCATGAATACATTTGTTTATTCATTTACTAAGTATTAAACTCCAATTTAAGTCAGGCACTGTTCTAGATGCTAGAGGTAAAGCAATGAAGAAAATAGGTAAGGTCATAAAACTAATTTTAGAGATGGTAAGTGCTATGCAGGAAATAAAAGGAAGAAGGGGGTAGTGACAGGTGGTGGAGGGAGGCCTCCAATTCTTGTATTTTTTCCACTGTAACCTGACTAGCTCATTTCCATACTAGTAATAATTACTTTATTTGATATATTAACAAACACTTAAAATGAAATGGGGAATTTAATACATAGGTATACTTTGAAGAGGTATATGTGGTCTATTGGAAAGAAAATGGATTATGATGTCAGGCTGTCTTGGGTTCAAGTCCCAGATCTGCCACATGCTGACCATGTAACTATGGACAATTAAGTTCAACTCAGTATCCTCATTCGTTAAGTATTAATAATGCACACTTCATAGGTGGTTGTGAAGTAAGGAGCTAGTGTAGATAAGGTATCTAATACATAGTAAAATAAGTCAATAAATTTTTTTTTTTTTTAAGACTTTTGGCTACTACACAGGAAATGAACCTGGATAGGAACCCCTAGAGGGCCTCTGTCTGCTGAAGAGAAAGATTAAATTATTATGAGGTCAGATTATTATGAGGTGCCAACTCAGAATCTTTGGAAAAATCCTTTCTTTCCATCACTTAAATAGCAGCATACAATTTGTATGAAAGTCTTTTGGTTATTATAAAAGTTATGTAGTTTATTGATGAAATGTTTAGAAAATGTAGATTAGCAAAAGAAGAAAGTAAGAAATTCCTGTAATTCTAAAATTAACATTGTAACATTTTGGCATTTACCCTTTGAGTCATTTTTTTCTCCTTTGGGTCATTTTTATATCGTGTATGTGTGCATGTGTGTCCTTGGTTATATAAACCACAGAACTCTGCCTAGTAAACCAAATTAATATTTTCGAACATTAATATTTTCAAACAAGATTTGTGTTTAGGAACTTTTGGATGCTGGAATCACAGGATTGTGTATATGGATCTGGGCTCTGCTAATTACTAAGCCTCATTTTCCTGAGCCAATTAGTAGGGAAATGATCCATAGTTTATTTAACCAATGCCCTATTGTTAGCCATTTGGACTCATTCCTTTTATATTATATATATATATTATATATATAAATATAATATAAAAAATAATTATTTCCTCAGGGTATAATCTCAGAAATAAATTTATATATGAATATGTGTAAGATTGCTGATACGTATGATCCAAATATTTGAACCACTTCAACTTTCACTAACCACATATGAAAGCCTGACTTTACCATACCTTTCCAGCATGGGTTTTTATAATAAAAACTTGTGCTAATTTGGTAAAATTCATAATTGGATACTTCCATATGTATGCTAACTTACCATTTGTGGGTCCTGTGAAATGAGAAGTTCTTCAGTATTCCTTGGAGAGTTAGGAAAGACTTCATTTGAGAAGGTAAAATAATTGGGTTGAGTCTTGAGGGAGAGCAGGTAGAGAATGGCACAACATGCTCAAGTTGTCCCATGTGTAGTGTTTGGGACAGGAGCAATGAGAATAGCTGAGGAACTTACTGTAGTCAAAGTAAGAGAAGAACAAGAGTGTAGAGAAGGGCAATAGCTAGAGAAATGGAGGGGAAGGAACAGATTTTATAGATATTTAAGAGATGGGATTAGCATAATTCAATGGTTAATTAGATGTGGAAGGTGAGGGAGAGGAAACTCCCTTCAGTCTTATAAGGACTTTTTGATTAAAGAGTTCTAATTTTATATAAATCACTCCTTTGTTCAACATCTTGAGTTCAGTTAAATTAAAAAAAAAAATTACAGTAAAGACTATCCCTATTTACATAGTAGATGTAGGCAGGCAACCGTTGTTTTGTATTTCGGCATGCTGCATTACCCATACACGTCCTTTCCTTTGGGAGAACTGCTTCTTCATTCTCCGCCCATTGCAAAGGTACATAGTATAGTCTAGTTAGTCATAGAACTTCATTCTGCAGGCCATTATAAGTGATAGGAAAAGTCCTCATTTTTCCAGTATGCATCTAGGAGTAATCTTCGCTTACAACATTTTGTCTTCCCATTGAATGGTAATTAAAATTTAATTAAAATACCTGTACAGGGGCGCCTGGGTGGCTCAGTCGGTAAGCGTCTGCCTTAGGCTCAGGTCATGATCCCAGGGTCCTGGGATCGAGTCCCGCATCCGGCTCCCTGCTCGGCAGGAAGTCTGCTTCTCCCTCTCCCACTCCCCCTGCTTGTGTTCCTGCTCTCGCTGTCTCTCTCTGTTTCAAATAAATAAATAAAATCTTTAAAAAAATAATAAGAATAAAAATAAAATATCTGTACATTCTTGCTATGGCACAAAAGATTATAATAAGAGTAATAAGATGATATAACCCTGACTATCTACAGTAATACTCAGTGGTACTCAATGCACTAGAACCTCTTGCACTTGACATGCATTAACTCATTTAATACTACTAACCACCCTAAGGCACACATTATTATAATTCCCATTTAAAAGATGAGAAAATGAAGGAACCAAGACATAAAGTAACTTTCCAGTGGTCATGAATAAGTGCTGGAGCTAGGATAGCCAGACTTAACAAATTCTCAATAGAGGAATTGTGGTATTTTTATTCATTATCTTAAGGAATGATACTAAGAAGTAACCATCTTTTCTATAATGTTCAGCTTTACTTGCAGTTACTCAGAATTTCCTGGGAACAAACTAAGATTATTGATCTTCTATTTTTTTACTTAATAATTGCTTAATTAGCTTGCTAGTCAACTACATAATACTATTTCCATTTTGTGATAGTGATGATGCTCTATTATGTATATCTGGTAGGGATCACCTCACATCTTATTTTATCACTATAAATTCCTACTTAATTTTTCACCTTAATTAATTTATTTATACACATTATAATATCTGCTGTACTATTAATTTCTGAAGTGCAGAATCCATGTATGATTAATCTTACTAGCCTTCAGAGTAAACCAAAAAAGAGAAATTAATGTTGATTTTTGGGTTCTGTAAACTCATTAGTTCAATTAATTATCACCTTAAAGATGAGGAAGCTAAGGTTGAGAAAGGTTTTGCCGCCTATAAGTCGAGCCCTGAACTCATAGTCAATTCTGGATCATCCCAAAACACATGGGCTATTTATCTCTGTATTTTACTTTATAACATAATCAATATCTGATGATAAGTACTCAGTAACTTTTTGTGGAATAGATGAGAAAATAGATAGCTGTTATTCAGCAAATCCCCAATTTAAGTTAAAGCAATGTGTGCACCCACTTTAGAGAAGGGAAGGGAGCCTTATTTAAATTTCAGTAGCAGAAAATATACATGAATAGTCAAACATGTATTAAATAAAGGGATTAGCCACTGTAGGTTGTATAACTGGAATGGATCAAGCTGCTTAATCATATCACTCTTACCATTATGAAATTAAGTAAATGTGAAATGGTCTTACAGGATAATGTAGCCTCTATTTTTTAATGAATTCATATTAAAATTAAAAGTTAAATAGGTAGTATTGGGAAAGTTCAATTTTATGTCACTGAAATCTGATATTTTTAAAGTATATGTTTCCTCATATACTTACCTAGTTTTGTTTGGCAGCTAAATTTTATAACAGTCATTCTTAAATGGAGAATTCTAAAATCACTAAAGTATCTATGTGATTTCCAACTTTTAACGAATTGTATTCTGAACTATTGCCATAGTTTGGATTAATAAATTTTTCCCTTCACTATCAGTGCTGATAAAGTAACAATTATACTTGGATTGTATTATAATACTTGAACTCTATTGAAAGACTAATCTCTGACGACTAGTTTAAAAGTAGAATATCTTCCTATTATTTTATTGTTGGTATTTAAACTTGGCCTGCCATTAATGTTATTATTAATGTTATATTAATATTAATGTTATTTGTCAAGAAATAGTCTATCAAAATATAAAATTTCTTTTGTATTATCTTAACATGTTTAGATTTTTCAAGGCAGATGGGGGTACTTTTCCATTTAAAAATGGGAACAAAATTATATTAATGTATCTTTGTTTTGTACTATGTAGTTTGTAAAAAACTGTTTTGTTGAGTTATAGTTTATATACTTTACAATCTACTCATTTAAAGCGTGCAATTCAGTGTTTTTTAGTAAATCAAGGAGTTGTTCAATATCATCACAATATAATTTGAGAACATTTTAATCTGACAAAAACTCCATACTCATTAGTAGTCACCCCCCACTCCAAATTTGCTTCCTCTGTAACTCTAGGTAACCACTAATTTGTCTCTATGTCTCTATAGATTTACCTATTCAGAGCATTTCTTATAAATGGAATCATACAATAGATAGTCTTTTGTTACCGGCTTCTTTCTTTTGGTATCTTTTCCAGATTCATCCATGTTTTAACATGTAGTTTATTCCTTTTTATGGCTGAATAATATTCCATTGTATGGATATATCTAAATTTTGTTTATTCATTCATCAGTTGATGGACATTATAGTTGTTGCCTCATTTGGCTCTTATAAATAATGCTGCTATAAACATTCACGTACAAGTATTTATATAGACAGACATTTTTCATTTCTTTTGTGTATGTATTTGGGGTGAAATTGCTGGGTCATAAAGTAACTCTATAGTTAACCTTTCAGGAACTGCCAAACTATTTTCCAAAGCACCTGCAGAATTTCACATTCTTACATTTGATGTACATTTGATGTACAATTTCTTTACAATCTCATCAGCACTTATTATTACCTATCTTTTTTTATTAGTCATCCTAGTGGATGTGAAGTGGTATATCATTGTGGTCTTGGCTTGCATTTTCCTAATGGCTAAATGATGTTATTATCTTTCATGTGTTAATTGGCCATTTATATATCTTCTCTGGGGAAATGCCTATTCAGATTCTTTGCCCATTTTTAATTGGGTTGCTTAACTTTTTATTATAGAGTTGAAAGAGTTCTTTATATATTCTGGATATAAGTCCTTATTAGATGTATGATTTGCAAATATTTTCTCCTATTCTATAGGTTGCCTTTTTACTTTATTTATAGGTAGGAGTCCAATTCTGTTATTTTGCATATGGATATCCAGTTTTCCCCAAACCATTTGTTGAAAAGACTATTGTGTTCCAATAGTAATTCTCAGATGTCAACTGGGTGTCCTATCATTCAGTTCAATCTGGCACTATCTGGAATTAGCATCAGATCCCAGAAATTAAAGAGTAAGATCCCCAATGACTGTCCTTACTTCAGAAGGTAACTGCAAGTGGGGTCCCCAGGCAATGGGTACTTCTGCCTGGCAGAATTGGCTACAAAATTGGGATTTCTCACACTCCTTCAGCTTCAATAATTCACTAGGATGACTCATCAAACTCATGAAACTGCTATACTTATTATTAATGTTTTATTATAAAGGCTTCAAATGAATAGCCCAGATAAAGAAATACATAGGACAAATCTGGAAGTGTCTCAAGCACAGGAGTTTGCTTCTGTGGAGTCAGGGTGTACCACCCTCTCATACATCAATATGTTCACCAACCAGGAAGCTCTCTGAGTCTCATTGTTTTAGAGCTTCTCTTGAGGTTTCATTACATAGGCATGATTAATTAAATCATTAACCTTGTGATTAAACTCAATCTCCAGCCCCTCTCCTCTCCTCAGAGTCTGGGATGGTAGGGTCCTGAAAAGTTCCAGTCCTCGAATCACATGATTGCTTTTTTTCACAACCTCTCCCATCCTGAAGCTATCTAGGGGCTCTGTTATGAGTCAAGTCATAGCATAACAAAGGCATATCTATCACTCAGTGAATTCCAAAAGTTTTTGAAGCTCTGTGGCAAGAAACAGGAAGGTAGACCAGATTTCTTTTTCTTTCTTTTCTCTTTCCCTTTCGTTCTCTCTCTCTTTCTTTCTTCCTTCTTTCCTTCCTTCCTAATAGTGTTTTCAGCGAATTCCTTTAGATTTTCTAAATAAAAATAATATTATCTATAAATAGATGCCTTTATTTCTTCCTTTTCAATCTGGATTTTTTTTATTTCTTTTTCTTTATTAACAAACCTGGCTGTAATCTCCACTACAATGCTGAATAGAAGTGGTATGAGTGTACATCCTTGTTTTATTCCTGATCTGGGGGGAAACCAGTCAGTCTTTTACCATTAAGTATGGTAGTTGTAGGTTTTTTTGTAGATGCTCTCTGTATTAGATTAAGGAAGTTTTCTTCTATTGCTAGGCTATTGAGTGTTTTTATCATGAAAAGGTATTGGACTTTTGTCAGATGTTATTCACATCTATTGAATGATTGTATGATTTTATATTTTATTAATATAGTATGTTCCATTATTTGATATTTAAGTGTTAAACCAATTTTATATTCCTAGGATAAATCCCAGCAGGTCTTGGTGTATTATTTCTTTTTACTGTTTTATATACTTTAAAAGAATTTAGGTACTCCAGAAGTCACCCAAAATTATTGAGGCTTTTAAAAATGAAAAGTCTTTATTAACTAATAATCAAAAGTTATGCATAGTCTGGGCCTAGATCACCTCCAAACCTGTGATTATAGTATGTAAGACCAATATTCTAGAAGTAGAATTCTATTTTCCTAAAAGTATCATTTTTAAGTCTTTTAAAAATACCAACTACATAATCCAGTTAATGACACAGGTAACTCCACCATCCCAGGGCATAAAATTTATATAATTTATATTTATACTGTTTAATAATCATGTTGCAGTGTCACAAAAATCATGAACACATGTTTAAACATTTTGAAACGATAGAACTAAACATTTTGGGGACCAAAGCTTAAAAAGGTAGAATAGGTGATGAACTTATCCTTATAAAAATTATTCTACATCTGTAAGGAAATAATAAAATCATGATAAAATAGTTGTACGTATTGATTTTGGGGGTATTTCTGAATTCATGACAAAATGAAATGAAACCATTTTATAGATCAAGAAAATAAGCTTCCACAAGGGTTGATAAATTTCCAAAGACATATAGCTCTTCTGTCATAGGACCAATGATTAAACCATGGTCTTTGAGTCACCTAGGTGGCTCAGTCAGTTTAGCATCGGACTCTTGATTTTGACTCCGGTTATGACCTCAAGGTTGTGAGATGGAGCCCTACTCTGCACTGGGCATGGAGCCTGCTTAAGATTCTCTCTTTCCCTCTCCTTCTGCCCCTCCCCCCTTCCCTCTCTAAAACCAAACCAAAACAAAACTCCCCAACCCCCAAAAAACAAACCTGGTCTTTATCACACTGGAGTATGACTATGAAAGAGCAACTGGGTATAAATAAGGTGTTTCTGCTTTTATTTTGCTGTTTTTATTCATACTGTTTTTAATCTAGAAATGATCCAGTGAGTTTGTAAACTTTTATTCTTATACAACTTACTGTCCTAGTATAACATAGCACTGTTCCCTGGTAAGTAATAGTCTGTATTTAATAAATCTTAATGCCCATTAGGATGTTTTCCATAGTACTCTAGCTGTAAGTAATGTTGCCTTATAAGTGTATTTTAAGTTAACCATCAAGGACTATAAAGAAGGTTACAATTGTTTTTCTCTATAAAACTAGGCCCAGGGTTCATATTCATGCATGTGCTTATATGAATAAATTAATAATATAAAGATTTTTAAAAGCGATTTAATTGATATAGCTCCAAAATAACTGGTTCGCATTTTTACATTTCAACTGTCATTATATCTTGACTGTCATTTATAAAATTTGTTTTTTAGTTGTTCATTCATTATTCATTCATCAACACTAACTGGCACAGTCTTATGCATCTGACTGTGTGGCTGTGAATCTGATCTAGAAAAAGTTGTCATGATTAAATTATTTAATATTTCTTCCCAAGTTTTGTAGTAGAAACTTTGTTTAACTCTACAACATTTGGAATTACTTTGATTTCTCACTACTTTTCTTTCCTTAATTTTATTTTATTTTATTTTTTAGCTTTGCAAGAAATAGATAACATCAAGGACATCGGGAGTGGGAGAGATTGGACTGGGAGACTCAGCAGGTCAGGACATTTGTTTATCATTTGCTGATCATTCTTTTGCCATCAATTCTAGAGTTCTCAAGTCTCTTGCCACTTGTTTATTGCTTGGACGTGCTTACTTGGAATGTTCTCAGTTTTGCAAATCATGACTAACACCTTTATATAAAAAGTCCAGCATTTGGGTATCCTTTTTTTCAGGATTTGAAGATTTAAAAAAATAATTCAAATAATTTTTCAGGAATAGAAGAAAATTTCTTACCTAATAAGTTATATAAATACCCGGATTTCTATTATTCTCACATAAACTGTTTTTGAATGAAGATTTCTTGATAACTTTTCCAGAATCAAAACTTTAAACATATAAAATATTAGTAAGTAATTGTAGTAACATTAAGTAATTGCAATAACCCTTGGGTCATGAAAGTCGTTTCCTTTCTTTTCTGTTGTATTCTCTGGGCTTGGATCTACCTCTAAAAGCTCTTGACACTCAGAGTCAATCTATTTGCTTACATTAATCTTAACTACTGAATGTTGACTACCATGTGTAAAGTGAAGTTTAATTAAAATACAATTTCTATGTAAATGGAAAGATCCAACAGTCAAAGGGTCTACTATGAACATTTGTCACCATTGTGGAAAGTTTAATGTTAGTCCCATTCCTCTGTCAGCTGAAGCCATGCTGGCCTTTGGGATCTCCATTGCCCTGAGTGTCCCCGTGAGTGACTAATGGGTTTGTGTTGATCTCCTGCTTCAAAGAAGTCTCCCAGAATAAGTCAAACAGAGAAAGACATGTATCATATGATCTCAATGATATGAGGAATTCTTAATTGCAGGAAACAAAGTGAGGGTTGCTGGAGTGGGGGATGGGGTGGGAGGGATGGGATGACTGGGTGATAGACACTGGGGAGGGTATGTGCTCTGGTAAGCGCTGTGAATTGTGCAAGACTGTTCAATCTCAGATCTCTACCTCTGAAACAAATAATTCAATATATGTTAAGAAAAAAAGAAGAAGAAGAAGAAGGTAGCGGGAGGGGAAGAATGAAGCTGGGGAAATCGGAGGGGTAGACGAACCATGAGAGACGATGGACTCTGAAAAACAAACTGAGGGTTCTAGAGGGGAGGGGGGTGGGAGGATGGGTTAGCCTGGTGGTGGGTATTGAGGAGGGCACATTCTGCATGGAGCACTGGGTGTTATGCACAAACAATGAATCATGGAACACTTCATCTAAAACTAATGATGTAATGTATGGGGATTAACATAAGAATAAAAAAAATTGGAAAAAAAAAAAAAAGAAGTCTCCCAGTTGTCTTGAACAGTGGTTACATCTCTCAGTATAATTGCTTAGTTATTTATAGAAGTTTGGGGATCCTTTACCTCTCTGTCACGGCTATCACTTCCACAACTCTCCTGGAGTATAACTTAACTCCTCCATATCCAGGTTTTTTATAGAGCAACTTCTATTGGGTTTTTTCAGTTTTCATCACAGAGGGATAGATGCTTTTGTCCTTCAGTCTGATCACATCTCTTCTAGTAAAAAGTCTTATTCAGAAAGGAGCTAAGCTTAAAGTTCTTCTGCCTGGATGATTCAGGGATTTAGTTATTTCTTAGCATTAGCATTAGAGACCAGACAGATTATTATTGTTATGTATTGAGAGAACACTAGCCTCCAGCTTAAAGGAGAGATAATTTCAAGTATATCTTGATGCAATGCATATGCTCAAGTCTCTGTTCTTAGCTAACTTAGGTATGAGTCCTGCAAAAAAGTATAAGTAGACCCATGCAGTTCAAACCCACATTGTTCAAGAGTCATCTGTATATGTTAATAAAGATACGTACTAAGAAGTAAATATAGCAGAGTAAATAGAAAATGATGGGAGACTGTTTCAGATATGTCTGAGGAAGGTGTTTCTGTCAAGGAGTAAATGAAGCACAAACCTAAATGGAGAGAGGGAACCATACCGATATAGATGGGTGAAGAGACACTCCTTATACTCGGTATGTTGAAAGATTGTCAAGAAAGGCAGTCTGGCAGGAAAAGAGTAAAGAGTGGACAACTAAGAGATGAGAATGGGAAGGATAAAGTGGTGTCTATCATAGAGAGCCTGGTAGAGCTCAGTAGGATCTTGACTATCATTCTGAGTGAGATGGAAACCATTAAAGAGATTTTAGCCAATAAGGGACATCACGTGGCTCACATGTTTTAAGGATCACTCAGACTTACTAGGTATATAAAGCATTTTAAAATTTTCTCTTTAGATACAGAATATAAATTATGAATGAAAATAGACTTAAATTAACATGATCAGGGCAATTGTCTGATCTGGATGGATCAGGATATTGACTGATGATTGTGTTCCAGGAGCTAATGTTAAATAGTGCAGCTCTCATTTTTCTTTTCCATTTCCTTAATTTGCATAATTCTTTTGAATTTGAATCGTGTTTTTTGGCAGTGTATAATAACTTATTGTTTTATAATAGGGACATTAATGACAATGATATGTAATATTTAAAAATTATGTGCATCTGACTGTAGCTTTGCATACTGATTTCCCCATTTGTTTGTCATTTATAATTTCAACCAAAACTACATAGCCTTGTCTAAGTCCACAAACAAGTCATGAATTTTATCTTCTATTTGTACGGGAAGAGGCTTGAAATTATGTGATAGTTTTATTACAATTATCACATGATCTATTAGACGATTTATGAAGAGGAAGCATGGAGTATTAAAAAAAAAACTTAGTAGGATTTAGAGGGCATAAATTCTGGAACCAGCTCTGAAACTTATCAGCTGAAATGGGGTCTTAAACGTGTTTGCCTAGAAGTGATCAACACGGCTTCCCCCAGAGGGAGAAGCGTACTGTTACTGTTATCTCTGCAGTTCTTTTACAGTTGTTAAGCCAGTGTGCACGTACTAGATGGTAAATAAAAATTGTTTGAATTAAGAGTTGCCTACACTAAAGGTGGCCATTTTTAATATAAATGAGAAAATAAGGGAGATTATCTCATATAAACAACAGAGGAAAATCTCCATATTTATTTTCATAAAATTTATCAGTTAAGAGAAGATACTATTGATACTTGGAAGGAAGAGTTGCTTCTAAAATTCTCACTACTATCCTGTAAAAGCATCCAAGTAATATGAAAAGAGGAATTTAGGGGTTGCCTTCTGTTATCAGTCTTGTGGCAGCAGTTTCCAGCTGCCAAATAATGGTTTACCATAAAGCTTTCAAATCTTTAAATCAATATGTTAATAAACTGTTTTAAAATGATAACTAAGCTTGTATCTAAGCTTAGATTTCCATCATTTGGCTATCAGAATATTCATGCAATAAATAAAAAAATTTTACTTATTCTAAATTCTTTGCTTTTTAATTGTAAGAATCACCTTTATGATTAAATGAGAAATAAAGAAATTATTCTGTGAATTATATACTGAAGGAGAGGGCATGCCTTCCTCAACTTCACATAGACACCTGCAATTCTCCTTGAATCTGGGGCTGATTCAGGTCCTTCTCTGCCACAGGCAGTGCAGGAGGTTTTCCTTCTCCCAGAAGGGCCAGTTCCTCCACCTATGCTTACGCCTCACTTCTTTTGGCAGTTCCAGAAATGCTGATTCTTCAGCATAAAGAAGCTTCAGCTTCTTTACTGGAAGCTTTAATATTTACAGGTGCTGAAATTTCCCACCTTAAAATAAATAAATTGACAAAAACTTCCCTTTGATCCTACTTCTTTTTCCAGCCACCACTCCCTTCATACATGTTTCCTGAACTTCAAACTTCCTGCCTCCGTTTTCTTTCTTCCCACCCACTCCCAATCCTCTTCACTTCTATCATGCCAGGTCTTGCTAAGGTATCAGTTACTTCCATCACACTAAATCCAAATGACAATTTTTAGTCATTATCTTATTTGGTCCTTGAGTTCATTCAACTGCCTGAATGACTCTACATCCTCCATCACACTTTTTTTTTTTTTAAAGACTTTTTTCTCTTTGCTTTTTGATGGGAGTGAATCTGTTTTGTTCTCTACTATAACCCTAACACACCTTTCAAAGTGCTTTGCTTATAGCACGTGTTGAATGAATTTAGATTGAAGATCAAATACCAAATATTATAATGTGAGATAGAATGTCATAAAGACTAGACAAGAGCTACAACGTAACATTCTACGAGGGTTCGTAGGGAAGAGAAAGAAAGTTTCATTCATAGACAAGAGGGCACTTGAGCTGGATCTTAAAGGATGCATGTGATTACCCTAGCAGAGATCTTAGCTAGAGAGGGGAAGATTGCCTAGTATATATTTAAGGTCCTGGTGTCTGAACTGTCTCTGGGCTTGAGTAAGTTTTCATGCAGCACAAGGTATACAAAAAGGGAATAATGACTGTAAATATATGTTGAACTCTTCACAACATAAAGAGACTTTACAATTCAAAGTCTTTAAAGAGGACATTGACTCTTACTTTGGTGATTTCACTTTTAATTCAACATGACTTGGGAAGTTATTGAAAATTTTTGTTGATTTGTTTAGAGAATATGGGTGATGATTAGGTCTGTGCCTTGTATTAATTAATTAATGTGGCAGTATGGGATTGACTGAAAGGGGAGAGGTTACAAGGGGAGGAGAGGAGACCAGTACAGTCATCAAGCAAGAGATCCAGAAAGCCGGGATCAAGATAAAAACATCTGGGGACAAATACAAGCAGAAATTCAAAGATGGAATCAATAGGGTTTAACTTACTGGAGCAGTAAGAGATGAATTTAAATCTTGAGTAACTGAAATAAAAGTCATGCAAATCATGGATGTAGGAAATGAGAAAAAGTTAGTTGTTTTTACTTATTTACTTATATTTTTGTTAGTAGAGAGACACGGATTGTTTTGAGAGTCTTAACATTTGAGATGCCAGTGTTGATATATTGAAGAAGTATCCATGCAGAGATTCTGGAACATGACAGGAAAGTTGAGGATGAAGCTATATGAATTTAAACTTGACAGCACAAGTTTCCTCCTTAGTGGAAGAAGGGCAATCTGGGCTGAGGGAATACACTGAAAGACCAAGGGTCTGAATGCCATGTGGAATTTTGGAGAAAATCAAATGGAAGAGTCAAAATACAAGAAACTCTGAGGTTTGAATTGCAGTTCTGCTGCTTGACAAGCTGTGTGGTTCTGAAGTAGGCTTTGGTTTATTTATTCATTTATTTGTTTTTAATCTCTGCACAGGCCTGGCCTGAGTGATCTGCAAATAGTAGACACTAAATGCAGGCTTTATGGGCTCAATGGAATATAATCATTTCTGAATTATAGAATTTTTTGAGGTATTGAAAATTATTTAGGAGTCCATTCATTTGATTGTGCATTCATTCATATATTCTCATTGAGTCTTAACCTGTGGCAGGCAATTTTATTTATATTGCCTGACTTTTTCTCCATACCGTACTTGACTAGAATTTTCACTGGTTGAACTGAGCATATTATTCTCCGTCAGCTACAGGAAAAAAGACTGATTTAGATCTTGTCTCTCTATGGCATCATGCCTTTTCCACAGCTCAGACCAAGTCTCCTCTTCCTTGAGTTCGTTGGAGTAGCTATAAAAGGAAGTGATGGAGAATGTTGTTCTTACTTGTACAATAACAGGAAGTACATTCATTGTGCTGATTCCCTGTAGACACATAGAGTAAAATATTTAGCTCACGGATGATTTAAATCATCCTCCTTAACAGTAGTTAAACACGCCGATGTTATAGAGATCTGACAAACACAGCTATTATCATGTGACTACTGAGAAGAAGTTTTTGGTCAGAAGTGCCAGTCAGAGGAGGGGACCCCTATCCCTGAATGCTGAATGAGTGCTTGCTTGGGATGTCCCCAGGAACAGGAGCTGACACAGGTGTTCTGAACAGTTGCTTCCTGCTTCCCATCAAGAAAGATGGGGGGTTCTTAGCACTGCTGGTTTGTGGCACTCAGCATATTTGGCAAGCAGTCAGCCCTGGCTGTGGATTTCCCTGGGGAAAATAAAAGCCACAGGGGAGTCATCAGTGTGACCTTCTGCTGGGTAGTTGGCACACAGTTGCACCACAGGAGGGCTTTCAGTTGTCATTTTCTGAACAGGGAGATATCAGGTGCTGTTGGAGGCTCCCCATTCAAGGTGGGAAGCAGAGAAGGAAAAAAAATATTGCGCAGAAGCTTACCAAATAATTCCCAGTCATGAAGCTTAACACCAGCTGATCTGCTGATAAAAGGGATTTTTTTTGGGGGGGGGAGGGAGGGAGTTTCTTTGGTTCTGTAAGCACAATTACAGGCTTTCCTATTTAAGTCTGACCCATCATATTGAAATGCTGTCACTAGTATCATTAGCAAGTAAAGTGTTGATAACATAGTCAAATGCACAGCAGAGTTCTGGCTCTTAAGTGTCTGGACTAACTCCCAATATTAGGAATAGGAGTCAAACTGCCATCACTTTTCCTGTGCTAACAGACGCCCTGCCATTAGCAGTCTGAAGGCAATTTTAATAAAATACATAGCCCTGCTGAGTTGGTCTCAAAAGATAAATAAGCAATGCAGAAAAGAAGCTTTTGTTTAAAAGTAATTATTTAAACTATGCATTACAGGTAATTTTCTTTTACCAGTAAGGCAAATGCTATCAGAATTTCAATAATGATTTGGTGGCACTTATCTAAATAATGTGATATTGTCATTTCTAAGAGTTAAAGCATCGCTTTATTTTCACTTATATACAAAATGAGGGTGAATTGGATTCAGGTATCCTGTGCATTTGTTTTACAGTTTATATTACATTTTTTTGGGTGAACAGTGTTGTATTCTTAGACAGATTTATGGAAATGTAACAAGCTGGTGATAGAGTTCTGGGAACTGCAGACTTGACTTCCAAACACAGATTAGAACAGGAGGGCAAGGAACATCTTTTTATTTTTCCTTTGCTGTCAGAAAGGAAATCACATTTCAGTCTTTTAAAAACTCTTTTAAATAAGATGCTTGCACATAAACCACAGTCACAAGGGTATAATAAATGTGTGCATGGAGCAGAGGAGCCAAAGCTTTGTTTGCCAAAAGGTAAACAAAAGCTTACCTCTCAGAAAGCTTTTTCAGAGTCTATTCGCAAACCATTAAAACCACCACCTTTCAAGAATGAAATCCTTAATATAGAATTAGCTCTGGTCTCACAGTAGGCAGAATAAAACTTGCCTATGTAAGTGTGTTGTAAGGTGCATCAGGAAGGCTTCTATTTCCATCTGCCATCCGGGAGAAAGGTAAGCAGGATGTGCTTTAGAATGAGACAGACCTCAGTTCAAATCCTACTCAAATCCCAAGTTGGGTTTTTTTTTTTCCCCATAATATATCACCTTAGACAAGTTATGTGTCTTCTCCAAGTCTTTGTTTTCTCATCTATAAAATGGGGTAATACTAAAACCAACTTTGTATGATTGTTATCAGGATGAAATAAGACAATACATGTGTAAAACATGTAGGATGTTATATGGCATAGAGGAAGGACTGAAGAAATGTTTCTTTTTATTTTAATGATCTTTTAACAAAATTTCATCAATGTTATATGTTGATTGTGCTAGGAGTTGAAATAAACATGTTGCTGAATAAAGTCTAATGTAAGACAAACATGTGAGCAGATAACTGTAATACTGTGTGTCAATTGTAATATTGGTATGTCACTTGGGGACATAAAGGACGCAGGGCTTAATCTTGGGAAAATTACTGCAGAATCTTGGTTTGTTGAGCTTCCAAAATGAAGATGCTAAGCTATATACTTCTATCCTGAGCTGTTGTGATCAAAGGCAACCAATTTTTTTGAGTGATTTTTTCTAGCTCTTTGTTCTTTCTTTTCTTCTTCCTTTACATTTATATAAACCTTTTCTTTGATTGTTAGCACCATGGTTAGATAATATCTATAGTTAGAGAGAAGACATAAACATAAATCAACCACTCAAGTGTTGCTCATCATCTGTCCTAAAATGATATGGGGGAAGAGATAAAAACACTAGCTTTATTCTCATACATTGCTAATGGGAATGAAAGTTGGTACAAATCCTTTGGACAAGAATTAAGTAATATTTAACAAATTTATATATACATACCATTTAACCCAACAATCCTATTTCTGGGAATTTATCCTGAAGACACCTTCAACAATATGAAAATCATAAGCTCGAGGTTATTGATTGTGACATTTTTTATAATTGTAGGATATTAAAAACTACCTAAATGCTCAGGAGAGTAGTTGAATATACTAATACACTATAGCATCTCCATATAGTGAGGTACCATGCAACTGTAAAAAGAATGAATAGATATAGAGTAATTTTTCAGGCTATACTGCCAAGTGTAAAAAGTGCAGAAGTACATTACCTAGAATGAAAGGGAAATAAGAAAATATACATATATCTGCTAATTGGGGCAAACAGCTAGGAAAGAAACACCAGAAACTCATGATGAAATTGGTTACTTACAGGGGTTGGACTCAGCAAATGGGGACTGAGAAAATGGAAAAAAAGCAATGGACTCAGCAAATGGGGACTGAGAAAATGGAAAAAAAGAGGGTGGAAGGGGTGATGGGGGAGTGACACTTATATGAATGCTATCTATCTATCCATCTATCTATTTATTTTTGTGTAGTTCTGATTTTTGGAATTGTGTCAATGTTTCACATACTCAAAAATAAATAAATAATTAAAATGAACCAGGGTGTTCAGGGAGCCCCTCATGAAAAACAAATGAGCAAACAAAAATATCTAGTAAACTTAACTATATTTGTAAGAATTACAAATGAATGGGGTAGGGGAAAAAGAGCTAATTTAAGTAACTTTGCCAAACAGACTTTATATGCTAAGATTCTGCAAGTGGAAAATTTGTTTTCACATGATATAAATTAATGACTCTGTTTTTTGTAGGGGTCAGAGTTAACATTTCTGAAACTGCTTTTTTTTTTTTAAGATTTTATTTATTTATTTGAGAAAGTGAGATAGAGAGAGCACAAGAGGGGGGAGGGTCAGAGGGAGAAGCAGACTCCCTGCTGAGCAGGGAGCCCGATGCGGGACTCAATCCTGGAATGCCAGGATCATGACCTGAGCCGAAGGCCGTCGCTTAACCAATTGAGCTACCCAGGTGCCCTGAAACTGCGTTAAATGTGTTGTAGGATTATGGAGAGTGATGACTATTTTTCTCACTGTAACAGAAATGAAGAGGGCTAGAACAAACCCTGTGGTGCTGAATTGGAAACTGAGATATCAATAGGAACTCATGATATGTGTGTGCATATATACAAAGTATGTATCACAGATATACAGATAAAAAAAATAGATAGTTGTGTGTGTGTGTGTACTTGCACTTATATATCCCCCTACCTCTATCTACTGAGAGGCCTAGAAGCAATAATACCTCAATAGTGATGAGCACAATTAGTACCTAGATTTTGGTTTCTAAATACCATTCTCAAACAAAAGAAACCAATAATCCTTATAGAAATGGATGTTTCTAGCACTAGAATAGGAAAAGTATATGATGAGAAACTGGAACATGTTGTGGTGCAAGAAAGTAAGGAAAGCCTAAAAAGTGTTGGAAACACATAGAAAAGACACATGAGCCAAGGTGAAGTGGCTCCTCATGGCCACGTCTAGGACATTTGAGCAAGAAAATAATGGTAGTTTTGATTTATACTCAATATAATTCATGATACTATAAAAAGGATTGAATAAGTAAATAAATCTGGGAGAGAAAAGCTCTTTTCTAAGAGTAGAATACCAGTTAATAACTACAGAAAATGATGGAAATAGAAAATCACCATCTGGTAAGCACCACGGTAATAATCATTTCAGGCAAGAATCACCACTGGATAGTAAATTAGTGGTGAAAATATGATAATAAATAGGATACTTACATGGTGTTAAAATATCTCCTCTTAAAATACTTATTAATTACAAAAGGGAGAGTAGTAACTTTTCAGTGGAAGAACCTGTCAGGCACCACCTAAAACAAACAATCAAAGTCAACATCACTTGTAATGGGATGTATTGGCATCATGTGCCCTTCCTGTGATTCACTGAGAAAGGCACAAAAAATCATTTCTGTCACATTCTTGCCAAAAATGCATAATATGAATTCTATCATGAGGAATCAGACAACTCAAATTAAGGGATATACTATAAAATAACTCAGCAGTGTTCTTAAGAAGTGTCAAGGTCATGAAACACAAAGACTGAGGAATTGTCCCAAATAGAAAGAGACTAAGAAGACATGACAGATAATATTGGCTCATGGTCCAAGAAAGGACATTAGTGGGACAGTTGTTGCAATCTCAGTAAGGTCTGTGGATCAACCACCTGTATTGTATTGAGGTTAATTTCTTGGGTTTGGTAATTGGACTGTGGTTTTGTAAGATGTTAATATGTGAGGAAGCTGGGAACTCTGCTATCTTTGCAATGTTTTGTAAGTATGAAATAATTTCAAAATGAAATACTAAATTGAAAAAAGTAAAAAAATAAAATGTATGCCTTAAGTAAGATGTATGCATGTATTATCCATCCTTCTTTATTATCATAAAGAGTTTGCTGTATAAGAGGGTAATCACTAGGCTCTAAGAAGAAAGGAAAAATTGTAATTGAGTGATAAGTATGTATGTAGCATTGTGAATTGGGTCTTATTCTGTTAACTGGCTCTATCACACACTGTGTAAGCCTTGAGGGTACTTACTATATCTTTGCATTTGCTAGTCTATTTTCCAATAAAATAGAGATAATGATCTTAGCAATATGGTTTCTAATTATTCACACCAATGGAGGAGAGCAAAAATGTCGAGTATGGAGCCCAACGACAATAATTTTAAGCACTCAAGTGAAGATCAGGATTTAATGTCAGTGAAGGACCAAGTGTATTCTGGTAGGTATAAAACTTCAGATTATGAAAAATATTTCCAGGGACAGAAGACCGAGCTGGTGTATTCAGTTCAACGGATGTGTGTGAAGACATCAGTAGTCAGACAAAAGCTAGAAAGGAAGTTCAGGCACACTACACAGCCAGTCAGTCAGATTCTGAGAGTCCAGATTCTTAAGTTAGATGCAGGTCTGGTGACTTCATCTCCCCAAGCTCGATGGTGCCAGTGGGGTGGGGGCAGTACCCATTAATGTTCTGTGACAGCACTGAAGGACTAGGGTGAGGGAACAACAGCAACGTAGAGTTGCACAGAGTTCTATCTAGATTGTTTTCACATACATTCATATTCAAAAATTTCATGCTCAACATAGTTACAAGATGTAGGCAGAAAGATCAATTTCATTATCTATGTTTTTATAGATGAAGAAAGCCAGATTCAGTGTTTCCATCATCATATAACTAATAAGTACAGAAAGGATTTGTACTCTAGACCAGGGTGTTCACCTGAATTTATGAACCTCCTTCTAGTATCAGAGACACCCCCCCAATATTTACATTAAATTCTTGTATATAAGATTTTTCAGGTGCATTTTTTTCTGAGGAAAGGATCCAGATCACTTGATTCTATCACATCCTCCAAAAGGGTCTGTGACTTAAAAGAGGATAAAATATAGATTTTCCTTCCACACTAATGCACAATATGGAGTGGAAGTATTTTTGGGACTTGGGAATACATAACTCTTTTAGTGCATGTATTCAGGAAGCATCATTATCAATAGCATTTAACAGAGTGCTTGTAGGACTTGCCCAGAATCCCAAGAGTTAGTACCAGAAATAAAACCAGAACTCCAGTTGCTGACAGCCAGGGAAGTGATTATCCTATTGATCACATTTATGAATTATGAATTGTCTTTGGTGCAGATAATTCTTTGGTGCAGATAGTTCTTTGATGGTCCAGCACCAGCCAGGAAGGCTGGACGTCTGCTTCCCAGGCTGGGTACCACTCAGTGGAAGAGCCAAGTTCTGCTGCTCTACTGAGGCATTAGTTAGTATTTTGAGCATTAGGGTGCTTTGAGTAAAATTCTGTAGATTGCTTGAAAATCCTGGGGAGATAGGGGCAATAGTACAATTATCACCTATGTAGAATGAAAAACAGTTTAAATTGGCAGAGGCCTAGGGGTGAGTTTTGAGTGTATCATGTCACTCAGCACCTGAAAGCCTCCCCCAAGTTTTAGCTTCCTGAATTAATCTGGAACTTGAATCTGAATTAATTGGAGAAGTTCCTTCCACCCAGCAGCAGTACACGCTTTCCTTTGAAGAATATGTTAAATGATGTCAGTCTTTATGTGACTTTGACAATTGCCAAAAGTTTATAGTATCTGCTAAGATACACAAATACTGTCCCATTGGCCCTGTCTATGAGTGTGTGTATTGCCATCACGGAGTAGATCAAATTTTTTAAAAAGTATTTAATTCTTTACTGTTAAAATCAGAATCCCTTGACCATTACATAGATTTGATTTCCAAACCCAGGATTTATGAAAGACTTAATATTTAGACTCATTTTAAAAACCATATAAAACTTAAAATTTCATTTAAAATCAGTAATGATTTAGAGAGTAATACAGAATCTAAGAGCTGGATAATGCTTATCTAAGTCACTGATTTTGTAGACAAGGAACTGAGGCTCTGAGAGGTTAAATTTTGCATCATTTTACACAGTTAATAAGTGACAGAGCCAGAAAAAGAACCCAGATTTCCTGATTCTGGCTCAGTTTTCATTCCACTATGGCATGGTGCCTCATGACACGTATAAGCTTAGAGCAAAATTGTATTTGTTGAAATGCATGAAAAGTGTTGTGGATCTTTTGATGATGTTTTGTGGAGGGAATGAGGTCATTCTGTCCTTGATTTCTTTTTCTTAGTTGTACACTAAAATTAATAAGTTAATCATTATTCTTTATCTACCTCAAATTAATAAGGTTCTACTAATTTTTTTTCTCCTCAACAATCTACCTATAGTTTTGGAAGATACCTTTTTGTCTCAGAATAAATGCATGCATACCTTTGAGTTGCCAGCACTTGAGTTGTTCACCCATTAAGTGACTAATCTAAAAAATCACCTCTCTTGTTAGGTGCACTGGATTGCAAATGTCTTTTGATAGCACTGCAGTGGTAGTGTAGGGATTTGCAACTGGCAAGCAGGAATTGAATTGCCATCATTTGGCTTGAGCAGGAGTTAGAGTCTTGTCTCCAACATAAGCATGAGCCAAGGTACTGTCTCCTTTTTTCTAATTTTAGTTGGAACCATTGGCACCGATCTTACCTAGACAGACTAGTGTTATTTCTACCCAGCACAATCTGCTGGCATGGGCTCTATTCCAAGCCATGCATTTGAACTTCTCCCCCTGGTTTACCAGAGATATGATTGGATATAGAGGACAGTAGCTTTCACCTTTTTCATTAGAAGGCATTATTTCAGACCTAGAGATTCTAAGTTTAACGGGTTCACTATGACTCAGAGAGAATTGGCTGTTGTGACTGAAAATTGCAGAGTGCTTTAATTGTGGGTCATGAAATAATTACTCCAACATTTTGGTTCTGGGACATGGATATTGATACGTTTAACTGTTCAAGGGGAAGCGGAAAGATGAGAAGTCCTCTACTGGAGCAAATGAGTTGTACAATTGTCCTGTCATGCGCTCTAGTCATGGGCTTCCATCCCTGCTGGCATTTCTCACAACCTCAGTCACCCTGGCCATGCTGTGGCTCCCATCTGCCTCCTTTTATCATACAACCCTCAGTGAGACCCCTTCAGGCTGTCAGCACCTTCCCTCAGCTAACTCCATACTGTGGAGGGTCAAACAGGTTATCACAGCCTCTGGAGCCTTGACCCTCTGCGCAGCCATCCCTGTACTCTTCTCTCCCTACTTCAGTTTGTCATGGGATATCTGCAAGGTTGCTGACTCACAGAGTGCCACTCAGGAAGCCAGCCGTAAGTCCTCATTTTGCTCGGAGCTTAAACAGAAAGGGATTTCCCCTGTATCCCACCTCACACCAACCTCTTCAGTCTGGATGTGCCCTGTGGCAGTAGGAGTACAGTGCCCTCACATTAGCTTTTGGGGCCTCTTCCTGCTGTGACTCTACCTTCTCCCTAAATTAAAAGAGCCCCAAACATTCAAATCTTTTGCTATTACACATAAACAGTAATTTTCTATATGTAAAAGCAGAAGATTTTTTTTCCTCTGGCTCCTTGTGACCCAGATGAGAAAGACTATACATGGAATGGGGAAAGTTAATATACCAGGTTACGATTTCATATATCATCACACAGGGGACTCAGTGATAAGTAGAAAAGATACAGACTGCCCTCCTGGGGGGCTCACCGTGAGCTCACGTGGAATTTATTCGTTTTTGTTGTTCTTCAAAACAATTGATATAAACATATCTACAAATAGAGAGATTCTGATAAACAGCTAGACAATATGTTTAAATCTTATGTAAAGGAAGGCTTTGAAGTGTATATCACATCCTGAAGGTCTGGTTGAAAAATAGCAAATCATTATCCAAATGGAAAAGAATGTCATAAATTTGAGTCACTACTCTTTCTCTCTCTCTCTCTCTCTCTTTCTTTCTTTCTTTCTTCCCACCAAAATTTTTCTGTTCCCCTTTCGGGTAGAAGATCTGTGTTCCCTTACTGCCATATCCTGTTGCCAGCTTTTGCCTAGTTTTCAACCGTGGTTAAGATGCCCTCTTACAGTGTGAGCAGCCCAATAAGACTAATAATAATGAATAATGATCATTAAACACTTAGACCTTGGTTTTATGTGGTAACCCTTAGGGAAAGGTATCACTTTTATCCTCACTTTACAGATGAACAAATTGATGTAAATAGAGTGCAGGCAATCCAAAAGCACACAAGAAGTGGGCAGACCAGGACTTATCTGACACCAAATTCTGAATCCCTATCACTTAGGAATTGTATACAGTTTCAAGTAACAAACCTGAATGACATTGATTTGGACAAGATAGGAGTTTTATTATTATTATTATTATTATTATTATTATTATTATTATTATTATTAAAAATAAACCATAAATTTTCCTTTGTCTATGGTCTCCTTTGTAGTTATGTTTATTAAAATATACACACAGAACTATGACTCCTTAATGGAATATTTTCTATAGAATCTTAAGCAAATATTTAGCACAGACCTGCCAAGGAGGGGGTATTAAATTAATCTGGAAATGAGGAACTAAAACATCACCTAAGTTCAGAGATGGTCAATGGTCTAAACCCCATCTCCACCTTCGAAAATGCTAACTGACAAATGGTTAATTATTCAGATAGAATTGCTTTCCTTTAGGATAGAGCATTTTGAGTTATGTATTTTCCTCTCTATGCCTGGTGAAACAAAAATTGCTAATCAGAATAGTATTAGCAGGAAACAGTATGTTTCAACTTCAAGGGACTAAAATATCATGAACTTATTTATTACTTTGTATCCTAGTGTTTGAATATAAACAAGAGGTTTGCATTTAAGCAGTGAGAGCATATTGGCTGAAGACTGAGTAAATGTGGTGGGTTCTTCACCTGATTGACCTTTCTTTGACAAAAACTTAACCTTTGTCTTCTCTGCTACCTCAGTTTCTTCATTTAGAAAATGCTGTCATATATGCAGGGCTTGCCTGTGAAGTTCATATCAGTGAAATATGTTAAAATAAAATGATAATTTGTAGGAATTCTTACTAACTCAGTGTTACCTCAATGTTATTCTGCTTTTACACATGTCTATAGTACGTTGTTATTATTATGTCGTAATGTGGTTAATATGTAATATTGTTTTGATAACAAGCTGATTTTCAACTGCTTTATATATAAGAACCATGTGCTTCAAAGCAGATAGTACAAACTTGGGCCAAACCAAATAAATATTTATTCAAAGCTTTATATATGGAAAATATGTAAACAATTGGGTAGACTATACTCACTCCAGAATATTTCTTGGGAGTTTCAGTTCTGTTCTTAGTAAATCCCTAACATCAGTATATTTTCTAATTGACTGAAGATGTTGATTAGTTGAATTTTTCAAGCAAGGATTTATGTATTTTTATTTTTGAACTCAATTCTATATATTCTTGTCAAATTGAGCTTAACTCCATAAGAGAAAATTTGGGCAATCTGCAAATACAGACTAGAAAGATAAGCAGTTTAGATCATTTTGGTTTTTAAATTGCTTTCTTAATAGCTGGTTTTAATTTCAATTAGGCAGGTATATTGCATTCTTCTCTTTCCCTTTTTAATGTTAAATTTGCCAGAGATTATCATATGCACAAAGTAAATATGTATGATAAAGATAATTAATATAAAAAACTTTTGCCCTAATTATTTGATTATTTCATGTGAAAGTATTAAATGTGTCTAAATTAGCTTAATAATTGTCTCCTTTTTAGTGTGTATGTTGAAATCATGGCCCTAGACCATTACTAAGAGTGCGTCAGCAACAGGAAATGAACTGAAGTTTTTTTTAATTGGTGCTTGTGAACAATTTGGTCACCTGTAGAAATGTGAATTTACTTGTTTTAAGAAAGATGAGTATGGTGAGCACTGTGAATTGTGTAAGACTGTTGAATCACAGACCTGTACCTCTGAAACAAATAATACATTATATGTTTTAAATAAAGAAGAAGATAGTAGGAAGGGAAAAATGAAGGGGGGATAATTGGAGCGGGGAGACGAACCATGAGAAACTATGGACTCTGAGAAACAAACTGAGGGTTCTAGAGGGGAGGGGGGTGGTGGGATGGGTTAGCCTGGTGATGGGTATTAAAGAGGGCACGTTCTGCACGGAACACTGGGTGTTATACGCAAACAATGAATCATGGAACACTACGTCAAAAACTAATGATGTAATGTATGGTGATTAACATAACATAATAAAATTAAATTAAATTAAAAAAATAAAAAAGATGACTATTTTAGTGTAGAATTTCATGTGATAATGTTTTTTATCAGTATTCATGATCTGTTAATATAGTTTTCTAGTGTTCTTTTCCATAAAACTATTTTAGACTGCAACTACTAGATAACTGGTTTTTGTTTTAGAGATAAGGATCACTTAATTTTTATAATTTCCCAAAACAGTATTGGAGCCTATACCATGCCCATTTCTCATGCCAGCCCCTCAGTATAGCTGAATCTTGCCATCAAGCCTACTATCTAAGGAATCTCAATCTTCCTTTCTGTTGTATGAACTACCGTAGTTGACAAAAGAGATTTCTAAAGAGATAATTGTATTGATTAATTCAATTTCTGGGTCGAGCATAAGGTTGTAAATTGGAGATCACTCATAGAAATTGAATACAAAGGGAAAATCTTTTTAAGTCTTTTTTTTTTTTTTTTTTAGTGTATTGAATGATTTATGCTGAACTCCTAAAAGCTTTCTAACCTCACAGAGCTTCAATAAACTTCTAATGGAGTCCTGAATGCCAGCTCTATTTTTGTTGCTTGTACAGTAGGTGGGAAACCTTTAACTAGTAGGATGAGTCTTTGTTTTCATTTCTATTGAAAAACTCCCATACTAACACTTAGGGACGTCTAATATTTAAGTTAAAAAGTTTGCTGGTATAACATACATATATTTCTACAAGTTTAAATATATATTGATGATATATTGTTGCTGAAGTATATATATTTTCATATCAATATATTTAACCAAACTCGATTTTTATGCATATGTATATGCAAGCAAGATATCTTCACATGTGCATGCATAGTGTCCATATTTATTATGTTAGTTGGTTGAGTGTTTCATCAGATAATAGGTTCTCTATTGCAGAAACTGTTTTATCCACATTCCATCACCCCCGACAGAGTATAATACGGTGTCTTTTACACAATGGATGCTAAATTAATGGTTGTAGTGAATGGTGACCAAAAGAATACACATTTAATCAGAGATAAATGTACCATTTGATTTTGATACAGGCATATGGGGAAGATGTCACTTAAAAAAAGTCCCCTTTATTGTCGATTAGAACTGTTCTATTCCACTTAGATGGGAGCTGGCTCTGACACTTTTATATAGTTTTATTTATAATTGTGAACATGTAGAACCACATGAGGCCATCAATCAGTAGAGAGATGAGGGCCCAACAGAATTATTTCTGTAGGTGGCCAATTTTTTTTCAATCAAGGACAGCTGAAAGGTCATGATTAAAACAGTGATTTTCCTGAAATTGTAAGTAACTGTTACTGACTGTTTTGCACAAAGATGTCAAAACGACTTTTTCCTCTGAAAGAGAAAATTGTAAGTTCTTGAAAATGTTGGCAGTTTTCCAAATTTCACTTGCACTACTGTAATGTATTTTAATTACTGCACTTGAGTCAGTTTCTTAAAAAAATATGAGGCAAAAATAAGTTAGGGTGATAGTAACCATACATAGATTAAACAATAGGCACCTAATGCCTCACTGATAGGTACCTATTCATTATTCAATATTAGTCAAAGTGTAGGATTTAACAAGTTTTACCCAAAGAGTGTACATAGCATTAATTCATAATTCTATATAAGATGAGGAATTATATCACTATGTATTTCTATTAAAACATGGCGGTGATACTCTAGATACTTAAGTAATTTGCTTCACATAGACCAGTTAGCCAAGGCAGCCAAGGGTAGTGAATGTTGGTTGCGATTTCTATAAGTGGCCCTTTATTCTCGGAGTCAGAATTGACTCCAATCCCTGGATAGTGGCAGGGAGGACTAACTGCTGGTTGTCATCATCTTTCAGATGAGGTGTGGACATGAAGTCCTAACCATTTAACCACAGTGTCCTGGTCAGTTTCCAAATTGGGTAATTACATTCTGCCTCCTAATGTCTTCCTGCAGGTTTTGTTTTTGTTTATTTGTTTGTTTGGGGTTTTTATTGTCATTGCTTGGATATATGGAGCTGTAGTGTTTTGGGGTGCATCTCTCCTTAGTTTTAAGCTGTTGTGTGCTTTTAACCTTCTTTAGGCTATGCTCTACTAGAACACAAGTGTTTTGTTAGATGCATATTACTTTAGCCTGCATTAATAATTTATGTTCCATACTTTCATACTCTGTTTTAGTTTAGTTTTTTTTTTTTAAGATTTTATTTATTTTTTGACAGAGATAGACAGCGAGAGAGGGAACACAAGCAGGGGGAGTGGGAGAGGGAGAAGCAGGCTTCCTGCCGATCAGGGAGCCCGATGCGGGACTTGATCCCAGGACCCTGAGATCATGATCTGAGCCGAAGGCAGATGCTTAACGAATGAGCCACCCAGGCGCTCCTTGGTTTAGTTTTTTTAAGGGACACGTATAAAAGAAAGAATAAAAAGAAATAATGGCAGGAGGAACAATAGATATGGTGGCTGACATGAGCTGCTATTATGGATATGGTCCAAGTGTACCTGCTCTGCTTTACCTTGGAGGGAGATGCTGGAAGGCAAAGCAAATGAATGACACTTGCTGAGTTTGGAGAGGAATCACAGGAGACTATGCCGAATGTGAGTTCACTTAGAATTAAAAAGTGGTAAAGTTCCATTCAAGCCCGAGAATGACATGGTTCGTTTTCATGTTAAATGTCAATCTTTTTCTCCATTGATAAGCATGTTAAATTTGGATTTGTAAGGCAGAAGGATATGTATCTGATTTTAAGAGCAATATTTTGATATGTCATAATTTTGATGGCCATGTTTTGAATTAGATATTTCACTCATGATCATTTTTTGTAATTTACAGAAAGATAAAACTCTATGAAATCAACATTTATTGGATGCCAACCATATTAAAAAGAACCACATTTGATATATTACTTTTAAAGATAGTAATTTGGTCCAAAACAACAACAACAACAAAAAATTGTATCAAGTATTTAACCTATTATATTCCTACTGGGTTGAAAGTGATTTCATTTTGTCATAATTTTATTTATTCAACAAAAAATGATGAAACAAAATTCAAAGTAATTGAGCCCTAACCCAAGCATAAATTTCATCCATTAATCTTAAAACTTACCCTGCCAACAGCATTATATGGTAGGAAAAGCATAAGCCCATGTGTCAAAAGATCTGTTTTTTAAGGCTGGCTCTCACAAACTCTATCATTTCCAAATGGGTAAATTGCTTAGTAGCTTCCTTGTCCCAGTTTGTTCTTTGTGAATAGGAATAATTCTAATATTTTCGACCTACCCACCTAACCAGTTTTAAACAAATGGTAGAAAATATATTTCCTTTTAAAATCAACTCTAAACTATGCTTCAGTACTTTACTCACTAAATAATTTATCTTTCATCAGATCGGTTTTACATATAATCCTCAATTATAAATTACTTTTCATAGCTTTTCTGGAATCTTAGGTTGAGATTAAACTTGCTCTGCATTCTGTGCAATAGAGCTTTTTCCTTCTCCAGTCAGCCTCTGAAATGTTCTCTTCCCAATACTGGATAGTTGTGCATTTTCTCTAATTCATCTCTTTATCATATCTGGAACACATAAGATACACAAATAAAAGACTTTAATCATGTTTGCCATGCCCGGTTAATCTGAAAATATCTCTACCTGATAGAATCAGGGCTGAGCTGTCATTGGACTACAGAAAGCAGAAAACTGAGTATGGGAGAACATCACCAGCAAGGAGTAGGCTACTAGAGCAGATCTTAGTAATATATGGAAGTTCATACGTACAAAGAATCAGATGATCTCGTGGTAGGGAAATACCTTGCCTGACAGGTGTTGAATGTCTAGCTGTGGGGTGATCCAGGGAATAAGGGTGGAGTGCCATGACTGGAAACTCCATCCACAGAGAATAGGAAGTAGTCAAACTGGTAAACTGTCTGTGAGCATCACCGAGACTTGGCAACAGTAGCAGATTGTCCCAGGAGACCAAGTTTTTAACCAAGATTAAAAACTGATGACAGAGACCTGAGGTAAGAATTATGGAAACTCAGTAGACTGAGTAGGGGAAGAAAATGCAAACACTAAGTTACTGAATCTGTGCTTTTGCATTAAAAAACAAAAGGAGGCTCCATGCTGCTAGCACTATGAGGTCTGTCTGGCCTTGGGGGCCAGACAGTGAAGTAACTCCTGTGCTCTTTGGCTTTTTTGCCCTAAGGTCTTTTATTGGCCACCTCTTATCTTACTTCTAAATTCATGCAAGGCAGGAGAAGAGAGAATTGATATAAATTCTGAGAACATGATCTTCATTTTCTTCTCTTTTTTTCACTTTTATGTCAATCAAAAGAAGGTTATTTCCTACCTGATTTGGTTCTGTTTTCTCCCAACCACCAGCTTTCTCCCCTCAAATTTTCTGTAATCTGTGTATAAAAGTCACACCAAAATTTATTGGTTTGAGACACATTTTAGCACATTTTAACATACGAGATTGTGATGCATCTTCAATCTGTGGTTTGTCATAATTTAATTGCCAGAGTATATTTTTTCTTGGTGATACATAAAATACTGGGTTGTCCTCAAATCAATAGCATCTTGGATGAAATGCAAAGCTTACCTAAGTAAGAGTGTTGCTGCCAACAGTGGTTTCAAATATGATCTGAATCATAAAGATATATGATATCACTGATATCACATGGTATCATTAACACTGACTGTCACTGGGGCTTGATCAAACCCAGTTGTTCCTAAAATCCCTCTAATGTCTAAACCACCCTTTCCCTATTTGACCACATTCTCAGTGTAGAGGAAAAGATCAATCAGGGAGGGCTCTCCAAAAGAGGAGATTCCTATATCGTTTTTTTTTTTTTTAAAGATTTTATTTATTTATTTATTTGAGAGAGAGAATGAGAGACAGAGAGCATGAGAGGGGGGAGGGTCAGAGGGAGAAGCAGACTCCCTGCCGAGCAGGGAGCCCGATGTGGGACTTGATCCCAGGACTCCAGGATCATGACCCGAGCCGAAGGCAGTCGCTCAACCAACTGAGCCACCCAGGCGCCCTATTTATTCATTTATTTGAGAGAGTGAGAGAGAGCGAGAGCACATGAGAGGGGGGAGGGTCAGAGGGAGAAGCAGACTCCCTGCCGAGCAGGGAGCCCGATGCGGGACTCGATCCAGGGACTCCAGGATCATGACCTAAGCCGAAGGCAGTCGCTCAACCAACTGAACCACCCAGGCGCCCCTCCTATACCGGTTTTTAAGAACTATTTTGTCTTCATAGTAGGAATGCATTCATTGCATCTGGTCTCTTCTTTCTCCTAATAGAATTTTATGAATCAGACTTTAAGTAATACCTGTCTTCATCTATGTACATATATCCGTGTGTCCAAAAGTGACATCCTGATGTTTGGAAATGAAAACAGGATCTTCTTTCTTTGGTGGATCCTATCCCAGTATGGGAACTTCTGGGGAAATATTCATGTTTTTACAATGCTCCCTGGTTTTCTGATACTGAGGCTTAACTTCGTGTTTTCAATATTGACTTCTTTGATTATGACGTCCTCCAAAAAATTCTCATCTTTGTCTAAAAGAAGCACAAATTTGTGACTGGAACAGTTGAATAATACATGGGCTTTATTTTTCTCATTGCCTACCTGAAAAGAAACAGATATTTGCAAGATAATTACATCATTGGTTAAATTTCCTCTTTTTAATTGTCATACCTTTTGTTCTATCATAAATAGAAGCCCTTCGTCTCCTGTTGTAAGAGTTATAATATATCTGCCATTGTTAAGCTTAGTATTTCAAATGTATTGAATATTGGAATTTGTCTCAATATGTCTTAATATTTCAGCAATGTCTTGATTTCATGGACTTTATAAAACATATACATATATATATGTATGCATATATGAGCCTGGGTGACTCAGTCAGTTAAGCATCCAACTCTTGGTTTCAGCTCAGGTCATGATCTCATGGGTCATGGGATCAAGCCCCATGTTGGGCTCCATGCTCAGCAGGGAGTCTGCTTGAAGATTCTCTCCCTTGGCCCCTCCCCCAGCTCACATATGCACACATTCTCTCTCTAAAATAAATAAATAACTCTTAAAAAATATATATATATAAAATTCTTCTTCACATAAATTTTTTAAGGAAGAAAATAGTACATAGGGCCAATGAGAAAGAAAGTAAAATATGACTTGACTTGAAAAATGAAATGAAAGATTTGTGGGTAAGAACTAGGACTAGTGACTAAAAAAGAATAGCTATTTATAATAAGGAATTGTGGACTTTGATAGACTGCTTTTCCCAGAGACAGAATTCATTTGAAGGCAATACCAAACTTCTCTTGGGTGTTAAGATGAGACCTCCTATGTAAGACTTGAGAACACACTTGGGGTCCTTACTTAGAAACAATCCACTATTTAGCACTATATTCACAGTTGGTGCAGTGTTAGAGATGATGATTGAGATCACCTATCAAAACGACTTCAAGGAAGAGTATGTGTCCTGAATATTGCTGATTACATGAATGTGAGAAACAGCTCTCTTACAAGAAAGAAAAAAAAAAAAATAATTTCACAGAGTTTCAAACTTATAAATTTAAAAGACAAATAAGGGTTTATTTAATATGGATGGATCTCTGGCTTTTAGGTCTTTGATGTATTAGAGAACAGACAGGTTCCTGTTTGTTATGCTTTCATCATATATTTCAGAAATTAGAAATCAGGGAAAGTTCTAACAGTTATCTCAAAGCCCTGTTATTAAGGAAGTTTTCAATAATTGCTAAGGAGTGAGAGGAAGCTTTGGGATTCATATGGGGAAAAATTATTGTAGCAAAAATGAGATGGGATATGGTAGACTTAACTGAGTAGGCATTTGGTTTAGGATTTCTATTCTTGTAGATAATCTTTGTGTTGTTTTTTTTTTTCTTTCTGGTAGAATATATATCATAAAATATCATCAAACCTAATGGAGTATCATTTTCAACAAATAATTTTTAGAAATCAGTTTCCTGTAACTATACATCTCCTTCATTAGAAGAGAATAGAGTGGGTCATTGTCACTTCTTACCTGCAGCATTTTATTAACCTCTTAGCTGGTGTCTCTACCTCTAGGCTCTTTCTATGATAATGTATTGTACACACTGCAAAGGGATTAGTCTTCCTAAATCACTGCTCTGGTCCTATAACTGCCCTGCTCAAAAATGGTTAATGTCGCCCTGAATGACCTGCTGGATGACATCTAAATTTAATAGACTGATATTCAAGACCCTATATGCTCAGGCCCTGTCCTCGATGCTGTAGCCAACTATTAGCTCAAATTCAAATGTCTTCCTTTTTATAAAACCTGCACTCATTGTTTTGGAAATAGTATTTTCTTTCTTAACTTTTAAGTATTTATGTAAATGTTTGTTAGTTGACTGATCTTGTTTGTCCATGCAGTCTATACATAATAGATGCCTTTGCTATTACAAAGAATGAACATACTTGAATAAATTGTTAATAATTCTTGGATATAAATATCTCAAAGTATTGATTATTCAGGGAGCTCTTTGCCACTTGTGAGTTTTCCAAAACTTTGCTTTTTTTGCTTCGACCTCATGCTGCCTAACTTAGACTTTTTGCCTTATTCATTTAAATTCTAATTTAGGAAGTACACAGGAAGAAATGAAGCATTCAAATCACTTGAAAAGAGAAGAGAGGCATTCAGGCTTTGTTCAGTCCTGGCTTTTGATCATAACTATAATTCTCTGTAAGCAATCCAATAAAACTTCCCATTGAGTTGCACTTGTGTTTCCTTTGAGCTCGAATTTACAGCCTACCATCGGTAGATTAAAAATCCATTAAAATCTATAAGAACAGCAGAAGTTACATATTCCTTTTGCTGTAGTAAAGATTTTTCTGAGAGATTTTACATTAAAACTCTGTTGCTAAGTAGTGATATTAATAGGCCATTTTAAAGTGAAACTTGGCTTGGGGCGCTTGGGTGGCTCAGATGGTTAAGCGTCTGCCTTCGGCTCAGGTCATGATCTCAGAGTCCTGGGACCGAGCCCCACATCGGGCTCGCTGCTTGGCGGGGAGCCTGCTTCTTCCTCTCCCTCTACTGTTCTCCCTGCTTGTGCTCTCTCGCTCTCTCTGTCAAATAAATAAATAAAATCTTTAAAAATAAAATAAATAAATAAATAAATAAATAAATAAATAAATAAATAAATAAATAAATAAATAAATAAAGTGAAACTTGGCTTGTCCTTAAGGCATGGAAGACTGCACAAGGAGTAGTTTCTCATATTCCATGAGATTGCATTTTGGACAGATGACTGAGACACAGTAGATTTTTTTTCTCATGTCAGAAAGACAACGCTAGACTCCATTAACAAACACAGACAATCTCAAGGATAAGTGGTAATGAGGATAGTTGGCAAAGAACATGCTAGGAAGGGGTGATAATAGATTCAGACAAAGAGTGCCCAAGTAATTGTCCTCTAGATAGTGAGAAAAATGAAACTGGAGAAACGGTGAGAGGTCAAGGATAGAGATGTAAATTTAAACTAATATATAGATTAATAGTAACAACAAAATCACAATGCCTAATTTTATAAAAACATTTCATAAAACACAGATATGAAGAAAACGTATTTCTGGGTGCCTGGGTGGCTCAGTTGGTTAAGCAACTGCCTTCAGCTTAGGTCATGATCCTGGAGTCCCTGGATCGAGTCCCGCATCGGGCTCCCTGCTCGGCGGGGAGTCTGCTTCTCCCTCCGACCCTCCCCCCTCTCATGTGCTCTCTCTCATTCTCTCTCTCTCAAATAAATAAATAAAATCTTTAAAAAAAAAAAAAGAAAACGTATTTCTGTCTGTGACTTTTCAAACTGATGTTTTTTTTTGAATGGGACACTTTATACTCTTTGCTATAAATTAACATGCTCTCAGCATCTATCTTTGCAGATATTAAATAATTAAATTTAATGTTGAGATGTCATGTTTATAGCTCAGAAGGCAAAAAAACTTCAGTGGATTAGAATATCATGTTTTCTTAGGTGATTTGCCATCACTGGTTTTAGCTCAATCAGTTATGCTAAGGAAATAATATACTATTAGATATTTCCTCTGGAGTTGTCTTTCTACTGGAAGTGATACCCACACTCTTCTGAGCTATCCAAAGTAAAAGTCCTTGATATAATATCCTTGGGTAGAATTGATTTTTTTTAAGCCAGAGTTTATTTCTATTTAAAACTGCTCAAGAGTCTTTAAAATGTCCAAAGCTGGGTGGCTGGGTGGCTCAGTCGGTTAAGTGTCCAACTCTTGGTTTTGGCTTGGAGCAGGTCTCGAGGTCATGAGGTTGAGCCTCACATCAGGCTGAGTGTGGAGCCTGCTTGGGATTCTCTCTCTCCCTCTCCTGCCCCATGCTCTCTCTCTCTCTCTCTCAAAAAAAAAAAAAAAAAAAAAGGTAATAAAATGTCCAAAGCCCCAAGTATATCTGAGTTTAATATTATGTTGTAGTCAGGTTGTAACTGTTGGTTCCTCCCTTGCTAAAGCTTCAGAAGGATCCTGGGCAAGTCTACAATTGAATTTTTTTTTTTTTTTCTGTGAAAGCTGATGTCTGGTTTGCTTCATACAAGTACCTCAATCCAGCTTTGAAGAAGAACACAGTGTCACTAATGATCATTGTCTTTGCAAAGGAGAAAGGTGTATGATAAGAGAACAAAGCCATCAAATCATTGCCATGTAACAGTATTATTACATAATATGGAACAAATTGATCATGCTCTCATGTTTTTCCTGTCCCAATGGTGTGACATGCTGAGATCAATTTGGAATCTCCCCCTTTTCCTTCTGATAGTCCTATATAACTGTTTCCACGTTTTGATCACTCTACTTCCCAGAATTTCTGTTGACATTTTACCCTACTTTTAGTTTTTTTCAATATGTTTTGTCATGTTTTTGTTTTTCCTACAAAAGGATTCCATGTTCTTTGGGGATATGCTAGGGAGGAAAAAGAGCAAAAAGAAGAAAAGAATATTAAAAACACAACTTTAATTCTCCTAACCAAAGAAGATGACTAGTAAGATCTTGGCATACGGTGTTACATTTTAAAAAGTAAATTTGTATAATAGTCAAGATGTAATGTATTTGAACAACATATGTTTTATATAGAAACTGATCATACTGTGTGATGGTTTTAGAGCCTACTTTTTTATTTGATGATCTGAGCATTTTTCATATAGTTACTTTAATGACTGCATAATATTCTAGCATTTGAATGTACCCGAGTTAATGCAACAGAACTCTTGTTTGGGGGCGACTAGTTTTGCTTTCTCATTCCTACTTTTCTATTTCCATTGCCACTCCTAGAAGCAAAGCTCTCATCATACCTTGTTCGGGCTATTTTAATATTAATTCAAATGATTGCTTGTGTCCAGTGAGCTGTCTAATCCTTCCATAAACATAAAACAAAACAAAACAAATGAACAACTCATAAGATGATAGCTCAAAAAAAGGCGTTGATGACTCTCAGTTTTCTTCAGAATAAAGTTCCCATTTCTTTGCATTTATGTTGATTCTTCTCTAATTTAGTCATGACCACCTCTATGATTTGATTTGCATTCACTCGCCTCATACTATTCTTTTTTTTAAAGTATTTTTTATTTTATTGTTTTTTTAAGTAAGCCCTATGCTCAACGTGGAGCTTGAATCCATGACCCCGAGATCAACATTTTCATGCTCTACTGACTGAGACAGCCAGGTGCCCCCTTCTCAGACTATTCTTGATTCCCTAAATGCTACTTCAATGTCTTTGCCAGTGTTGTTTCTTTTCACCAAGAACACCTTTTACTTTTATTTCTACTTATTGATACCTCACTTGTTCTTTACAGGTAAGCTTGAATTGCCCATTCTCCCGGTGAAATTAATTGCATCCTCCACTGTGTTCCTGTAGCATTTTGTTGCCTCTCCTCTGTAATCTAGTGGGAGGACATAACAAGCATCTTTGGACTCTGAGAGTCCTAAGTATGAAGATGAGATCCAGCTCTAAATTTTCCATCTCAGTTTCATCATTCATTCATTTGTTCAACAAATATTATCTTCTATGTGCCAGGCCTTGTGTGGAACTCTGGGACTCAACAACAAATAATAGTCTTTATTATGAAATGCCTATATGCCAGGCAGCATTCCAAGTGCTTTACTTATGTGAACTCATTTAATCCTCACAACAGGCCCTATTACTTACCCCCTTTTATGAATGAGGAAATTATGGTACCAAGAAGTTAAGCACTCGTGAAGGACACATAGCTAGGAAGTAGCAAAACAGGGTTTCAAACCCAGGTAGTCTGGTTCCAGAATATGTTCTCATAGTCAATATGCTTTATTGCCTCCTAAAATAAACATTAGACACAGGTTCTGCCTTTCTGGAACTTTCAAGCAAATAGGAAAGACATGCATACAATAAACAGCAACAGTGCACAATCAAATATAAAATTACAAATAGTAAGTGCTATGAAGAGGACATGCACAGTACTATGCGAAATAACAATAGATTTTTACATGTTTGTGGGGGTTAGGTTACGTTTCTCATTTTCTTCCTAACAATTCTCTGCTTGAACTTAGCTCTGAAGGAAAAGCGGGAGTGAACTAGGTAAGGATGGGTGGGAAACATGCTCCCAGGTGCAGGAAACTGTGTGTGCAAAAGCTCTGTGGTCAGAGGGAATATGGGTGGGGAAGGGTCTGAGAACCAGGTGCATGATTGGATAGAGGCTGAATTTGACTGGATAGAGGCTGAATTTGCAGATGGGGGGTCCCAGAGTCCTTTAGACCATGCTAAGTCTTGTCTATTTTAGGAGCAGTGGAAATTGACTTAATGTCTTTAAGGCGGGGATTTCATGAGCATATTTTTACTTTCTAATAATCCCTCTGGCTGTGGTATAGAGAAGAGTTTACAGTAAAGATGGTAATATACTACCTGTACAAGGGGAGGTGAGATACTGTATTTCCAAGTATCTAGGACAGTGTCAAGCTTTCAATGAGTGTGTAATAAATGGCGATGTCCTTCTTCATTCATTATTTTACTCACCATATCTAATACACTGCCATTTAAAAAGTCACAAAACAATAAATGCTTGTTGATTGACTGACTAAATGAATAAATCATTATAGAGACTTTGCTCGAAGATTTCCAGAAGCAAGGAACATTGTGTCTCACAAAGCAGTCCATTAAACAGCTTTATATGTGAGAATGTATTTTCTCATTTTCAGCCAAAAAGCTAACTTCCTATAATTCTACTTCATTTTGCCTCTGGACCTGTACAGAATAAGTATAAATCCTCTTCTGTAATAATCCTTCAAATAATCGAAGGCACTTATTTGAAATATTTCTGTTCCAGATCCTTCAGGCACATAATGTATCCCCCAGACTCTGCCTCACTCTGGTTGCCAAACCAAAGCCCCTTCCTTTTTTTCAGCTGTAGCCCTCAGAATCAAAGCAGCCCATATGCTCCACCCACTACAGAAATAGTGAGGCCACTAGCATCTTTATGTGAGGTGACTACTCTAATTAGTGCTGCTCAAAATTACATTAACTATTTTGAAAGTGATGTAATATGTTAACTGATGTTGAATTCACAACCTACCCAAACCCTTATCTAAACAGCTTAGAACCATTTCTCTTTTACTTTATGTTGGTGGTCATAGAGATTGTATCAGCGTCTTGGCAGCTTTACATTTATCAATATTAAATTTAAATGTAATCATTTTGTTGCAGTCTTTTTGAATAGTGACTCTACTATCATCTTCAGTATATTAGTTATTTCTCCAAGATTTTTGTTTTGCATAAACTTTTTTACAACTTTAGTTTTGTTGTTGATAATAACTGATAAATAAATAAAATAGACAAAGTTGGAGCTCTTATTTTGCTAAAGATTTCTTTCCGGTTTACACTGACTTGGCTGGATGTCATTTGATTAGTTATAAATGTATCTAACTGTACATTTATTTCTCCTGTAACTTTTCTTCTTATCTTTAAGGGCCCTGCTGAAAATCAGAATCAAATCATTTTGCTAATTGCCTGGTTTAATTAAACCTTTTGAACAAAAGCAGTGCATGTAATATGAAATTACATATTATGAGTAAATAATAACAACCACCACCTAAAGAGTGGTAACTCTGTGCCAGAACCTCTTCTGAGTGCTTTAATACATTAACTCAAATAATTCACACACACACACACACACACACACACACACACACACAAAAACAATGAAATAAGTACTATTGATACCCACATTTTATAGAGGAGAAAACTGAGGCACAGAAGTCGAATCACTTGCCAACATTGTATAGTTAGAAAGTGGTGGAGTCAGGGTTTAAACTCTTGCAGTTTGTCTCCAGATTCTGTGCTCAAACCATATTATATCCGGAATCATTTCTTCTTATGTATCATGGAAAAACGAAATCAAAACAGCAAAATAATGTGGCCTTTTGGGTACAAATTATTTGGAAATTTTTGAAAATTTGTTTTTTTCCCTGATCGTCCAGGTATTTAGGACTTTCCCAGTATGTTACTTTAAGCCCAAAATAATTCATACATTATATATTTAAAATGATTTACTGAGTATCTACTGTCTAGTGAAAATATAGATGAGGAAACTCTGACTTAGACAAATTACATGCAGGACAGTTCAGTTCTGTTCCTTATGGTGCCTTGGCAACACAAGAGCAAGTGCAAAAGAAATTCAGCTGTGGGGAGAGGGGGAGACCTATGCAGTCATTCACTGAGTGCAAGAAAACTCATGCATACTATTTTCAATATGTTTTTTTTTAATTGTGGCCAAGTCAGCTGTTTGTGAAATGGAAAGAAAATTAGGATTCAAAATATTTTTTCAGTTGTAGAATAGTATACAGTTCTATTGGGACAATAAAAAAAGGCCATACTTAGGCTTTAAGTATGGCTCAAAAGTCATACATAATCTAGATAGTAAATACCAATGCCAAATACTCATGTGGTTGTCTTGCATTTTGGTGCTGGATTGTGGTTCTTAGCTTCTTTGTAGGAGAAATCTCATTATTGATGCAAATTATAGTTCTGGTAAATGTGGAACTATTTCCATAAGAATTAATCATTTGGAAATTTGTTTTTTCTCCTGATCCTAGAGTTAGGACTTTTCTAATGAATAATATCTGTATCAATAGTCCATCATTAAGATGTGCTGGAGAAAGTTTTACTTTCACTGAAAGTATCCTGTAGGTGAGAAGTATGAAATCTCAGTGGCATATATTTTTCTTTTTGGCTCTATCAACAACAACAAAATCCTAATTTGGACAACTAATATGCTTAAGTATTCTCTGAAAAGCTATAATATATTCACTCTGTTTGGTTCCTCCCACAAATCATTTTGCTCTACAGCTTTGATCTTGAAATATGTGGACTGATGTCTGATTTATGCTCTCAGTCCTTGTAGATAGTTAAGTGTTCTTGCTTAATGTTATTAAATAAGCCCAAAGCTGCAAATGGGTCTCCTTGACTCAGGGCATTTGAAAAAGACCTCTCCCTTTAAATTATATACCTTGTCCTTTTGGGTAATTTTGCTGTGGTTCACTAATGCCTTTTTATCCTTTAGGGATAGTATTTGTTCACTGTCATTTTCACTTGTCATCTCCTGAAATCTCTTTATCTTGATTTATAACTATTATCTCTAAAAATTTGGAGGGCAATATTCAAAGAAGGTTACTTAGTAAAGATATAGATGAGGAAACTCTGACTCAGACAAATTATATGCAGGACATGTAAAACCTATTGTTCTTTATAACCCGTCAGTTGTCTTCCCATTTAATTCTCAATAGAAGGTACTTCACAGAAAACACATCTGGCATCACAAAAAAATCAAAAGTTGAATTTGTTTTACATTGTACATACATAGAGCTGAAAACTGAGGAGGTCGTAAACATACCCATTTGAAATCTCTAGAGCAAGTTCTAAGAAGGCATATATGGAAGGCTGTTTTTGAATTATGATCATTTATTTTATTTTTCTTCCCCACTAAACTTTCATCTGTCTAAAGGCAAGATCTGATCTTATTCATCTTTGCTTCCCAGAACCTAGAACAATACTCAGTTCATTTAAAAAATAGAATAACAACAACAATAATAATAATACTGGATATTTTTAATTGTTTACAATGTTCCAGGCACCAATTTAGGTTCTTCCCATGTACCATGTCATTCAATTGTCACAATTCTAAGAGGCAGGCTCTATTATGATCCTCATTTACATATGAGCAAAAGAGATACAGGGGAGTTTAAATATTCTGCTCCTGATCCCATAGAAGTAGAAATGAATACAGTAAAATAGTATAAATAGGTAAAAAGAGAATCTATATCTGTTATTTCTATGTGTTTAGTAGTAAGCTATATTTTACTAGTCAGTCATGAATTTTGCCCTGGTTAGCCTTGGTGAATGAAAATTGAGGCAGGAGTGGTTGACAATATATTGGACAACAGGGCACGATGATCAAACCTACAAGAGTAGAGAAGAGAGTGGAACCATAATTAACTAGGAACTATCTAATTTGCATTTTAGTGGCATCAAGCACAATTGAGGGAGTCAAGTCATAGAGTTAATATTTAAGATGACTATTTGGTATCATGAATTCTTGAAAAATCCCTGGAAGTCCTATAATTGAGACCAATACACCACTCTTCAGCAATGTGCAATACAGCCAGATTTTCCTTTGGCATCAGAGCATTCTGCTACCTCTTCAGGTGAGAAGTGGGGAATGTAGACAGCTTGTGCTAAGAGCCATGCAGTATGAAAAATACTTCTCTTTAAACACTAGAATCACCCCAATGATGAGATGCTCACACCGTGAGTGACATGGGAGATCTGAGCGTAGAAAATGACAAATTGACACCTCCCATTTCATGCTTACACTGGGCTATGATTAAGCTAAGTAGAATGGTGATGGAATTATACCAGCTACATTAACTACTTAAACTTTTGCTATTTCTGTTACATGAAGATAGTTGAAATTCTCAAAGAAAATTTATGTATGATATGACATTGAGGTATAACGTATAATCAAGCAATTTGAAATATATATATATATATTTAAACATTTGTAACATAGCAATGCTTTAACTTCTATGTGGTTTGGATTTATGCTTCATAAAATTTGGGTGGAGGGGAACAGGCTGAAGAAGAAGGAATGTTGACTGAGAGAACAGACTAGGGACACAGTGATGTCAGGTATGAAGGGGCCCTCAGTGCACATCCCTGAGGGCATTGTTAAGGGATTGCAGACTTCCAACCTGGGCCAAATGGGATGTTGAAATGTCTGTACAGGTCCTTAGACTTAGGATTTAGAAACTTCCAACTCTTCTAGGAGTCATTAGATCCCAGGGACTAAATTGTATTACCCAAATCCACAAGAAGTTGAGATATATATGTATTTTAGCTGAGACATTTAATTACCAAGATGACTAGAAATCTCCTCCCATAGAAAGGTTTTCTTTGTCCACTTGTTATATGTTTCTGAAGATTATTTCCTGAACATGGAGGGAGGGGGTGAAGGCAGTGAGATAGTTTTACCTGAAGTCATTGGGCTCGGAGGCCAAATATGCCACCTTCTCTCCTAGAATAGTTAACTCCAGAATTCACTAAATAGATCAGAATACTCAGCCAACTATCAAGGTAACTTATCAAGGCACCTTTTCCATGGAAAGTGTTACAAAATAAAGTTTTGTTTTGTTTTATTTGGCTCCTTTGCTTTTTGGTTTTATAGAGACCATTCAGTTATATAAAGAGTGTTCTATAATGTTAAACGTTTATTTAGCTCACAGTTTAAATAACTTACACTAGTTATATTTTAGATTCCTTGATAACATTTGAGATATTTAATTAGGTCTAAGAGGCACTCTGATGTCATTTATATGTTGATAAACCATTTCTTCAAGTCATTTTTTTCCCGGCAGATGGTAGAGCCTATCCATTTTACATTGTTTTTTTTTTTATTAAACTTCATTTTGGAAGATTATATGTTCCGAAATTGTCCCCCAAACCATTCCTATTTAGAGCCCATCAAAGATGGGCATAGTAGGGGCGCCTGGGTGGCTCAGTTGGTTAAGCAACTGCCTTCGGCTCAGGTCATGATCCCGGAGTCCCGGGATCGAGTCCCACATCAGGCTCCCTGCTCAGCGGGGAGTCTGCTTCTCCCTCTGACCCTCCTCCCTCTCATGCTCTCTGTCTCTCATTCTCTCTCTCGCAAATAAATAAAAAATCTTAAAAAAAAAAAAAAAGATGGGCATAGTATAAAGGACATGGATTTTGAAGTTAGGTAGACCTAGATGAAAACACTAGTTGAGTGATCTTAAAAATACTACTTGATCTCTCTCATGGTTTCCCCATCTGTAAAACAGGAATAATGAAACCGATTTTATAGGGTTATATATAGTCCAATAACATAGTAGGTGTTAAATAACTTAGCTTTGTTTTCTATACAAAAAATTCATAGAAGGAAGACAAGATAAAAGAAAAATTCCTTAAATATTTTTAACAACAGTTTTTACCAAAGGACCAAATCTGGCCTACACAGTTTTTTGTTTTTGTTTTCTTTTTTCTTTAAATCATTTTTGAAGTCATTGCCAATTTTATTTTATTTTATTTTATTTTAAAGATTATTTATTTATTTATTTATTTATTTATTTATTTATTTATTTGAGAGAGAGAATGAGAGACACAGAGCATGAGAGGGAGGAGGGTCAGAGGGAGAAGCAGACTCCCTGCCGAGCAGAGAGCCCGATGCGGGACTCGATCCCGGGACTCCAGGATCATGACCTGAGCCGAAGGCAGTCGCCCAACCAACTGAGCCACCCAGGCGCCCCCATTGCCAATTTTAAACGTCAGTAACTGGTAACTGTTACCTAAAAATCTGTATTTCTCACTTTTCTTGACAAGTGTACCTTCTGGGACACTGTGTCCCCATTTCTGTATTCAATAGTGGGCAGCAGTGGAGTATTGGCTGCTCCTCTAAAAGGAATGTTTGCTCAACAGTTCACTGCAGATCCACCAGCCCATATCACTCACTCAAATGACTTCTCTAGGTCTTTGTACTTGGGACTCCTTCACTACATTGTCCTTATCCTAATACCATTTCATGATATTTTGATCCCCCCCCCCCCAAAAATGAATGTGAGTAGAAACAGATATCTGCACGGCTTAAAATAATAATAAAAAAAAATCAAGGTCTTGTGTTGGTACTATGTTTAAGGAAAGTGTGGTCATACTTTCCAAATTAAAAACTGACCTGACTCATGATCTGAAGATGACACTGAATATTTAAATACTTGACGAGACTTCCATAAGAAACTTTGTTACTATGCTTCAAACCACATAGACACCCAACTGATGCTGTTGACTGATTTCTAAGGATTTTCAAGGTAGTGCTCATAGTTTTATTGCCCCTGTCTGGACGGCCCTGGACTCTGGTGACAATTACACACCATTTGTAAAATTAAAGTGCTATGTTCATCCTTGAAACAAATGGCAAAGCTATTTAGGATTGGTTTTAATCTGATGTTCTGGCAAGAGTCCCGTTGGGACACACAAATTAAAACATAGTCCTGGGTCAATTATAGCAGTGTATCTTTTGAATGCGAAAGACTCAATGGCTGGTTTGACAAGAGTCTAGTGACCCTGCTGAGTGTTATTAATTTTACAGTCCCAAGAGAATAATGAAAACAGGACCTCTTGTTTAGCCCTCAGGCTAAAATTGTACACCATTATCTATATGAACGATATCTCTAATATCCACCACAGAATATACTTAAGGGGGGGAGGGAGGTGAGCACAATCGTACCTTTAATGTAAAAACAACCGTTAGATATAAAATTAATGGCATGAGTGTAAATCCAAAATCTAAAACATATGAGAGAGAAAATTTCAGATACAGAGGCCTTGAGTTCTATTTCTAGATTATTCTGACACTCATGGCCCCCAAGATCTTCTATTTAGGCAATAACCACAAAGTATCACAGTGAATTTGACAAAACATCACGCTCACATTTTTCTAGGGTCTTTTTCGTGATTGTTTTGCATCTCTCTAAATGAGACACAGTAGTGCAATTGTTAAAAGAGGTCTTTGGAATCAGATAGCCTGTATTTGAAGTCAGGCGTCAACATTTTTTAGCCAGTTATGGGACCTCAAGCAAGTTACTTAACCTCTAGGTTGCCTCACTTAACTCAGCTAAAAAATGAGGTGATAATAGCACCTTCTTAACAATGTTAGTGAGAAGAATAAATGGTAATAAGCTCTTAGCCCACAGAAAGGCCCAATAAATACTAGTTGTTATTGTTACTTACCTTTGTCTAAGATGCCCTTCAAGCACAGCTCAGGTTTGGATAAAGAAGTATTCTGTGATTATTCCATTCATTCAGTCACCAAATCTAAGCCAAACTGATGAAAACAAAGCTTAACTGGGCTGCTCTGAATGTAGTGTTGAGGTACTGAAAATTGTCCCAACCAACAGCACATTTTAGTCTTTTAGTTGACAAGTAATCATTAGAAATTAGTTGCTTATCTATAGCCTGAAGCTGCAAATCCAGATATTGGGGAAAAGGTTTCAGAGTGTAGGATGGATGGGGGAGTTGAAAATATGAGAAATCTAAGAGATTACCTTGGACTTTCACTTCGCTGTCCCATCCCAGCCCCAGTGTGGTGTATGTAACACCAGGGAATAGGAAGCGACTTCTCACTGCAGTGATATCCTGGATTCAGCACGGCCCTTCTTTTTTTTTTTTAATTATTATGTTATGTTAATCACCATACATTACATCATTAGTTTTTGATGTAGTGTTCCATGAATCATTGTTTGCGTATAACACCCAGTGCTCCATGCAGTACGTGCCGTCTTTAATACCCATCACCAGGCTAACCCATTCCCCCACCCACTCCCCTCTAGAACCCTCAGTTTGTTTCTCAGAGTCCATAGTCTCTCATGGTTTGTCTCCCCCTCCAATTTCCCCCCCTTCATTCTTCCCTTCCTGCTATCTTCTTCTTCTTCTTCTTCTTCTTTTTTAAACATATAATGTATTATTTGTTTCAGAGGTACAGGTCTGTGATTCAACAGTCTTACATAATTCACAGCCCTCACCATAGCACATACCCTCCCCAATGTCTATCACCCAGCCACCCCATCCCTCCCACCCCCACCACTCCAGCAACCCTCAGTTTGTTTCCTGAGATTAAGAATTCCTCATATCAGTGAGGTCATATGATACCCTTCTTTATTTAAACTCCAACACTCTGTAGTCTATCGGCTGTACACCATAGGCTCATTTGCGCTAGGCTTCCAATCACTTGGTAGGAAACTTGCTCATTGAAACAGACTCTTTAAACCACAGCAAGCTGTGGATGGGATGGGTACCTGGCCAATGATTTAGCTTAAAACAAACCACTATAAGTTTAAATACTATTTAAAATATACAATGAGTATTTTTCTACTCATCTTTTTAAAAAATATTTATTTATTTGAGAAAGTGAGAGAGAGAGTGTGTCTGATTGAGTGGGGGGAGAGGGAGAGGGAAAGCAGACTCCCTGCTGAGCTGGGAGTCGGACACCTGGCTTGATCCCAGGATCCTGAGATCATGACCTGAGTTGAAATCAAGAGTTGGAAGTTCAACCGACTGATCCACCCAGGCTCCCCTCTTCTCATCTTTAAAGATAAGTGTGTGTGCTTTTCCCAGTAAATTTACTCACCTCTCCCTTTTTTAAAAAATTTTTTAAAGATTTTATTTATTTGCGAGAGAGAATGAGAGACAGAGAGCATGAGAGGGAGGAGGGTCAGAGGGAGAAGCAGACTCCCTGCTGAGCAGGGAGCCCGATGTGAGACTCGATCCCAGGACTCCAGGATCATGACCCGAGCCGAAGGCAGTCGCCCAACCAACTGAGCCACCCAGGCGCCCCCACCTCTCCCTTTTTTAATTGCAGTTTTTGCCTGTCTGAGGAGTCTCATTTGGAGTGTTTTGGATGGGATCTGGCAGGCCTTGCCTTCGGAAGAAAAACCACCTAGCTTTATGATAGAGGGGTCTGTTCTCAGGACAGGGTGTTCAAGATGAGAAACTAGAGATGCCTTAGTAACAAGGTCTGTGACTCAGGGAAGTCTTCTCTAGTGAAAAATCATGTTTTGTTTGTTTTTTTTTCTTTAGTAGAGTCAGCATATAATATTAATGCTCACACCCATTTTTAATTTACTTGATATTTCTTACAGTTTGTGTTATGATCTAAGGTAATTGGTCCTCCTCGTGTTGCCTCCAGCGATCTTGTGTCATCTCTAGGGCCCCCTAGGGATGAGCAGAGTGAATGTGAGGAATTTCCAGTCTGTAGGTGCGAAAGACTGTGAACCTTTGCCTCCATGAACATATGCTGCACTTGCAGTGTGGGAAACTGGCAGTTTATCCACTATGGTGGAAACAGAGTTTATGAGAGCAGAGTACTGCCTCCAAAAAAACACCGTCAACCCACATCACCATTGTTTTTTTGTTTTGTTTTGTTTTTTTGTTTTTTGGTATGTCCTAGCTTTATTTTGCTTTTAGGTTATTTTCCCCTTTTGGGGTCTCCTAGTCGCTCCAGTTTATCTGAAAATATTATGTGGACACTTGCCGGGAAAGGGTTCCTATTGTATGAAAGATGCTAGAGATACCAGGAAGGCAAAATATGAGATGATGAGGAGGGCTATGTAATTATCATGTGAAGCATTTCAAGTGTAATTCTAGATATAGTTAGCAAAAGTTGAGGATATTTGCATCCTCTAGTTTTAGGGCAACTGTGGCCTACACTTTTGGGCATTTAGGTGGGGTCTGCCAAGAACTGCTTCATAATCAAGAAGTAGCTCTTAGTCTCTGCATGGTGCTTCTAGAAGTATGACTGTCAAAAAAGGCTGGAGGCAATGCATCCCGTTAGCATTTCTGCATTTCTCTTTCGGTTAATCTATAATCTTCATAGGTTGCTTGGTGATTATTTTTCCCACTGAGTAGTGTCTCTTCTGTTAAGGCAGGAAACTTATTTTTATCTCCTCCTTGTTTTGTGTGTGTGTGTTTTGCATTCTCCTTCCTCACTAATATCTGGAATAGTAATTTGGCATGGTCCCAATGAGTATCCCTGGGGCTCCTTCCAATTCCCCAAGTGCTAATAATATGTGCTAGAGTTGACATAGAAAACAAAGCAGCTATTTGAAATCCTTGCAGAGTGGTTCTCAAAAAGTTTGGTGAAGCTAAAATTCATGTAAGAAGCCTGTCACAACTCAAATTTCTGGGTCCCAGTTCCCCAGATTCTGATTCAATAGGCCTTGGTGGTTCCTAAGAATCTGCATTTTTGCATGCTTCCCTAGTGAAACATTGCTTTGTGGATTAATCATTGCCACAGCTGGTAGAAATTGGGAGTATATTGCCGATACCTTCTTATTCTTAACTATGGCTGAACATCCAAATCTACAGTGGATGCTTATAAAAATGCCTGGGCCCAGAAATTCTGATTTATTAGGTTTACTTTGAGTCCTAAGCATCTATATTGAAATATTAAAGTACCACCCCCCACCCACAACAACAACAGCACACACATACACATACACACAACAAAACTCCACAGGTGATTATTTTTTTGTGCAGCCAAGATTGATAACCGCTGCCTTAGCCCTTAACCTCACTGCATCGTTATTTGAAGGCTCCTCGATGATTACCAGGTAGAAAGCTGGAAAAGGTTGCATTCCTTGTGCATAACTAATACAGGGCAGAAAAGGCCAGATGATCAGCCGCCCCTCATTTATACATTGATTAGGTCTCAAAATATGACAAGCTGGACTTAATGGTTAGGGAAAAAGTAAATGAGACCAGTAGATAGCTGGAAAACAGAGACCTCTTGGTTTATTTCTTAAGTGTCACATCAATCTGCCCAGTTAAGTGATTAAAGGAGAGGCTCTAACCTGCAAAGGGAACCAGGCCCTGATTTGTTCAGGGTCATGAGCAATGGCTCGAAACCATCTTGTTTGCAGATACTCCTTTCATGTTATTAGGCTGTCAGTTGACAGAGTTTGCAAGATTTATGGCTCAAAACTCAAGTGTCCACATGTGTGTGAGAGGCTGGGCTGGTGTGGCGGGTTAGATGAGGTGAAAGGGGAGGAAAAGCAGCACAGGAGTGTTGCTGAGAATTCCAGGAACCGGCCTTCGGGATGCCACCTCACGATCCCTCTCTTCTCTTGTTTTTTTCCCTCCCTCTCATCTTATTTTTAGTTTCTGGAATTTCTGCTATAGGAAATTAAAATAGAAAGTGAGACTTCAAAGGGAAGCACCTAATTTTTATTAAAAGATTCCTAGGGTGCTTTTAATAAAGTCCTATTGAGGGTGTAATAATAAAGATTTAAGACCTCTGTCCCTAGCACTTGGTGCTATTTCTTGTTCTCTTGAGACAACTATGCTTTGATAGCATAATGAACTATATTTTATTGGACCTGTTTACGTCTTTCTAACTTACCTGAACTGACATTTCTGATGTGTGAAATCTCACCTTCTCTTTACAGGAGGGACAGTAACCTCCTGCATCTTTCTGCTTTTCCCTCAGATATTTTTCTCTCTCCTGCCAAGAGGGAACCCGCTGCCGCTTTCCTGAATTACCCTCCTGACTAACCTCCCTCCCTCAGTTTGTCCATTCCAAATCAAAACTTTCTAAAAGGAAATGTTACCATGTTATTCATCTGTTTGAAATCCTTCTGTGACTCTCTAGGGCACATTAAATCCAACCTTAGAGCAGCATGCACTGCTCATTTGGGGCCTAGACTTTGTTTCTACTTCCGAACTCCAAGCCTGTTTACACACACACACACACACACACACACACACACGCACAGTGTTCTCTAGCCATAGTGAAAGGTTGCCACTCCTCAAAATGCCATGTTCTCCTATTCTTGTGTCTATCCACATTCCCTTCCTTTTGCTTAGATTTCTCTTTCTCTCTAGAAAACCTCATAAACTTCAACCCTAACTTCAAGACTCTAATTAAATCCTAACTTCTTTGTAGAAGTGGAAATTTTGCCCCTCAATGAGAGCATGTCAGGGGTCTCTTCTTCATACGTTTCTGTCGTAGTACCCTGTGCATACCCTACTGCTAAACACACATTATTGTTGTGTTATAAGCTGTGTCCCCCAGACACGGTATTTGAAAGCAGGTGCTGTGTCTTACTTGTTTTTTTTTCTCCCATTGCCTCATTAAGTGCTGAGCAAATAATAACCAAAGCTTTAAAAAATGTCTGTTGGCTAAGTAAGAGAGAAAAAAAAAAACCCACACAACTAAAATCAGTACTAGGGATTGCTCAAAAATATGTTTTGAGGACAGAGATAAAGACTTACAGGTAAAATATGTGGGGGATAAACTTTTAAGGTTTAATTTTGTCCTATTTCTAGGGTACCCTAATTTAGCAACAAAATTTGCCAAGGACCACTGTATTCTGGAACCCCACTAGACCAAGCAGAGCGGGAAATGGTGCTTCAGTAGGATAGCTATTTGCCAAGCCACACGTCTTCATTATGGTGGTTCTGGGGGAGGGGCTGGTATCCCCAAATTCTACATGAATTCATAATGATGTTGTCGATGAAGTAGTGTAGGTGCAGTTACTTGGCAGGGGCTTCTCATTAGTGGCATCCCAATATGCTGTGTCCTCTGATTCCAGAGCATCACTTTGGCTAATAGACTAACTACATGATTGAAAGCCAAAATTCCACTATCTTTGATAATTGGGAAGAGTATTTTGTGCCATATGTATTCATAATGCAGTTGGTAATTTATTAAAAAATGGAGATATTTTGTTTAAGTGCAAACTAAATGGTATAAATCTTCACTGATTTTCAAGTTTTATTGCTTTCATTCAAATGTGTACATGTGGGGGGAGAAGGGTTTGCAGTGGGCTTAGAAATAACACCAGAAAAAAAAAAAAAAAACCCATACATGACGGAGTTTCCTAAGAGCAAGTTTTCAGTCTACATCTCTTAAAGCTGTGTAGTTTGAAGGTAAAATAAGATTTTCCTTATCTAGAAAAGCAGAGTGACTCCTGCCTCTTGTCCTGGCTTCTTCCCACCTGAGAATGGATCTCACGGGTGCTCACACTCGGCACCTGGCCTGTTGTGTGGTGTTTGCTGTGTTTCTCCTCCTTCGCTCTGACTAATGTCGAGGGTCACCTGAAAGCCTACAAGCTCCTTACCCCGCCCCACAAGTCCCCTGTCCTTGCTGTGATGCTGTGTGTTATTTTGTGGGCTGCACAGGAGGGTGACCTTATGTTTTTAGTGTTGCCTGTGAATTTTGTGAACCAGCTCTTTTATTTCATGTTTGTCCTTTTCTTTCCCTCAGATTCTGACACAAGCCCCGGAGAAAGATTGTAGGGTTAGGGAACAATCTTAAGCCACCTAACCTGCTGTCATTAAAAGTGCCACTCTCCTCTGAAACTAACTCATTGTCCTGGGACTTAGTTTAAAGCTATTGTGTGTAATTTCTTTTAATATCACCTATTAAAAACTACTTGTAAAGAACTGATCTGGAGTAAGAATTTACTATAAGAGCTTGAATTTTTAAAGTCTAGGGTCTGACTTACAGTTGATGAATTCTGATAATTTTTTGAAGTGGATTTTTTTTCTTGGAAACTTAAAAAAGGTCGCATGAAGTTTTCTAGAAGGTGTTGCTTTTAGATGTGTAGAATTTTAAATAATGCATTTTATAAGTCAGTAACTTATTCTTTTAAATGAGAATATAGAAAAAGTTGGTAACCTTTATGTCAGAATAAAAATGACTTACTTACCTCAGGACTTTTAAATCTTGAGGGATCCTCAATTTTTATATGGTTGTTACTATTCATTTTAAGAATCACTTCATTCTCCTCAAAATTTAGTTTCATTTTTTTGAAAGGAGTTGATTTCTCTACAAGGGAAGTGTTACATTACATTCAAGAGCTTCACATTCTCCCTCTCTCTCTCTCTCTCTCTCTCCATGGAAATTCAGATTGTAGTAATAATGTTCATTTGCTATTATTCACAACAGTGATAGCATACTATGCTCTGCACAGGATAATATATACAGACACATTTGCATTTATATACATAAATACATACACAAGAATGAGTCCCTAGTAGCTATAGGCACATGCCTGCCTGCCCATCTTTCATAGATACATAAGATTTTCCTCCCACCCTGGGAGTTTGATTTACACAATGATGGGACTTCTTTTATACTTGCTAATTCTATTCTCTATTATATTCCAAAAGGCATCATATTATCTGCCTTGTCCGATTTGCTTCTGTGTCTCATTAAAGTGGCCTGCTGTGAAGCTAATTTTTCCTGCTCATTTTATTGATATTTTGGGAGAGGGAGATTTTTTTTCCAGCAGTTCCTGCTTTAGTATTGGGTTATAGTAGCTGTCAAAAGAAGGCTCTAAAAGCCATCCTCTAAAATAAATCAAAAATAAAAGCAGCTTATTTTAGTATCTCTATTGAAATATAAATTACAGGTCATTGATCTTTTCCCCCACTTCCTTGCAATTATTTTTATTGAAGAATTTTTTTTGAGTAAGACAATGCAATGTATTTTAAAAAGCAAATAAACAAACCTCAACGATAAGTATAGTACCAAATGGGTTTGTTAATGGCAATCACACACATTTAGTAGGACAAAAGCGTACTAAAATCTAGCTTTGTTGTTATTTTATAGAAAATAAAGTCTGGCAGTGATTAGGGTAGCACAATTCTGAATCAATCTGAAATCTCACTGTAAAGGGACAGTTTAATTATAAAAGTTTAGACAATTATTCTGTCAGGTCAACTACTTTATGCATATCTATATCAGTATATATAGATAGGTAGATATAAATATATCTATAATATATAATAAATAAGCATAAATATATATTAAACACATCATATATAAAATATATAGATGTAAGTATATAAAGCATGTATATACATACATTGGAATTTATATAATACATATTTTAAAGATTTATTTATTTATTTTAGAGAGAGAGAGAGAGCAGGAGGATTGGAGAAACAGAGGGAGAGGGAGACAAGCAGGCTCCCCACTGAGCTGGGAGCCTGCCCTGATATGGAGCTTGATCTCATGACCCTGAGAGATCATGACCTGAGCCGAAATCAAGAATCAGATGCTCAACCTAGGAGCCACCCATGTGCCCCAATATAATATATATTTTTAAATAATACAGAGTGATACCAGAAAACGGAAATGAGGTAACAGAGGAGCCAACAACTGACTGGTTTTGCACCTTGTCTCTGCTGCTTCCCGTCATCTCTCTGAGTTCCAGTTTGCCCTTCTGCAGTCTAAGGATAATTAGAGTGCTTTCCACATAGAGTCATTGGGGGTGTAAGTGAATTTCTATTTGTAAATCACTAGAAAATAATGCCTCCCGCATAGTAAGCACTGTATCATGTTTGTTAAATAAAGATATCAGTGTGCACCTGTACCTCTGAAATAAATAATACATTATATGTTAAAAAAAAAAAAAGAAGATAGTAGGAAGGGAAAAAGGAAGGGGGGGAATCGGAGGGAGAGACGAACCATGAGAGACTATGGACTCTGAGAAATAAACCGAGGGTTGTAGAGGGGAGGGGTGTCGGGGGATGGGTTAGCCTGGTGACGGGTATTAAGGAGGGCACGTTCTGCATGGAGCACTGGGTGTTATACGCAAACAATGAATCATGGAACACTACGTCAAAAACTAATGATGTAATGTATGGTGATTAACATAACATAATAAAATTAAATTTAAAAAAAACAAAGATATCAGTGGCTGGAGCTGATTAGAAACAAAATAAGTATTGTTTGGAATAACAAGTTCCTGTTTTTAGGAAAACAGAGAAAATGTATACCTTTTACAGACCCACCTAGCATTTAGCATTTTGAAATAGAAGGAATTGTCTCAGCATGGTGGAGGGTCAGGAACATAGTGGAAGGAGGAAGTCAACATCAGAATGCCAGGGGCAAGTCCAGAGGGTCCGCAGAAAGCACAGCGCTGCTTCTCTGAAGGCTTGGTCAGCCCAACGGTGAACGCAGAGTTAAGCCATTTCTTCCAACAGGCTCCACAGAACACTAGTTCTGTAAATTCTTAATAGGTGTGTTTGGAAAAGGTTCCTAAGTGAAGTAAGTTTTCCAAACACTGGGTTAGATAAACTCAACACTCTTTACACCTTTCAAAAGATTTAAAATGCATTTCGATACTGTAGGAATAGCACATATAATACATCAGATCCCAAATTTATTTCTCCATGACTTCTTTTCTTTTCTTTTTTAATTATACAACTATTGTTGTCTTCCAAAGCTAGAAGATGAAACATCATTAGGAAGTAATGGTTGTTTTTTGGTCCTTCTTGTATTACATGAAGAAAAACTGAATAGAACAAAGTTAGCTTAGAAAAGAAAGAAGGGAAGATGTTAATGATAGCACCTGAATGACATTTACAGCTCAAGCATAGTTCCACATACATTATTTCCTTCAGTAGCATATTTTCCTCATTTCTACTCACCTGCTAGTCCTCTACCTCATTTCCTATTTCCTGAAATCATAAGGATGGGCACACCTAACAGTTCCAAGTAAATACTTCATTATAAAAACACTTCGCTTATGTGAGTTAAAGGACATTCATTACAATGCTCTTTGGGAGTAAAAAAGGAGATGTCATCTAATGATTACCAAAGGGGGATGAGTAAACGCAGTTCATGCAGACAGTACACATTAGTTAAATGAATGAACTAGCTCTATGTGTAACCATATGTGTAAATTTTAAAAGCATAATTTCAAGTGAAAATCAATAGAACAAAATTAAAGGATACAAAAAATATGATTGAAATTTTAAAACCATTGGCAAATAGTAATAAGAACACAATGTTGGTATAGGTAATGGTGACATAGTAAAGTGAGCTCATTGCTCATCAAAATTTGAGTAATCTGATCGTTAGCATAAGGGTTAAGAAATTAGGAGAGCCGCAGTTAAATTAATACCCTCACGACTGTTTCTTGCATTGCTCTAAACTTACTAAGGATCTCATTCACATGCAAGATTTTATTATCAACCTAATATGTTAATGACACACACATTTATATTTATATTTCCACTTCATTCTTCTCTTTGAATAGAGGTCTGCATATCCATTGGCCTCAAGGACGTCTTTTTAAATATCTCATAGACAACTCAGATGGGACACATCCTAAACAATTCATTGTTACTCACTACCCTTTTCCTCTTCTGAAAAGAAACAGATAAAAAATTACTCCTCCTCTTGAATTTTCCATATGTGACTCACAAATGACACTCAAGCCAAAACCTGGCTGTCATTCCCAACTCATTACCCTTACCCCACATATAATATCATCAAATCCTATCAGTTCTTCCTTTTTAAATTTCTGTAACCTTTAAATATTCTCCCATCTCTTTCCTCAGTTTTCATTTTTTGGTCATAAATACTTATAGACACGCAGAAGTGCTGATTTGCTAGTTAGCACATTGATGGTGATGTGGTGTGAATTAACCACTTGTTCACAATGATGGACACCTAGAATAATTAGCAACTGGGACAGATGAGTCCAATTTATAATTTATCCTTTAACAGAGTTTCATAGGGCATGTAGTTAAATAGAATTACTATTTTTCTTCTTGGTAAATAACTTAAATGATAATTTTGTTTTCAAAAGTGAATATTATATGCCTAGGAGTGAGAAACTAGATAAAAATATGTATGTGTATCGGAGCTTTTTTAATTAAAAAAGAAAGCATATATTATTGTAATGTTTAGATTTGACAGTAATTTAAGGAAGAAAGCTTTAAGTTTATACACTCTGAAGTGTATATGTTTGAACACTAAAGCATCATCTCCAATTGCTACCAATGGGGATTACTTCTATCTCATAACAGCTCATGCGTTCTGTGTCATAGAACACTGCATTATTGTGTGCCAGGGGACTCATTGAAGAAAACAGAGTGAAACGTATAAACTTATAGAATATTTCCTCACTAGAGAAAATATTCTGACACTGTACATAGAGAAGAATTAATTGCCCCATGGGCAAATATACATGTTTATTTTTGTAATAAACCACTCAATAACCTATAACACATACTATGCAATTTAATTTCTATTATATTATTTCTCTTCTATTGAGCTAATTTTATCTCAATGAATGATTTGAATTGTGTCTGCCATTTTTGCCATTTTACCAATTGCAGAGCTGGGGATTCCTGCTGCTTTTCTCTGCCTGGGGATATACTAGCTAGCTAGCCAATGATGGATGAATGGATGGATGGATGGATGGATGGATGGATGGATGGATGGATAGATAGATATCCATACATATATTTTTTAATCAGGGGAAATTATAGGAGAAATCATTTTGCTGAACAGGAAGTTAAAAAAAGATAATTACTTCCACCTTTTCATTGGCTGTCACTAACTTTTCAGAAGCGATTCATCATCATTATCAGAAAAACGTTTTGAAGACCCATGCTGCTTTCATACTCTATAGAGCTGTTTTGCTGACAGAATCCTTGTATTCTAGGTGCATATAACCCAAACCAGGTAATGCTGGCATCAATCCACAAGACAGAGATTGCACAATAAAGCACAGAATAAATACACACACACAAAAAGGAAATTAATTTAGGAGAAGGCCCAGATGCAGGAGTGTGATGAGTAGACAAAAAGAGCATTGCTAGAGTTTGATCTTCTCTAATGCAGTATCGGCAAATAGCTCTGGCACCAAGATCATTGTCATATGGCTACCTCCCAGAACCTGGATCAGAAAGCCTACTGTTTATTAAGATAAATGCAGATGTGTCTGCAAAGGAGCACTTCAAAATAACAGACCTTTTTAATGCAGTGTGATTAGTTTGGGATTTTTTTTTTTTTTAAATCATTTGCTTTATCCTTTGCTTTAGGTCATTTTTGAAAGCCCTATTGTGTCATTAACTAGATTATGCTATGATTTGAGCATATTTCTTCATATTTAAAAAGCTTTCCAGGGCTACCCTTCTCTGGTTTGCACTTAAGTGAAATTAAATGTCTGACTGTTAGGTATTGCCTTTAGACCAGCTGAAATAGCTCCTCCAGCTTACATCCTTAGGGCCTCATTAGGAAGAGGCTCACAGCATGCCTGACACTGGTTAATATTTGCAGAGCTCATTTACCTACATTGGAAACAAACCAAAAAAAGGCCAGACAAATCCTACTGAAGTGAAGAAGGCTGAGGGCATCAGTGCCAATCATCTGGGTCACCCTTCTCTGTCGGAAGTGGATGGCCCACCAGGCAATGACTCCTTATCTCTTCTAAGCTGAAGGAGACCTGTTGGAAATGTGTCTTCAAGTACCTTTGTTGTTAAAGACTCCAGAGGACAAAATAGGTAACCCATAACCTTGAGAGAAAAAAGAGAATAAGGGAAGAATTCCTTTCCAAAACAGGATACGTTCTTTACGTAAACCTGGTTAGCCAGAGTTTATTTTCCAAGAGGATAAAGGAAAATTTTCCCATGTTGTGTCTCTGCCCTGATGGGATTCTGAGCTAATAAATTTTCCTTATTGAGAAATGCCAGATATAGTAACTTGCAGTTTCTCTGAAAAAACTTGTCAACACTTCTTCATTCCTATTTCTCTTTACTATTTTAAAACTCACTTTGTGATATTGTCTGATATATGGCATTTAGATTAATGTATCTATATGGGGGAAATCTGGTGTGAATAATTATGGGCAAAAAGTCCTCAATAATTGAATGCTGTCTTCTCATACATCAAACTTATTTAGGAGCCATTGTAATTTTCAATTATGAAGATGATTTCGGCTAAATCTAGATAAGTGTGCTTAAATCATAGGTCCTAGCTTGTTTATCTAGAAGCATCCTCAACCTTTGTATATCATTGGGTTAGCTAAAGTTTATGAAGTACCTGGTCTATTCACTAAAGAGGTTCTGGTCTACTGCACTTCTTTCAATAAAAGCATACTGGAGAAAACTTCATGTTAAAAGCTCTTGAACTCCAGTAGGATTTTTATTAACTTAATTACTGAAAAAAATTTGCAGTGATGCACCCTAGCTTCAGGATTTTTAAAAATGTTTCCTTTACTTCTCTTTTTCTATTTACTGCCAATATTGTTGAAGACATAAATTGTCCTCAAGCACTGTACAGCAGTTTCCTCATCAATGATTTTTACCAAATTTTCATGTAAACTATATATTTTTTTCAAAACCATATTTTTGTGTCCTTTGGAGAATTCTGATTTTTTTTTTGAAAATTTTTCAACTTGGAATTGTTGGTAAGGGGGGTGTAATGCTGGGGGCTCTTGTTACTGAATCCTGGGCTGCTCCAATTGACAATCTGAAGAGCAAAGTATGAATTTCCCTTTTCCCTGGACCCTCACTAACAGTTGTATTTTGAATTTTAAATTTTTCCCAAGTTTATGGATGATAATTTTTATTATAATGAGCAGTAACTTTTATTTTATTTTAAAGATTTTTATTTATTTACTTGAGACAGAGAGAGATCATGAGCAGGGGGTGAGGGGCAGAGGTAGAGGGAGAAGCAGGCTCCCCACTGAGCAGGGAGCCCTATGTGGGACTCAATCCCAGGACCCTGAGATCATGACCTGAGCTGAAGCCAGACTCTTAACTGACTGAGCCACCCAAGTGCCCCAAGCAATAACTTTTTAAATTTTCAAATTCAGTGAACTGTTATGAGTAATCACTCTCCTTTTGCTCTTTGCAATGTCTGATTCTATTGGGTATAGCAACTACTTGAAACTCTCATCTCCTGACATTTATAATACTAATCTCAAATGGTTTTTATTCTACTATTATTTGGTCTCCTTAGCTCATGTTCATTAATAATAAACATATAGGCCTTGGCACAGACCCTCTTATATTTATGCTGTCCGCTCTAGTAAACACATCCTTTGGATAGATTCAGAGTTTAACTCTATATACTTCAAACTTGACCAGTGAAACATGGCGCATGTGACATTTTTGCTTGATATAGAACGAACTTCAAATATTTGATGGGGGGTGGATTTAGAAGAGTGCTGGGCAATGCTGATGGCATTTTCAGTCTTTTTTTATTATTTTATTTTCACAACAGCTGAGATTCAGTGAGAAGTAACTTGCTTGACCACCATTATATGGTTAATAATGGAGGATTCAAGAATTTCTAGGAAAGGTCCTTTGCAGGTTGTCTAGAAGTCCATCACTTTCTTTCAGGCATGAAAAAAACTTGATGTTAGGATAACATCTTCTCAGAGTAGAAAGGTCTGGGATTAAGCCCACCGTGTCACAATTTGATGGCCCCATGCAAATAGAATCATCTCTGTGTTTCAGTTAACTGTGAAGTGGGAATAATGAAGCCTATTTCAACAAGGTTGTTGTGATTATTAAGTAGTACATATGAAAATGCTTTGTTAATTTTAAAGTTCTGTAGGTGAGGGGTATGCATGTTTATGCGTGTGTGTCTTGTTACTGTTTGTGTCTAGTAGTGTATGTACAGTCATCTCCTGAAAAATTATTTTTACAACTTCCCTTTAAAACACATCATATTTTAGGGTGCCTGAGTGGCTCAGTTGGTTAAGTGTCTGTCTCCTGGTTTCAGCTCAGTTCATGGCCTCAGGGTCCTGAGATCGAGCCCTGCATCAGGCTCCTGCTCAGCATGGAGTCTGCTTGAGATTCTCTTCTTCCTCCTCTGCCCCTCCCCTACTCATGGTCTCTCTCTCTCAAATAAATAAATAAATCTTTAAAAAAAAATCACGTTTTCAGTGTCTAGAATTTTTTTTTTTTATATTAAACTACTCCTCTCACTAATGTTGATGATATTTAGTCGATTCAGTTTGGGCCATAAAAATATAGAGAAGAAAACACTTCAGTGAGGTTGAACCTAAGCCCATTACTCGGAAGTGTCTTGTGTCCATCCCTTCCTCCCTCTCAATGGAATCTTGATTTTAGTTCAGGCCTCCTTCATCCTTTCACCTTGTAGTCTTTAGCTGATCTTCCTTCCTTCCATCTCTCCTCTCTTGCATCAAACTTCCACATTGCCAATGGAATGATCTTTCTAATAAAAGGAAGTCAGTCATATCATTTTATGATTATAAACATGTAATGGTTCAACATTGCTTATAGGGTGCAATGCGAATGGCAAGACAGGTCATAAAGCTCACCTAACTTCTGTTCTCTTGGTCACCTGCTATTCTTCTCCTTTTACCACATGCATTGTGACCAGAGTCAAAGAAGTATGCTGATTTATGGCAATGTTCTTTCTTTCATATTTTTCTTACTATAGATATTATGATCATCAAAACTTCAAAAATGGTATAAAATTTAACATGTCTAACTACATTCAAATAATTTCTTGTATACTATTTTTTCATCATGAAAATTTCCCAACCTCTTTCTAGACAAAGTTGCCTTTAACGTGTTTATCATCTCACCATCTTCATATCGGAGAAAATAGTGTCATGTTAAGCTAAAGGCTAAGATGTTTCATTTTTTTCCTCTTGATTGAGGGAGCAATGTGCATGGCAATAATTCAGATTTTTGCCTCTACTATTCTTGATGTAATGGTTATTTATATTAAAACTTTTATTACTGAGCAAAAAAAAACTTTGATTATTGATTTTCCAGTGATAAAAAGCTTTGCCTAAAAGCATAGCCTAGTTAAAAATATTTTATTATAAAATAAAAATATTAAAACTTATTAAAATTATTAAAATATTATAAAAATATTTTATTTATAATGATCTGTTGTTGAAAACATTGGGGAGAATATACTTTTCTGTCCAAGTACAGTATCCAGAATAATGTTGCATCCATAAGGATTGCAGATCTTTGCAGTCTGTCAGCATTATGTTTCTGCATAATTATTCACCTTGTCAATTACTTGGATATGAGTGTTGAATGAGTAGAGTGTTAGTTCAAATATTCTGATCCCAGAATATTCCCTGGAACCTGTTCCTTAAAATAAGCCTGTAGTATGCATTTATTTTATTATCATATGCTATCTTCAAAAATTAAGGAAAGAGAATGAGAATAATATATAGTTAAGAGTTCAGTTAATGAGATGCTGGGTGATTAAGTCATTTCTATGCCTAAATGATGGATAGTTCACTGGGGGAAATTTATTGAGTTTCAAAACCAAGTGATAGGTTACCCTGGTTGTTGGCAGTAACAGGGAAAACACAAGAATCTCAAAGTCAGTAAATTCATTGAATGTTTTTTCTTAGAATAGACTTTGTTACAATATAAATGTTTTCCTTAAGGTTCTGATTTTTTAAAACAATTTTCTATTTAGAAACAGATAATTGAATTTGTAATATTTCAGGGGAAAATCCAAGGATACATAAGAGAAGGAGATACTCTTATTCAACTTATGCCCTTGGATTTAGCCTGGCATGTTGTAATAAGGTCACTAAATTTTTGATTAATAAGTGAATGAATGGGACACCCTGAGTGGCTCAGTCGGTTAGGTGTTGGACTCTTGATCTCAGCTCGGGATCTCAGCTTGATCTCAGGGTTATGAGTTTTAGCCCTGCAAATAAATAAATAAATAAATAGTTGACTGGATGGATGGATGGATGGGTGGGTGAATGGATGGATGAATGAATGAAATAAAGACTTGTTGAGAAGTCAGAGAACGAGATATAATAAATGTCAATAATGGTTTACCAAATCCCTATATATATGACATACTTAAAAAATGATTTCATACCACAGCACATTATATCCTTTCAAATGAATGTCATTTTTCAAGATTATTAGTTTGGTCTGTGATTGCTACTGTTTTGAGTAATTTTGAAAATATTATTTTATATTTAATTTTGGAATAATTTTGAAGTTACATAATAAAACAGCCCAACCCTTCATTAAAAACATCTCAAAAATTTAACCAAATATATTACCAAATATTCTCATGCAATTCAGTAGACAAAAATGGGCTGAAAATGATTTTTGAGTCTAAAACCACATTTGTCATCAGAGGAGTTTTGCTTATTGAGATGTACCCCAAAGAATATGTTGCAGATTGTGAGTGACAATTCTAAAAACAGAGCAATGGGATTACTGGAATAAGTCTGTTGTTTCCAAGAAGACTACTTTGAAGGGGCAAAATAAATGTCAAAGTATGTTTACAAAGCAGGTTCATTAAATTATTATCCATACCTCAAAGCTACATTTAAAGGCATAAAGATTAATGTGATTTGACCCACTGAAGTAGTTACAAATGCGTATCAATTAATTTCTATAAAATCAATACTTTTTGCAAATACATATTCATTCTGGATAAATGTGAATTATTTTTGTGTCTTCTTGGGCAACAATAATTCAGTTTGATTTATCCTATAAAATACTTCCCTGGATAGAATGAAATTCTAAAATTTTAAAATGTGATATTAATGGTTTGTCAATTCCAAGAGGATCAAGGATTTTTGTTTCATTAAATATTTTTACTCTGTTAGCTGTTGTGTAAAGCAATGAAATGATATGCTGCCTTTTCTACTGCTTCACCCCCTTTTATGAGAGGGTTAAAATGACCTACATGCTGAGTAATTTAGTAAAATCATTTGAAAAGTTTTGGTTTTCTAAATGTGTTGAATTAATCTTTTGAAAAAACTGACCTTGACAAAACTGCCTTTACTTTAATAACTAGTTCACCTTTAATCTGAGTCTCAAATTTCTCCTGTTAAAGGAACAAGAGTAAAATAAGTAAGATGTTCTGAATTAGCAAACACTAAAAACGTTACATATACCATCTTATTTTGGAACATTCAAGTTTATTATGTAGAACACACACAGATGAACCATAAAAGAATAAGAGACAAAATTTGCTTGATAAATGCTGGAGCCCATGCACATTGCCATATTATTACTCTATTTATTGCTTTTGAATTACATATGTTTTTTTAATGCATAAATATTGGTACTGTTCTTAATGTGACAGATGGGCTCAAGGGGAGTGACTTAGCTGACTAATAGTCTACATAATATGAAAGCAGTGTTTGTTAGGTTTCTATCAGGACAAGTCTTCTAACATGAATTCATTTGCTAATCAATTGTTGGAATTCGAAGTACATTTTCCATAGGATTATTGTTATGAACTGGGTCTGCAGTCTACCCAACCAAATCCCAACTAGATATCTAATTAAAACATTTAGTCATATTGCCTAGACTGGTTAAATTAATCATCCCGTCAATGAGTCAGCATTTAGAGATTAAGTGAAAAGATACTGGGCACCTGGGTGGCTCAGTCAGTTAAGCATCTGCCTTCAGCTCAGGTCATACGATCCCAGAGTCCCGGGATCAAGCCCCGCGTCGGGCTCCCTGCTCAGCGGAGAGTCTGCTTCTCCCTCTCTCTCTCTGCCCCTCACCCTGCTCGAGTCTGCTTCTCCCTCTGCTCCTTACCCACTTGTGCTCTCTCTCAAATAAATTTAAAAAATCTTTAAAAAACATAAATAAGTGAAAAGACATGCCCACTAAGTTATACCTGCTGATACTAAAAGGTGAGGAGAAAGTTGTGACATGTTTCTCTGCATTTATTTCATTATTGTTCTCATTAAATTTATAACTTCTAAAGAGTGTAGTGTTAAATGTTTTTCACCTATTTTGAACTTTGTTTCATATTTAAATGTGTTATAATAATTGTATGCAATGTTAAGTGTTAATTTAGTTCAATGAAGAATTTTAATGTTTTGGAGAGATGTTTACTTAATCAAATATTTATATATTTTAAGAAATTTAAATATGCTTAAGAATGCTAAAATACCATAGAAATGCTAATGAAATAAAAATGGAGAGCAAATACATTATGAAGCAGAAATGAAACTCTACTACAATGAAAATGGAAAGAGAAAACACTGAAGATGAATTGGAAATGAGAAGTAAAGTAAACTGTCATTAGACCAATCAAAGAGAAGTATTGAAAGTTAAACAGGAAGAAAAAAGTTGTAATCATCATGGACAAGCATAAACTGGAGTATGCTTTATAACTTGGAACACTGCAGATAACTTGTGTACTGTTTTCATACCATGCATACCTCTCATTTCACGTAATCAAATACTTGTATTTACAGAAATATATTTCCCCCCAAATTTCACCTTCTTAACAAACTACTTACTTCATAGATTTTTAAGTCCGTGGACAGAATATGGTAATGTCTTCAGCATCTTACTCTCCTTTGTTATGAGCAACTTATGTTGTTCTTTCAGAATTCTATCATTGAATTCATTAATTATATCTAAGAAAAATAAGTTTTAAATTGTTCTTGCAATGAGATATATGAATACTTAAATTAATTGCATACTATTTTAGTAAGTGCTAGGTTCTGCTAGAATTACACCGGATACAGCTGGTTTAATATATACAGCAGATATAACAATATATACAACAGAATAACAATCTGGGGGCGCCTGGCTAGCTCGCTCGGTGGAGCATGCAACTCTTGATCTGAGGGTTGTGATTTCAAGCCCCATGTTGGGTGTAGAGATTACTTAAAAATAAAAATCTTTAAAAAAAGGAATAATAATCTGGTATAAGTTCTGAGTATTGGCATCTGAGAGGAATGAATACAGAAGGGTAGGAGAGGGAGAAGATGAAAAGGAGAAAGAAGAAAAAATGGTAATGTGTCCTGCTTTCTTTCTTTCTTTCTTTCTTTCTTTCTTTCTTTCTTTCTTTCTTTCTTTCTTTCTTTCTTTCTTTCTTTCTTTTAAGATTTATTTATTTACTTGAGAGAGAGAGAGCACACATGTAGGAAGGGGCAGAGGGAGAGAATATCCAAGCAGACTCCTGCTGAGAGCGGAGCCTGTTGTAGGGCTCCATCTCAGGAGACATGAGCTGAATCCAAGAGTCGGATGCTCAACTGACTGAACCACCCAGGCACCCACATGTCCTGCTTTCTGAGGTATAGCTCCCCAGAAGCAGACTCCGAGACAAGGATTCATGTGCAAGTTATTAAGGAAGTGTTCCCAGGAGAAACCAGTAAGGGAGTGAGGGACATACCCATGGAAGGCTGAACGCCAAGCAGGGAATGATTTCAGTAGAAGTCCTGACCTAGTCTTGTGAGGGGCTTATATAGATTATACCTTAGAGTTTTTATCATCTGAAGGCAAAGGAGTGGGATTTTACAGTGCCCCATGAGGCAATCATGGATTATAAACCTTCAGGGCAGAGGGTAAGGAGATAAGACACATGCTGCCAGGCACTTCCAGCCCAGTGTTCCTACAGTGCAAGATGCGCCATAGGCTAAAGGGAGTCTTCTGAAGAAAACTGGCAGATGCTAAGCAGGAGAAACAAAGCCCCCCAATGGCTGGGAGTTGGGACTTCAGAACCACTAGCAAAAGGGTCTGACCTGAGCACCAGTAGTGTCCAAAAATATATGCCTACTGACATTGAAGGCATATACGTGTTGACATTGAAAGAAATTAGAATTTTGAAATAGAAGCACCTGTCTTTGTTGCACTTTTCCGTCTATGCACTGACTTTCCCCTGCTGCAGCGGCTCTTTCCAAGCTTGATCAAGTACCTGCTCCCCTGGAGCTGCCATCTGGGTGCCCACGGCCAGGCCCACCCTCCTCTCTCAAGTCACTCCAGGCTGAAGCACCAGTTTTCTTTCCACATCCACACAAAAGTCTCATTTTCTTAGCACAGCTCAACTAAGCATTGAGAAGAGACAGATTCAAATTCATTCATATTACTTTAGCTTTTGCTTTTAGCAGGTATTTGTTAGCCTAAGTGAATATCTTGTTCATAGTATTTGAGACAGTTTACATGAAGAGAATTGACATTGTACAAGGGAAGACATTTTTCAGCTTGGAAACCATCATATGAGCAAAAAATGGCTCTAGATTGCTTGTCTTGTTTCCTGCATCTCTGAATCCGAAAATGTTTTCATGGTAGCAACTTTTTTTGTTTGTTTTTGAAATAATTGCATGTCGTGATAGTAACACCAAGGAAGCAATGTCCAAAAAATAGAGAGTCTGATACTAAAGAAGTTTGGAACCTCTTTCAAAATACTCAAAATATTTTAAGAGATGATAAGAGAAGAAAAAATTCTATTGGATACAGTTTTCACCTATCTTAGAAATTATGAGTATTTTTTTCCTATTCCCCCCCCGCACCAGTTGGGTATGGCTGACCAAATATTCTCCTATATTATGAGGGTTGACATATATATAATTTATAAGAAACCTCTGGAAATAGTATGTATTAGAAGTGCTCATTATATTCATTGTTCAGCTATTTATAAAGGCCCTTTAATGTGAGGAGACCCTTCTGAGCAGTGCTTAGAGGACAACAGTATCTGTTCTAAAGGAGGGTACACTTATGCATATTCAATGTCAAGTTCTTAGCAGAGATGAGAGGGTCAAATAAAAATAAGAAGGAAAATATTATCAAAGTTTTTATCCAATAATATAAATTCGTTCAATTATAAGGCATAATTTACTTCTACAACTAATCTCTGATAAGTTTTAAAATTTTTCTTATTTTCAAAATAACATTTAACTAATTTTCTATATAAATGGCACATTATTATCATTTATTGTAATAATATAATATACTAATTATAATCGTTATACTATGTATTATTATATTATGAAAAATCAAGGCAGGAAAAAAAAGAACCTAAAATGCAATTTTCTACCACCATAATACGACCACTTTAATAAAATAAAATAAAAAATTCTTTAAAAAATGGGTTTTTTTCCATGCAAATATTTTATTCTTTATATGTACATTTTTATATACTACTGTTTTTCACTTTAGCATTAGAGCATAAGCATTTTTGTGTTGTTATAAACTCTTCATAAATCTTTTTTAATGCCTCCCAAGCATCCCACTGAATGAGTTTTTAGGCTAACAGTTCTCGGATTGTTGGGCACCTAACTTGTTTACTGCTTTTTCTCTTTTTTTCTTTTCAGAGGAGTATCAGCCAGGCTTTTAGTGATCTGACCTCTCTGTATCTACCTCCTCTTCTGTGCAGAGGGGGCATTAACCTTTCCAAGTTCTTTGTTGTTCTGTGAGCCTCTCCGTCTCTCATATGTCCTCTTTTGGCTAACTAAAGCCACCTATTTGAGATACAAATTTATATGTCAGTAATACACCCAAATAGGGCTGATTAGGCCTGGTGCTTCTGGCTAGCATCTAAAGTCAGGCAACCTACTAGATCTCAGTATCTCTAAAGCCTTACATTTTATAGATGTTTCCACAGGCCCATACCACTTAGGAGCAAAAGGACACCTGTATATTTTGAGATCAGATGGAACCTTGAGAGTTGCTCCTGGGTGGGAGGTGTGAGTTACTCCCATTCTCCTAGTTTCCCCTGGGAAATTCCTAGAGGAAGAGGGCTCTCCTGAGCTACTTGCTTAAAGGAAAGCTTGTTAATTGCAAGTGGGGCATTCTAGGCATGTGCTGAGGGTTAGTCTGGTAGGTTACTTCTAGGGACTGAGGGTCTCAGGGATGAGGGAGACAAAAGTACTTTGGAGATAAACACACATTTAGGGGTGTGTGTATGTGTCTGTGTGTGTCTGTGTGCGTCTGTGTGTGTCTGTGTCTGTGTCTGTGTTTGTATTCACATAAGAACGTTTTATCTGTTAAGGACCTGACTAGTGCTTTGAAAGTCATAAAATCCCTTGTACTTTTCATAGACCAGGATAGTCTCTTTGGTAAGAATTTAGGACGGCAATTAAGTCTTGTATTGATTTCCACACTGGAACTTCTATGTTTGTTTAATGTCTTAGAATCACTTTAGTTTTATTGTAAAGTTACCTCTTGTCATTATTTCAGTGAGGTATGCAGGAACAAAAGTAATGTCACAAGGATCCAGGGAAGAAGATGTTGTTAATTTTTGTATATATATATATATATATGAGAACAAGGGCATACATAGGAGAGGTCATGGCCAGGATAAGTGTACTTATTCCAATAGTCCAAGCTTTTCTAGAAAACTACTTTAGAAAGCATATATTACTTTGAAACAACAGTAGGCAAAGTAAGACCAAATTGTGATGTAATCATCAAGAAAACCATATTTGTAATAAGGTTAATTAAATTTGCTGCAATCTTGAGACAAGCATCCTGTAAGTGTGCCAGTAAATCTGGTCTTGCTTTATCAAACTGAAGGGCACCCCCCTCCTTCTCCCAGAACAAGTAGCTCATTGCCAGGGGACACACACAGACTGGCAACAATAACTAATATGTTATGAGAGGTTAGACAAGTTTAAATAGAATTCGTCTCTGAACTGAAGAGCAAATTGTAAGAAATTTCTTTGTCTGCTTGTGATCCTGTTAAATTGAAAGCACAATGGGAGGTTTGGGAGAAGCAACAAGGTTGAAATGATGGCCTGCTGTTTGGAGCAAGCATCCTGGCTCCACGGATGGTCCAGACATCTGCTAACAACAGCTACTCCTTGTCAGGTTCTGCCCCACACAGGGCACAGAAACACTTTGCACCACTGAACTCATCAGAGTCTTCAAGCTCTACAGAGTGCTCCACATCAAGAATGTTTATGTAATAAAATAGAACTAATTTAATTAAACATTTCAAAGGGAAACATTATTTTAACACTAATTAGGTATGATTACAGTTTTTTCCCGCTCTGTGTTAGGTCTGAACTGCACTATGCACCTTCGTTTTGCTTTCTTTACTCAATTTTATGACAAAGTCTTACCAAATAATGCAGTGCTATCCTATCATATGTTATTCATTCCAGTATATTGATAAGTTCGAAAACCTTTGCCAAATTTAAGGTGATTTAAACAAACAACGATGATAGTAACAATGATAAATTGTATGTTTTGGGGGGCGGGGGAGAAAAGCATGTTAGTTTATATCCACTTAAGGCTTTTTTTTTTTTTTGAGATACTTTAAACGTGATATTCTGTTATTTTTTCTTTCAAACCCATCAGGCTAGTACAAGCAAAATGTATCTCCATTTCACAGGTGAAGAATTCAGGGCACAAATAGGAGACAAAGGTCTGGAGCAAAGCAAAGCTGGTTAAGAAGTACGATTTAGAGCTTGCTTTCTCGGGGCATCATCCCTCTACAAGAGTTGTCAAAGTACTTTCGCTCAAGGTAGTTAAAATCCACCAGATAAAAACTCATAACATGTGCATGAAAGTCATGCTGGATTGGTAACAAATAGACAAAAGACCTCTTTAATCAATGACATATGAAATGCTGTAACATACTTCTAACTAATTAAAGACTAAAAAAATCTTTGAACTCTCAAAAAAACTAGTTTTACCCAAAACATATGACAACTTACATTTTTATTTATGTACATAGTATATTAATGGAAGTCTAAAGAAATGCACAAAGACTTGAGATAAGATTTCGACAGAATAGAAAATGTCTGTATGTTGGAAAACAAATTCAGTTGAAAGCCTTTCAGTGACTGAGGGAAACAGAGGATTTTAAATGTGTGAGGATTTCTTAATGAATTAAATGAGATGAGACATTTTCCTAGCTTCTTCAAATCTACTTATGATTAAGAACAAAGTATAGCGGAATACATATCAAAAGGTATTATGATAGAATGAATATATTTTAGTTCATGTGGTCTTGAGAAACTGTAGGCTTACTTACCTTTTTCCTCAAGTTCTAGGAAATCATACTTTTATAAGAAAGAAATCAGGGTGCCTGGGTGGCTCAGTCATTTAGCGTCTGCCTCGGGCTCAGGTTATGATCCCAGAGTCCTGGGATCGAGCCCCGCATCGGGCTCCCTGCTCAGCGGGAAGCCTGCTTCTCCCTCTCCCACTCCCCCTGCTTGTGTTTCCTCTCTTGGTGTGTCTCTCTCTGTCAAGTAAATAAATAAAATCTTTAAAAAAAAGAAAGAAAGAAAAAGAAAGAGAGAAATCAGTTCTCTGCAGGCCTAATTAAAAAAAAAAAAAAAAAAAAGCCAGTGAGAAATTTTTCTTTTCGATTCCCAACCCAAGCTTGAGGGCAGAGCAGTAGCTGAAGAGTGTATTGTGTTCATTTTGCTGTTTGAGTAGTTCAGGAAGGAGTTGCTTTTCAAATACCAAGCAACTGGTACGATGCCCTGAGGAAACTGCTGTCACATCAAAATTTCTCTAACACACACGCACACACATCATCCTCATCATCACCATCCTCATCATCACCACCGAAAACTAGCTAAAGTTTTTACAGATATATCAGGGAGAACTTTTCCTCAATTATAATTATGCAGTTGAAATTATGACTGTGACTTTACCAATAACACTCAAATAATGATAAATGATACACTGTCTCATTAAGTCGGCATATCTAATTTTTATAAAAATTCCAGCAAATGTGTAGGATTTCTTTTTCATGAATTATAGACTTATTATGTACACCTTTGCAAATATCTCTACATCTTGGAATAGGAAACTAGAGAAAGATAAAATTGCTTAGTAGATTAGAATATTCCTCTTGCCTTCTCCAGGCAAGTCTCATTCCCAGCTTTCTCATTGCTATTAATATTCCTATTTTTCCAATCTGCCATGACTTTAAACATGGGATCTTATTTTAGTTCTCAATCTCTTTTGACATTTACATTTAGTACATTAATAAGTCATATGATATCTTTTCTCTGTGATGTTGTGCAATAGTTTTCCATTCTAATGACTGACACCATTTTTATATAGACCCTCTTTACCTCACTCCAGTACACTGCTTTAAAAATGGTCATCTTGGGGCGCCTGGGTGGCTCAGTCAGTTAAGCGTCTGCCTTCAGCTCAGGTCATGATCTCAGGGTCCTGGGATCGAGCCCCGCATCAGGCTCCCTGCTCAGCAGGGAGCCTGCTTCTCCCTCTCCCTCTGCCTACTTGTGATTCCACTCTCTCTGTCTGTGTCAAATAAATAAATAAAATCTTTAAGAAAAATGGTCATCCTTCCTAATTCTCTTTTTTTTAATTAACATATAATGTATTATTTGTTTCAGGGGTACAGGTCTGTGAATCATCAGTCTTACACAATTCACAGCGCTCACCATAGCACATAACTTAATTCTCTTTAAATTCATCTCCCATGCAATTACCTTCATATCTACCTGAAAGAAGGCCTTTGCCTTGTAGATTCTGTGTTTGAAAACTTTCTTCCTCACCACTGAGATCTTGACTTTGCCACCAATCCTGTCACAACTCTGTTCTAGCCGCGACCCAAGATTCTCTCAGTTACCATGTCCAGGAGCTAGGATTCAGCCTTTTTTTTTTTTTTTAAGATTTTATTTATTTACTTGACAGAGAGAGAGTGCACAAGCAGGGGGAGTGGGAGAGGGAGAAGCAGGCTTCCCGCCGAGCAGGGAGCCCGATGAGGGGCTCGATCCCAGGACCCTGGGATCATGACCTGAGCTGAAGGCAAATGCTTAACAACTGAGCCACCCAGGCGCCCTGGATTCAGCCCTATTTTTACTTAGTGTCTGTGCTTTGTGTGAGTTGTTGACTATTATTCCTTTTAAAATTTTTGTATCTATTGGCTTTTGAGACAATTGTTAAGCTGGCTTTTTCTCCATCTTTTTAGCTGCCATATCTTAATCTCCTTCATAGCATCTTCTTCCCCTTCCCATTCCTTAAATGATCATTTTCTTCTAGGTTCTGTTTGACCTTTTCCCTCTTTGTCGATTTTCTTTGAGTAATTTCAACGAAATCAGTGGCTTTGACTACCACCTAAATGCTGGTGGTCATCTAATTTTTACCTTTAGCCTATTAACTCATTTATTATAACTGCTTACTAAACATCTGGTGCCACAGACCCCTTAATTTCACATTTCCAAATTAATATTATATTCTCCACTCCAACCCCAAATCTTTTCTTACTTCTGTAATCTACATCTTTGTGAATGAACCCACTATTTCTGCCCTTGAATGAGTCAGAGCCTGAGAATCTTTGTATATTGCTCATCACAAAAGTATTTGTTTTAGCACCTACTACTGTCGGTCAAGCATTGAGGATACAGCAGTGGAGTAAATAGACAAAATCCTTGCTTGCATAAAGGAAGCAGGAAAAAGGGAGGAAAAAAAATAATATACTTATAGTATAATACTAGTTTCTAACATTATCAAGTTAAAACTGATATATGATAAACTGCACATGTTTGAATTGTACAATTTGTTAAGTCCTGACATATGTATAGAAACCCAAAACAGTCACCACTATCAAGATGGTGAGTATATTCAATCATGTCCCTACTTTCTGTCACTATAGATTACTTTGCATTTTCTAGAATTTTAGACAAATGGGATTATACATGATGTACATTTTTTTCCCTTTTGTCTGGTTTCTTTTGCTCACCATAATTATTTAAATTTATCCATGTTGTTATGTGTATCAACATTCATTACTTATTATTTCTGAGTAGTATTCTATTGTATGTTACATAAACAATTCATTTGTCTATTCATCTGTTGTAAGGTATTTGGGTTATTTCCATTTTGACTATTGCAAAGAAAGCTCCTGTTAGCAGTTAGCATTCATGTTCACTTTTTTATGGCTATATTTCTTAATATCTCTGGAGTAAATACCTAGAAATGGATTGACTGGATCATAGGGTAGACATATGTCTAAGTTTTTAAGAAGCTACAACAGTGTATGGGAATTCTAGTTCTTCCACATCCTCACCACCACTTGGTGTGGTTGGTCTTTTAAATTTTAATCATTCTAATAGATGTGTAGTTTATATCTCACAGTGGTCTTAATTTACAAATACCTAATGATGAATGATGTTGAGAATATTCTCATCTGCTTATTTGCTATCTGCATATCTCCTTGTTGAATTTTTTGTTCATATCACTTGCCCATTTTTAAATTAGGTTATTTGTTTTGTTTTCTTTTTTTTTTTTAAAGACTTCTTTTTTTTAAAGATTTTATTTATTTATTTATTTGAAAGAGAGAGAGAGAAACAGCATGAGAGGGGATAGGGTCAGAGGGAGAAGCAGGCTCCCTGCTGAGCCAGGAGCCCGATGTGGGACTCGATCCCAGGACTCCGGGATCATGACCTGAGCCGAAGGCAGTCGCTTAACCAACTGAGCCACCCAGGCGCCCTAGGTTATTTGTTTTCTTATTATTGAGTTTTGAGAATCCTTTATATATTCTAGATGCAAGTGCTTTCTCAATATATGATTTGAGAGTATTTACCTGTGGCCAGTGACTATACTGTTCATTTTTTTTTAATGTCTTTGATGAATAGAATTTTTTTATTTTGATGAAGTCAACTTATTTTTTTCCTTAAGGATTATGCTTTTGTTGTTGTATCTAAGAAGTGTTTGCCTCACCCAAATTCACAAAGATTTTTTTCTATGTGTTCTTCTAGAAATTCTGTAAATTTAAGATTTATTTTTAGATCTATGACCCATTTTGAGTTAATATATGGTGCAAGGTGTGGATCAAAGTTTTTATTTTTTCTGTATGGATGACCACTTCTTCCAGCACCAATTTTTAAAAAACTATACTTTATCCATTGAATTTCCATTTTGCACCTCTGTCAAAATCAGTTTTTTATGTATCTGTGGGTCAATTTCTAAACTCTCTATGATGTTCCATTGATGTATTTGTCCCTCTTTATGCTAATACCACCTTACTGTAGCTTCATAAGAAGACTTGAAATCTCTGGTTATTTTACAAATTTTGTATCTTTTCCTCAAGGTAACAGTTATTCCAGGGCCTTAGCGTTTCAGATGAATTTTAGAATGAATTTGTCCATTTCTCCAAAAAAATTTTAGAAAAGGGGGGGGAAATCAGAGGGGTAGATGAACCATGAGAGACTATCGACTCTGAGAAACAAACTGAGGGTTTTAGAGGGGAAGGGGGTTCACGGATGGGTTAGCCTGGTGATGGGTATTAAGGAGGGCATGTATTGCATGGAGCACTGAGTGTTATATGCAACAATGAATCATGGAACATTACATTAAAAATAATTAATTAAAAAAAACTTTATGGTGTTTTTGATTGGGTTTATATTGGACTTGTTTGTAGTCTGTGAAATAATTTGAGAATTGGCATTTTAACATTGAGTCTTCTAACTAATGAACAAAGTATATTTCTCCATTGATGTAGGTCTTCTTTGATTTATGTCATCAATGATTTATAATATTCAGTATATGGGTTTTGCACTTTTTTTTCAGGTTAATTCCTATTTCATAATTTTCATGGTATTATAAATGATAATTTTATTTTAAATTTTGATTTCTGAATTTTCCATTTTGGTATGTAGAGTGCAGTTGTTTTTTCTGTATTGCTTTTATATTCTACAACCCTCCTAACTCATTAGCTTCAGTAGCTTTATTGTAAATTCAATCAGATTTTCTATATAGACAATTACATTGTCTATGAATAAACACAGTTTTACTTATTGCTTTCATATCTAGCTGCCTTTTATTGCTTTTTCTTGCCTTATTGTGTTCCAGTACAGTCTCCAATAAAAATTATGATAGTAGACACTTTGTCTTATTCTCAATCTTAGCAGTTAGCATGCATCTTTCATATTTAAGTATGATGCTACCTGTAAGTTTTTTGGTAGATGTTCTTTATCATGTTGATAAGATTCCCTCCTACTTTTAGTACACTGAGAATTTTTGTGAAGAATAGATGTTGGATGTTAAAAGTGTTTTTTGTACATCTATTGATATGATCACAATCTTTCTTTTTAGTTTGTTGATATTGTAAATTACATTGACTAGCTTTCAAATTTTAAAACAACCTTGCATTCCAGGTATAAACTCTGTTTGGATTCAATTGGTTAACATTTTGTTAAGTATATCTATATTATGTTCATGAGTGATAATGGTCTGTATTTTTTGTTTGTCATTGTCTGAATTAATATCAGTGTATGTTGACCTCATAGAATGAATTGAGACCTTTTCCTGCCTTTTCAACTTTGTGGGAGAGTTTGCAAGAAATTATTTATTTATTAACTCTTTGGCAGATTTGCCAGTGAAGCAATTTTGGCCTAGAGTTTTCTTTGTGGGAAAGTTTTGTTTGTTTTTCACTATAATTTCATTTTTAAAAAATAGACACAAAGCTATTGTATTATCTATTTATTCCTGAGTGAGCATTAGTAGTATAATTTCATGAATATGTCCATTTTGTACAAGTTGTCAAATTATTGGCATAAAATTGGTCAAATGTTATCTTATTATCATTTGAATATCTGAAGAATCCCTAGTGATGCCACTTCTCTCATTTCTCATATTGGTAATTTGTGTCTCATCTCTCTCTTTCTTTTCCTTTTCTGATCAGTCTGGCTAGAGATTTATCAGTTTTATTGATTTTCTCAAAGAACCAGATTTTGATCTCATTGATTTTCTCTATTGATTTTTATTTTCTATTTCATTCAGTTCACTTTGATCTTCATTACTTCCCATCTTTTGCTTATTACTCTGAGTTTTGTTTATGCTTTTTGTTTAGGTTCTTAAGGAGGAAACTGAGGCCCCTTGTTTGAGACTTTTCCTTTTTTCTAATATAGGCATGTAAAGCTATAAATTTTCCCTCAATATTGTTTTAGCAAGATCTCACAAATTTTGACATGCTGTATTTTCATTTTCACTCAGTTAAGAATACTTTCTAATTTGTTTTTGAGTTTGTCTTTGACCCTTGGGTTATTTAGAATTGTGGCATTTAGTCTCCAAATATTGTGTGATGTTCCAGATATCATAAAGTCATTGGATTTCTAATTTAATAGAACATACCATTGTAAGGCTGAATCATTTAAAATTTATTGAGACTTGTTTTATGAATTGAATATGGTCTCTCTTTGTAAATGTTTCATCTGGACTTAGAAAAGACATGTATTCTGTTATTGTTGAGTAGAGTGTTCTATAAAAGTCAATTATGTCAAATTGGTTGATAATGTTCTTCAAATCTATCTTTAGTGATTTTCTGTCTACTTTTCTATCAATTCTTGAGAGAAGGATATGAAATCTATGGCTGTAATTGTGGATTTATTTATTCTTGTACATCTATCAGTTTTTACTTTATTTATTTTGCTCCTCTGGTATCTGGTTCATAAATGTTTAGGGTCATTATGTCCTTTTGATAAGTTGACCCCTTTATTATTATGAAATAATCTTTTTCATTTCTGGTTATATTCTTTTTTCTGAAATCTACTTTATCTGATATTAATGCAGCTGTTCCAGCTTTCTACAATTAATGTTATCATGATGTATCTTTTTGTATCCATTTCTGCTTAACTTCTTTATGTCTTTATATATATAGTGGATTTCTTGTAAGCAGCATGTAGTTAACTGTTGTTTGTTATTTCACTCTAATAATCCCTGTCTTTTAATAGTAATTCAGGTGACTTACACTTAATATTATTATTGACAGGTTTAAATCCACCTTCTTGCTATTTGTTTTGTATTTGTCCAATTTGCTTTTTGCCTCCTTTTCCTTTTTTTCCTTAAAAATTAATATTTTATTTTACTTATTTATTTTTAAATTGAGATACAATTAATTTAATATTTTATTTTGTTTTATTTTTGGTGTATAAGTTACAATCATTTGTTTTTTGTTATAGAACTGCTTTAAGATTTATAGTCTATGTGTGTTCAGTTTATCATAGCCCACCTTTAAGTTATGTTATACTATTCCCCATATATTATGAGATTCTTAAAATATCATATTTTCACTTTTTCCCCTCTTGGCATTTATGCTATTTTTGTCATATACTTTGTTTCTACGTGTGTTGCAAACCCAATACTACATGATTATTATTTTTTAGTCAATTATCTTTTAAAGTTCCTCACTTAAATTAGAAAAAAATATAATTTATCCATGTAGTCATCATTTCCAGTGTTCTCCATTCCATTTTGTCAATCCATATTTCCATCTGGTATAATTTATTGTCTTCTGTTGGAGAACTTTCTTTTAAATTTCTGTATGGTGGATCTAATCATGATAAATTCTTTTGCCTCTTGTTTTTGTATTTTATATTTCATACATCACCTTTGTTTGTTGAAAGGTATTTTTGCTGGGTATAGAATTCAAGGTTGTCAGTTGTTTTCCTTCTTTGATCTGTGGGTTTATACTTTTCATCATATTTGAAAGTTTTTCTGCTATTATTTCTTCCAATATTATTTTTCCCTTCTCAGTTTCTGTTACTCCATCAGCCCATGTATCAGAATGTGCAGTTCCTGGAGTTGTCCCACAGCTCACTGGTTCCTGTGTTTTTGCTGTTGTGGTTCTTCTTGAGTCTCTTATCTATGTTTCATTTAGGACACTTGTATTTCTATGTCTTCAAGCTTACTATTTTTTTCTTTAGTCTCTGTCATTAATCCCATCCAGTGTATTCTTTTTTTTTATTATGTTTATTATGTTTATTATGTTTTATTATGTTATGTTAATCACCATACATTACATCATTAGTTTTTGATGTAGTGTTCCATGTTTGCTTATAACACCCAGTGCTCCATGCAGAACGTGCCCTCTTTAATACCCATCACCAGGCTAACCCATCCCCCCACCCCCCTCCCCTCTAGAACCCTCAGTTTGTTTTTACAGACTCCATAGTCTCTCATGGTTCATCTCCCCCTCTGATTTCTCCCCCTTCATTTTTCCCCTCCTGCTATCTTCTTCTTATATAAATATATTTTTTTTTAGCATATAATGTATTATTTGTTTCAGAGGTACAGGTCTGTGATTCAACAGTCTTACACAATTCACAGCGCTCAGCATAGCACATACCCTCCCCAATGTCCATCCAGTGTATTCTTGATTTTAAGCATTTTTTTTTTTCTTCTTCTCCCCTGGAAACATTGAAGTTTGCATGTCTAGAGGTTAGTTTGGGGCCTTTTTTTTTTTTTTTAATATATGTTCCATGTCTTTACTTAATGTTTTCCATCTTTCACCTAGGTTTTTGAACATATGAAATACAGTTAAATAACTGTTACAATTGTTATTTAACATTTCCCCTCATTCTAACATCTCTGTCAGTTTGAGGTCAGTTTTGAGTGATTGATTTTTCTTCTCATTGTGGGTCATATTTTCCTCCTTCTTTTTTGTTTTGTTTTGTTTTGTTTTAATCAGATGCCAAATTTTCCAAGGTTTATCTCACTTGATCTTGGATATTTTTGTATCCTTATAAGTATTCTTGAGTTTTTTTCCTGGGACTCAGTGGAAACAGATCAATCCTATTGGGTCTTGCTTTTATGATTTGTTAGATGAGACCAAACCAACCTGTTTTCTACAGCCAATTTTTCCCTACTATTAAGGCAAGATACTTTGAGTACTTTAATGTAGCTCTGAACTGTGAGTCTTTCCAGTGTGACTGATGGGTATAGGCCCTATTCCTAGCCTATATAAACCCTAGTTACTTGTTCCTCTAATTTGGGGGATTGTTCTTTTCCTAGCCTTGGGAAATTACCTAACACATGTGCTGATCAGGATTCTGCTAAATGTTTAGGAGAACCATCTACACATCTCCCAAACTCTCTCTGCAGCTCTCTCCTCTCCACTAGTTCGTCCTATGAACCCTAGCTGCCTTTGTCTTCTTAGATTCAGCTCTGTCTCCTCAAATCAGGGAGTCTACCAACTCCACCTGAGCTGCCTTATCTTATCCACAGCCTGTAAATCCTCTCAAGAGAATAACCTGTGTCAATCATAGAGCTCATCTCATTTGTTTCCTTGTTCTCGGGGATCAATGTTGTCTTGTGCCAGATTTCCAATATTTCAAAAAGCATTGTGGGTGTCTGGGTGGCTCAGTTGGTTAAGTGTTTGCCTTCAGCTCAGGTCATAATCCCGGAGTCCTGGGATAGATCTAGTCCCACGTTGGGCTCCCTGATCAATGGGGAGTCTGCTTTTCCCTCTCCCTCTGCCCCTCACCCTGCTCACTCTCTCTCTCTCTCTCTCATTCCCACTCTCTCAAATAAACAGATAAAATCTTTGGGGGGAAAAACATTGCTTCACAAATTTTGTCTACTTTGTTTTTTTTTTTTAATGGAATAGTAAATCCACTTGTCCCAATACTATGTGTTTTAAAGAAAAAAAATATGTAAGTGGATGGAAAAAGTAAATGTTGATGAGAATCAAAGGTTAATGGGTTTTTTCAAAGATTAGAGAGGTATCCTTATCAAATGCCCCCTCCATCCATTTCCCATTATAGAGAGGAAAAGGGAAATAGATAAGGTGATATTTCTGTACACCACCATTCGTATTACTAGCAATAAGTCTTCTTTGGACATAGTCTAAAATAGATATACTATAATCCAAATTTTATACCTCATTAGAGGAATGACATTTTAGTTTATGTGAAGAGAAACCAATACCCTAAATCTCCCTTTCATTTTAGGTGGGGGACTCAGTGTTATAGGTACCTTCAATTTAAACCCAATCTCAAGAGATAGATGGGAGAAAGAAGTTGGAGAGAAGAGAGGCAATGCTATGTAACCCCTTCCCCCTGGTTTCTTCTCTCGCTACCCTTATACTAGTGAGCACCCAGTAGTGTATTTAATGTCTTTCTGTTCCTGGGAAGAAAAATGCTTCTGTTGATGGTTGTTCCTTTTTTCAAAGTGGGAAAAAGTAGGACAAGGAGAAATTTTCCATATTTCTCAAAATTTGATTCAAAGGGAAGTGCATGAAGGGGGAATGTAAAGACTGGTTAATTTGATCCCAGGTATTTTATTATAAAGCAACGTCTAGCAGACTTTAAATGCTTACCTCATTTTATAATTAAGAATTCCTTTCCATTCACAAAGTCCGCCACACCTAAATATAAACATGATTCAACCAGTGATTAATTCAACAGTTTGGGTAATTACATTCCCCAGCCTCCTGAAAACTACCAACTAGCCTTTTATCAGATTTTAGACCCTAATAACTCACATTTTTATTACCACCTGTTTACATTGTTACTAGAATTTTGGGCATATGGCACATCGATGCCGTATAAATAATAAATAAACAGACCAGTTTATAGTATTTGAGAAAGAGATACTGTGTTATTCAAATGGGTTTCATTTGTGTGTATTAAGATTAACTGGTGTCAGAGAAGTTACTTGTCCTTTGGGATAATGAGTGTCCTTTCTGAAATGGGCAGAAGGTCATTTGGCTCCTGAAGAATTGTTCCATTTATAATACAAAAGACCCTGCAAGGTGAAAAAAGATAGTTTAATGTAGTATTCTTTCATAGTCAAAATCTTCCTCCATACTACAGGTAATATTATTAATATTTTTTTAATCGTCCTATACACATGTTTAGCTGTAAAAACCTAATTCCCTTTTAGTATATCCACCATATTCCATTACTCAGGTACAGTCTGCAACCATTTTCTTCTTAAAACTTCTTGCTAACAGATTTTCCTTCATTTAATAATACTTTGCAATACTTTGGATATAAATATATTTCACCTGGTAAACCATTTTAATAGCAACCTGAATAAAAAAAAATCATGTGGGAGAAGAAAGACTTTAAAAAGAGGTTTAAAACACTCCACACATCCCTTGGTTTTTTTTTTTAGCAATGAATTAGAAAGAGGTTTGAAGAAAGATTTCAGAGTCATTTATGAAGTTTTGGGAAGGTGTTTCTTTTCCCCCACAACGTTCTAATAGTTTTATATGTGCTCCTCTATCTCTGATCTAGAAATACTTAGTATGTAATTTCTGTCGGTTCCTCTGTTACTTTTGAGGATTAATGATTTTTTTAAAAAATGTATTTGTAATATGTGCGATTTGATAGAAATAAGTTATGTGCTACTGGGAGTATTAGGATATTTATTTAGTTTAATTTTTC